>NC_057408.1:26719769-27024614 GCF_019320065.1 Cervus canadensis | reverse complement strand
CTTCCCTCCTCACCCTGAGGAATATTTAAGGAGATGATTCCTTAGACCCCATTAGACATCCTTGCCTTCTGTGCTGTCTCAGCAGCTCCCTTGCTCCATGAATATCTTCAAGCCCTTTAACTAACTAGTATACTCTCCAAGAGAGTATATTAAAAAGCAGAGACATTACTTTGCCAACAAAAGTCCATCTAGTCAAGGCTATGGTTTTTCCAGTAGTCATGTATGGATGTGAGAGTTGGACTATAAAGAAAGCTGAGCACCGAAGAATTGATGCTTTTGAACTGTGGTGTTGGAGAAGACTCTTGAGAGTCCCTTGGACTGCAGGGAGATCCAACCAGTCCATCCTGAAGGAGATCAGTCCTGGGTGTTCATTGGAAGGACTGATGCTGAAGCTGAAACTCCAATACTCTGGCTACCTGATGTGAAGAGCTGACTCATTTGAAAAGACCTGATGCTGGGAAAGATTGAAGGTGGGAGGAGAAGGGGATGACAGAGGGTGAGATGGTTGGATGGCATCACTGACTCAAAGGACATGAGCTTGAGTAAGCTCTGAGAGTTGGTGATGGACAAGGAGGCCTGGTGTGTTGTGGTTCATGGGGTCGCAAAGAGTCAGACACAACTGAACAACTGAACTGATACTAATACTCTCCAAGTATTCACTTTTGGACAGACTGACTGTGTAAATAATAAACAAGGAGCCCTTGAGAGCACCTTAAGCAGAAAAATTGTATCATTGCATACTTGGGATTAGCCCTGGTTAGTACCTGTGATGGGCACACTCACCAGTGAGATGTTGTTGGGGGTGGTGGGGCACTGATATCATGATGCTGATACTAGCAAACATCTTTATTCTCTCCGTGATCATTTATGCTGTTACTGATAACTGCATTCAAGATATCTTTAAATCTACTTCTATTTTCTGATTGTATCTAAGAGATTTTCATGCACTAATGCCACAACTAGAGTCCAGGCTACTATTTTTCTCACCTGGATTTCTACAGTAATTTCCTAAACACTTCCTCACCTTCAGTGCCAAGCTGACTTAAATCAACTGCCCGGGTGTCACCTTCTTGTGCAATTATCATCACAATCTCCCTTCATAAGACTCTTCATGCTCCCATATTGCTTTCATGGTACAACCCAAATGTTGGCTCCTCCCATTGGAGACTTTTTGTTCATGTTATGTGCTCCCATGCCCGATACTCTGCTTACCTCATCACAGTGCTCATCCTGGTGTAGGGAGATGTACCCACCTTCTTATTTTCACAACAGGTTGGAAGGTTCCTGAAGATAAGAACTGCACCTTGACCTTAGTGTTCTCACCCTTTAGACTAAGGATCACGCAGCAGGCATTGTTACTATTTACCAAGTTAGTGAAGGACAAAAAAGATCTAGGAGTCTGTCCTACTTAGTCCTTCCCTTTCTAGAAAATGCACGTGAACCTAATTAGATGAAATAGATTGATGAATACAGACATACTCAGGGAAACTCTAAGCATCACATAATGAAAAGATACATTTTAATGATTATCCACACCTCTATATGGGGAGAGATTTTTCACAGGAAACTATAAATGATCTTTTTGAGAGCTTGCCTTAGGTGAGACCTTCTTACCTTCTGCCACATCTATGTTTTCCTGCCCAGGGCTCCCCAGAATTGCTGGAAATATGCAGACCTCATGATTAGCTCTTTTCTGCCCTCAGCTGCCAGATACTCAAGCCACATCTCTGGTTTCATAGTAAGATCAGGATGGAACGAATATGAATATAATTGAACCATCACTCTCATCAGAAACCTTGTACTTTTGCATTGAATTTCCTTTGGGAGATAAAAAGTGTAGGGAAATACTTTCCATAACAACAGGAATTATGGCAAAGTTCTGTTACCTCTTCTGATTCCTCCTTCTCCAAAAGAGAGCTTTATTGATTTAATCAAGAGTGAAAGTACATTGAAAGTATTTTTTTAAAGTAGGAAAGAAAGGGGGCACATTGATTTGTGTACATTATATGACAGTAAAGAAACAAAACCTTTAACTGAGAGGATTTTTAAAAGATTGTTATATATTAGAATGTAAGTATTAAAGCATAAATTTGGAGATAATGGAAGCATGACATTTCATAAATAAGCATCTGCAGTGATGACTTACGTTTGTATTTCATAGACTCCTAAACATTTGGTATCATCTTGGGATTTATCTAGTACAGTGTCTTTTTATTTGTGTTTCTCAGGAAACGAGCTTCTCTAATTAACCAAAATTTATCGGAAGAGGAGAAAGGATCTAAAAACCATGTCCTTGGACTTGACCACAGTGTAAACCTGTGGAATATTTCCTTTATTTATTGTTCCTAACGTTGGGCTTCCTCCTAAAAATAAAACACAAACACCTTCCAGGGACCTAGAAGACCCTGCAATATTTGTCTCTTGCCCACCACTCCAGTATAACCCATCTTGACTTTCCCCCTTGCGTTGGGCTCTGTTTCCCAAATACACCCAACTCTTTCCTCCTCCAGACCTTCTGCCTTCTCAGGACCTTTGTCCTTGCTTGTTCTGCCCAGGCTATTTTCCTTCAGAGCTTCTCAAGTCCAACTCATTCTCATCACCATGTCTCAGCTTAAGCGCCTCCTCCCCAGATGAATAGATATCCCTCAGTTACTGTCGGAAGCACCCTCTGTTCTTACCCTTGCCTTCTGCACTGCACTCGATGGGAGAGGAACCTAGATCTTCCTCTACGAGGAACAGAACCAGAACTAGTGTTCTAGGTAACTCACCCCTTCTAGAATCTAGGTCAAGGTTACAGTTTCTGTTAGGGGAAGCACACTCGCTAAAACCACCTACCCTGGCCAGGCACCATCATACCTATTTTCATGAGTTATCTTACGACAGGAGACCCTAGTAAGGAACACAGAACTAAGAAGCCACCACCACCTGGAAGAGCTCAGGAAGGGTAAAAAGGAGACGGCACATGTCCTACCACCTCCCAGAATCCTTCTCGCTGGCATCCATCTTGGCTGAGCAATGCATGTGCCCCCAGGAAGGACCCTGAGTCAGAATGATCGGCCAAAGACCACCCAGAAACTACTCCCATCACCAGGTAACCGGGGACTGACAGCAGCTCCCCTGGGTTCCTTTACCCCCCTGCTCTCCGCCCCGGGCCCCTTCCCAGTAAAGTTTCTTGCTCTGTCAGCATGTGTGTCTCTTCCGACAATTCATTTCCACGTGTTAGACAGGAGCCACTCTCGGGCCCTGGAAGTGGTCCCCTTTCTGGTGCCAGTTTAAGGGTATTTTTTAAAAAGAAAGGCAAGGAGTCTGGAAACATCTGGTTCAGGATGAAAGCCCAAACTGATGATCAGTATTTCTGCAGAGGACCAGAAAATAAAAAATCAAGGACAATTTTAGGAAAAGTATGACCAAAATAACACCAAAAAAAAAAAAAAAACCTGCATTTCCTTCCGTTTTCATATGTGGTGGCTGTTGATTATAATAAGCTATTAAATATATATGGTATAGTGCCAAATTCCTGATCCCACATTATCCCTTACAGATGAAAGAGCCAGGCAGCCAATGAGCTGGTTAAAAACTGGCAGGTGGGCTCAGATTTGTGTTAATACTGGATGGGATACAACCATTTCACTTCTTGTATTCAACAAATATTTGCTGTGGGTTAAACATGTGTTGTGTCTTAATCATGCTGAATATTAATCTTTGCCTTCCTGAAATGTTTGGTCCAGAGCAATTATAAGAATAGGTTCCATCCCAGAAGCAAATTCATTTACACAAAGGAAGGCCACAAGGAAAATGTAAAGTTCGAGACTGTGGAATATTAGACGGAATAATTGAGGATTTTCGCAGAGAATCCTTCAAGTCAAAGTCCTTCAAGATGAAGCCAAGGTTTAATGTTCGGCTACCGATGGTGGAGTTGAAAGCAAAGTACACCCTGGGAAACCCAAGGCGGTATCTATGCAAGATATAAAGAGGTCTGTTCTAAAGGTACAGAGTTTGAGGGATGGCTGGCAGGTGAATGGAAATGGACCATGAAATGGTAATCCAAGCTGACCTGGAGAGGTTTGGGGTTGAAGACACAACTTTTAAAATGAAGCAATTGTAAGTAAGTAGCATAGCCAGCCATGGTATTTGGAAATGAATACGCTTTAAAAAGGTTTGCTGTTAGAATGATTAGCACAGAATCCAGTTTTAAAGACTAAGTAGACGAGAGAGGGGAAAAAAAAAAAAAAAAAACCTAGCTAAACGGACTAGAGGAGCTAGACTGGGGGGAGGGTAAGTGTGCCTGAGGGATACAGGACGCAGAGGGGCTTACACGGACGAGCCATGCCCACAAGCCGGGTATCCGGAGAATCACTGTTACGGATGGATGGGAGACGCAGGGCCAGTTCCATTGACAGACTGAGAAAAATGAAAACGAACGCGCTTGGAAACGATCTGCTCACCTTCCTAACCCCTACGACGGAACAGCTAGGCATCAGACTAAATCAAGCACCAGAGCAGAACAACATAAAGCGTGCTCAACTCTACAGGCGGCGGCGCGTCCTAAAAAGAAGACGAGACCCCCTTGCCCACCTCGCGAGGGTCCTCTCTCCCACCCAGCGCGTAAATCACACACCTCGGAAGTTTTGCTTTAGCCAGCCCAGCAGGGGAGGAAATTTTCTGCAAGTACAGAAAGCAGAACTAGGGCAGTCCGAGGAGATTGAAAGGGCAAAACTATCACGCAAGAAAACTGTAAGTTCTGATTAGTTTTATGACTTTGCCTTCATGCCTCAGGAGCTCCATTGATCACGGCTTCCGCGACAGGTTGGGGGTGAGGAGGGGAGGGCGCTGGAAAAAAAAAAAAAAAATTCTCCAAACTCTCCTCCAGCTCGGCGTTTTCAGATGCAAATACCTCGCCGGGAGATGGATGGGCTGCTGCCCCTCCTACTTCCATCGCTCTCCTGGATTTTCCTGCGAAGGACTCGGTCTGCGCGGAGCTGTCAGAAGGGCGGTGGAGGAGGGGTACGCGGGGGTGCGCGCGCGGGGGTGCGCGCGCGGCGGCGGAGCGGCTGCGGTGCCAAGAACCCTCACTCGGGCTCCGGGAGGTGCCGGAGTGTCGGCGGCTCCGGGTCCCGCCACGCACGGCGCTGTCTACCGGCGCGGGCCGCCGACCACCCGGTCCTCCCCGCCGCCCGCCCACCCGGCCCGGCCCAGCGCGCCCTCTCCGCCTCTTCTGCGCCCGCCCACTCGCCCCCCTCGCCCTCTCTCCGGACGCGCGCCCGCTCGCTCGCTCGTTCCGGACCTAGCGTCTGAGCCGCCCCGGGGAGCCGGCCGAGCCGGCGGGACCGGGGCGCTGGGGGCCCGCGCCGGGTCCCCGCAGCCCGCGTCCCGCGGAGAGGGCTGTGATCGGAGCGGGCGCCGGCCGCAGCGGGTGCCAAGCGGGCGCCGCGGGTCCGCCCCGTGCGCCCCACCGCGCGCCCTGGGTCCCCAGGAGCCCGCGGGCGCCCGGCTGCTGAGCGCGCGCCCTTTCGGATGCCAACGCCCAGGTGGCTGGCGCGGGACGCCGCGGAGAGGGCAGCGAGCCCCCAGGTGAGTGGGTGCGCCTGCGGGGGGCCCGGGGAAGGCGCCGCGGGGCACAAGTGCGCCCTCCGGTGCGCCCGGGGAAGCGGGACTCCGCGGCGGGCGGAAAGCGGGCGGGGAGATCCGCGCGGAGTTTCCTTGGCGTCCCCAAGTTACTGCTCGGTGGCCCTGAGATGCTGCTCCGCCGGGCAGGGCGGGCGGGCGGGCGAAGGGAGCCGGGCCCGGCAAGCTGGTGCTGACGGACACCGGGTGCGACGCGAGTTGGCGAGTTGAGCGAGCAGATCCCGGCGTTGTCCAGGTGCAGGGGAGCACGCAGTCCGGTCCGCTGTCCTCCACCGGGAGCATGAGGGGCTGTTGTTGACCCGGGATACAGGCTGGCAAAACTCCGCGCTGGCCGGGCGGCCGGCTCCTGCGGCGGTCTGAGACTGCGAGGGGGCGTGTGCCCGCGCGTCCGTCCGACCCGCTGCGTGTACTGCGTTTACCCTTCTGGACGGTGGAGCTCCTGTAAGGGTGTTTGGCTTTTTCCTGTAATTAGTATTCTGCTGGTGCCCTGCATCCGCAGGGCTGGCCTCTGCGAGGCATCCCGCCTCCGCTCCGCCCGGCGGTACCCTAGGTTCCGCGCGGCGTTCTAAGGGCGCCCTGCTTCTCTGACTGGTGGACTTCGTGGGCGCACCTGGTCCGCGGCTGGTTGCGGGTACTGAGGCTCCTGGCATGGATGCACAAGGAAGGACCTATGGTCTTTATTGGCTTCACCTTTTAGATCGTTAACCTCGAGGATTTCTTAGATATAGTGCAGGTGAGTGGAGATTGGTACTGAATTACTCAGCAGTGGGCAGGTGGGAACCTGTGAAGAAACCAGCAAGGACTGGGTAGCTTTGGAGATCTGAACACTGAAGCCCGAATATACTTACAACGCGTTCGCAAGAAATATCTTCTCTTGACTGGAGCACTTATTAGGTGAAACATCTTTAAGTAAAGACTCGCCCTTCATAATTCCTGTAACCCGGCAGAAATTCAGATTATTTTGCATTCAAAAGTAGACAAACAGAACTTTATGGGGGAAAATAGGGGGAAAAAAAAAAGTAATGTGTTAATATATGGCTTGAGGTAAGTGACAGTATGCATTAAAAAAATTCAGGTTAGCAGCACGAAAATGTATATTTTAAGAGTTTAGGGGCAGTATTAGCCTTTTTGGTTGTTGTTCTTTAAAGGAAAGTTCATATTGATATGCTGTCCGGCAGCGATATCAGAATAGTTCTAAGTGTGTCTTTATAAAGACGAGTTGGTAGTGAAGAGCTAAGGAAGAAAGTAATTGTATTGGAAGCTTTCAGTAACTCACCAGATTTACTTCTTTCCGGAAGAAACTAGTTAGATTTTGTTTACACAAGCTGTTCTCTTGTTAGTACATAAAGGGCAATCCATTAAGAATCCTTTTGTTCATTTTGGGGCTCTTTGGGACAGTATGGATTAAAATGCTAAAGAATTGAGGCAGATAGTCAAACTGGCAACTTTATAGACGTCTGGCTTGTTATGCTAGAGTTTCATATGGAGTGGAGTGGCAGAAGCAATTAGGTAGCATCCAGCCTTAATAGTCTTATCTGGTAAAACTAGCTGTGAAAGTCTGTCTGTGGAAAGAAAAATAAAGAAAACAAAAATCAGTAGTGCAGACCATCACCCTGCTCGAAGCCATTAAGGTTTGCAGCCTTAAGAAAAGGGCATTGTGCTCTTACAACCTGAGATATTATTGTAATTAAGGGCTGCAATAGGTCATTAGAATTGTGTTAACAATTGGCTGACAGGCTCACACCTCTTCTTAAGTAGGCTTTTATTGATTTAATAGCACAGGCTTTTCCCTTTCTTATAGAAGGGTAATTGTAAAGCATCTGTATTATTGTGGTTTACCCTTGAATTGACTCTAGTTTTTAGTGTCCAGTGAAGGAGAGAGGATCAGGTGCATCCTGAGTGGGTCACTGTTCTGCCTCCCTATGTCTAAAAATCCACCCACTCTCTGTCCTCCTTTTTAGTTTTTTTGAGGGCAGAGCTGATAACAACTTCCAGAATGTAAAGTGGTATGAGGAAGTGACTACAGTCTTTGTAGTCAAGTTCAATACTTTGTCAGTCTTTTAAAAATCTTTTGTAAGGTATCATCAGTTGTTCAGTGTTGTTAACATGTATGCTTCAGTGATTTCCATCCTTCTTTGATTTTATACGATTTTGCATTTACTGCCTTAGTAGCTCCTATCACATCACGATTCTCTCTCTCACATGCAAAAAAAAGGTTTTTTACTGGCTTGGAGGGCTTCAGAGCCTTTAGCTGAAATTGGGAGTCTCAGAAACTTCTAAAATAGCTGAGGCACCATCGTTGATTGCAAAAGGACAGTGATGGGAGCTTTTCTCCTTTGCATGAAGGACTCAGTTGCTTCTAAATGGGGTGATGAAGGGGAGCTGAGGACAAGGAAGGCATGTGATCAGAGTCCTGTGTGTGACCATCTCCTCAGCCTCTGACAAGCAGAGTTGATCTAGCTGCAACCAGCAGTACTCGAGTGCCTCCTCTGGGAATTTGCTGGTTTTGCAGAAAGATACCCTTGCAAACATCCCCCCCCCCCCCCCCCCCCCCGGTTCTGCGAGACTCCTCACGGACAAAATTATCAGTGCAGATGAATATGCAGGCATGCATGTCTTTACGTTCATTTCAGATTTTCATTCTGGTAGAAATTTCTGTTTGACTGTTTTGCAGACTGTTTATTGAAACATGATGCCTTTTATTGAAGTCGTGTAAATGCAAGGGTAAATTAAAAGTGAAAATTGATCCCGCTGAGATATGTTGCAAAAGTACAAAGACACAAGCCCTGTGAGTATGAGTTGACCATTTTGATGCTATATAGAGAGCTCAGAAGGACTGTGCTCTGTCACTTTCTTTGTAATTTACATCGGCTGCTTCTAGTTAATTGTAAACAGTTGCTGTTTTCTCTTTTTCATTCCTTTCACCCATGGCAGAAGTTATTTGTGCTTCGTGGCAATTGACTCTGTAATCCACTTAGAGAAGTTTTCATTCCATGTCTGATAACCAGAGGCAGGCTACTGGCTGTGTGATTCATTTCCAGGGCCCCTGCCTGAATATTTAGGCCAGTTAACGGTAGGAGGTTGTGGTCTGTGGTTGTAATGTTATCTGGCCCAGGGAGCTAATGGGTTTGATCACAGTTTCTTTATGTGAGAAGTCACATATCACAGAGGGTCCCCAGCCTCACTAATTAAAATGTAAAGAATTATGCCTTTTAAGTAGAAAAGAAGAGGGCTGCTTCATCAGTATTAAAATTATTGAAGTTAATGCTAAACTTTAATGGTATAGAGATGAAACAAATGATAGTATATCTCTATACTAAAAGCTGAAGATGAAATATTAAATCTAGAATGATTATCATGGGTAGTTAGGAACAGAGGAGCATCTTGAAATACAGTACTTATAGCAACAACTAGATAACCATCCATGTACATTCTTATATCCTAAGGTATTTTATTGAGAAATTGGAATTTACCCAATTTCTAAAACAGCCAATGGAATATTATTCAAATGTCAGTGCAGATAGTTAACTACCATAGCATTACAGCGTTGTAGGAAGTTATTATGGATGCTAGAGTTGTTTCGACGGGAAAAGGCAATTTTAAAATTGGGTACTGCTCACTCTGTTTTTGGTAATATATAAACATGCAATCCTGAACAAGAGATCTCTTGAGTATCCCGTTTACATTCTATACTCTCTCTTGTCCATTCTGAGTGGAATCCTTGATGTTCCCCTACTTTGAAAATTCAAGCTCATGGTTATATTAAAAATTTGAGTAAATTCTGAAGGTAATAAATTAGATCTTAATGATCAGATTGAGAAATATTTAACAAATACTTTAAATGATCACTGCATCCCAGTCATGCCCAATTCCATCTGTAACTAGCCGTGTGACCTTGGCCACTGCACAGCCATAGGCTTCGTTTTCGTTAGTAAAGAAAGAAAAGACTGCCATAGGTTCTTCTAATGCGTCTTCTATCAATACTTTTGTGGTTCTACCTCTTGAGTGGGTTGGAGATTTATTTATTTTTCCCCAACATGAATGCTCAAGAAAAGCAAGCGTTTACCTCCTTCAGCACTGAATGACCCTCATTCTCTCTCTCTCTTAGATGTCATCTCTGAAAGCTCTGTTTGTGTGTGATAGTTGGAACTGACGTGTGGCCATAGCTCTTGAAGTGCTCCTTGCCCTTGGATTACTTTCTGTTGTAACTCATGGTGTCTGCTCACTGACGAAGGGGAGGTTAGAACAGATCATTCCCCGCTTTTGTGTTCCCCAAAATGTGTTCAGTGGATCTACTGTAAAAACAAGTGAACATAACAGTGAACCAGTATGATCCTTTTTACAAAGCAGCGCACTCTACCTTTGTGGCAATAGTGAGGACCTGTGTGGAGACCAGTGGCTGCTGTCCTGGGGAAAGCAAGGGCAGATGAAGGTCTTTAATGGAGACATGAAATCAGAAGGCAGTCTCTCCTTGTTGAGTTTAAATAATACCATTTAATACCCAAGGAGTATCCAAAACGGAGCAGGCTTCTTTCGTCAAACTACAGAGCTCATTCATGAAGGTTGTGCGTAAAACTGGTGATGTGGTCAGAGTACCCTCTGACCATTGCTCTGAAGTGCACTTTTAAGCATGGATGTTGTTCAGTCTTCATAAGCATGCATTAAAAACATGTTGCTTGTCAAAATGCATCGGGTTGGCCAAAAAGGTTGTTCAGGTTTTCCCATAAACTGAACAACCTTTTTGGCCAGCCCAGCAGTTCGACTTGAAAGCAATCCTGGAAATGACAGTTTCCTCCCAAAAGGCCAGCAGCAAGATTTTTTTTTTTTTTCCTCTCCCATTTTGTTATTGTTACAACTGTGATTTCTTGTACTATAAACCATCCAACAAAACATCTCAGGGAATGTTCTAACGGTGTTTGGCGGTTACCTGTTAGGGATTTCTCTGATTCTTGTGGAGTATTTTCTATCAAGTTCACTGTCAGTCCTTAAATGGCATTCTTACCTTTGTTTTTATAGAAAGTGCAAATTACTGAATTTATTCTAAAACACTCATGTTCCACGTAATTGTGAACTGGACCGTGTTTTTTTATTTTTTTCCTTTTGGCCGAGTTGTGCTGCCTGCAGGATCTTAGTTCTTCGACCAGGGATCGAACCTGCACCGAGGTGTGGAGTCTTAACCACTGGACCACCAGGGAAGTCCCAAACTGGTCCCATTTTTAAAAGAGAGGCAGGCTGTCTTTTAGCCTTTAAATTACCAGTAGGTAGTATACTACCTGTTAATATGTTATGAAGTAAGTATATTTCACAACAGTTGCAGAAGACTTGTATCTGATGCAACTCCAGACTCACAGAGGTTGAGCATCTGTTCCTTGCCTGTGATTGAGAGAAACTGATGGTATAGAGTCTTAAACTGAGGTAAGCCATTGGTTTATTCATATTGCACTGCAAAAAACATTTCTAGTTTAACTAAGTGCCAGAAAACCTAAGCTAGTAATATTCTATCTTCTTTTAATATAACTGATAGTCATAGTTTATAGCTCCTTATTTCTAGAAGGCAGATAGTCCTGTGTGCCTTTTAAAAAAGCAGTTTAGCAAATATAAATTAGTTGGTAATTAGGCATGTGCTTTAACTACTCTTATGGTTCTATATTAATGTGAGTGGTTGAATAGGATACATTTTATGCTACTTGTAGTGTTTTTAGCATGCCGTCTTTAATTTAGATGGAAAAGGCTCTGTAAGATTTGCCCTTTTGCTCATTGATGCATTAAAAATACATTTTTTGTTATGAAAGGTTTTTTTAGTCATTGTTTGTTTTTAGGTCTGAACAAACATTTAATTAAGAGCATGATGGTCACTTGATCTGATTTTTGAAAGTAGTTTCACAGAGGTGTTAGTGGAGCAGAAAACAAGAAAATTTTATAATGATGAATTCATTTGGGTAAAATAATATTAGGTATTAAGGTTAAATGAATAATAAACTATCTACTTGGAAATAATTCTTTGCCACTTAGTTGAACAGAAATAATTGGAACAAAAAGGTAGCATGATAAAGTAATTTCAGGTCAACAAATGATGTTGATTTAGTAAATAGCACTTGACTGATTCTTACCTCTATCTCTCTTTTTTCTTTTTTGCTCCAGTCCATTTAAGATTTCCTTTGTGAGGCTTCATTTTGCATTCTTTTGACTAAAGTGCTTTGTGCTGCTCACAGTATTATTTGTGGTGATTTTCATGTATTTTTGGTTTGGCCAAAAAAAAGAAAAAAAAAAGAGAGAGAAAGACCTAACTAATGTTACAAATTTTAAAAATGACAAATTTTAGCTTTAAAATATCAGAGCAAAAACAAAGTTTTAAATGTTACCCAGAGTTTTTAGATTTTAGATTAATTACCAATCCAGTAGCCATCTCCAGTTTTTTTTTTTTTTTGAAATGTCTGTGCTTGGCCTCTATTCAGCTCTTCTCTCCTCAGAGACAACCTATCCCTGCTGTTTTTGTCCCCAGTGTTATAATGGTGAACATCTGTAACTGTCCAGAAGTTGTCACAGATCTGTAGATGTTACCTAATTGTATACTAATACATTCTTTTTCTGTACTCTGAGTTGGTCACAGTGATCCGGGCAGCAGTCCTGACTTCCAGAGGGCCATCCTTTTAAGTTTTCCCTCGGGACACATGTCGGCCCATGACACAGCTTGGGTGCAGAGGTCTCTGCTCATTTCTGATGTAACATCCCTTGGTTAACTCCTACCTGTATAGGAAAGTGAGATAGGAGAGGAGGCAGAAGAGGACACAGAAGTCTGAGGAAGGGTGTGGATTTCTGTTTTGGGACACAGGTTTGTGAGGCTGTGTTTAACCCATTGTGCAAAAAGTCAACAATTGAAATGTGTTGGGTGCTCAAGTTCATTTATGTGGAAAAGATGTTACTGTGGTTGGTGCCTTTAGATGTGTTGACATTTGTGTGAAGATGGGAAGCCTGTATGGTGAGGTTATGGACAGGAAATCTCAAGGTCAAGTCTCGATTACTTCTGTTTGATGACTGCAGATAACTGAAGGTTTTTCCTGAGGGTTCAGGGCCCTTCCTGTCTTTCATGGTGACCCAGCTCATCCATGGAGGGTGAGCTGGTTTGAGCTGTTGTTCTGGCCTTTACCTCGAAAACCAAATCTGACCGGAAAGCAAGGCAAGGATTTGGGGGGACAGGTGAAGAAAAGGGGACATCGGACCCTTGCCACACCACTTCATCCTACTGTTATCAAGGGTATGTTCCTGGCACGGTTTGTAGCCTCTGCAAGGTATTTATGTACATATCATGAAACACCCTACTCAGATCACTACCCTTCACATGTGATTTTGTGATTTTTACCAGCACACTGTACAGAGGGTGTTCTAGAGGCATTTATGTGCCTCATTAAAGAGAATCTCATCCTCCAGGAATGTACACAATGCCAGTTGAAGTATCCTTATACTCTCTTGTAGACCTTCAAGAAAAGTAAAGGAAATTTGGCTCAAGAGACTGGCAAATACTTCAAATCCTGCACAGAAATGTAATGGGATTGTTCTCAAAGTGATTGTGACTTCTGAGCATGGTAGAGTAGTCAAGGATTTCCATGTTGACGTCTATGGTTAAGTTTTCATATTAAGCATGAGAGTGATTATAATGAAAAGAAACATTCCATAGACATTTTTTGAATGTCAATTCCAGGGCCTCCTTCTCTTCTGGATACTAGGATCCAGAGATAGGGTAAATCATCCCTGTTCATCAAGGTTTCTGTTAATACTAACTGCTCTTAAAACCCTTGATTTAAATAGGAAAGTTCAGAATTCTCAGGTATCTTTCCTCTGCAGATATTGTCATGTCAATGACTGAAATAACTCATGGCGTTTTCTGTCACTTTGTTGTTTTATGTGTTCTAGCTTGTTCCATCACTCCACAGTCTTGTATGGAAAATAAATAATCAAGAGGCAAAAGAGTAATTTAAACATGTTAAAATTCATGCTCAATTCCGTAAATACGTCAAATGCTTCCTTTATATTCCTGTGGCTTTCCTTAATCTCTCTACCCTTTACCTTTAATTATTAACAGTGTGTACTTTTTCATAACTGAAAAAAGACAACAAAAGCAATTTTATATAATTAAGACCTGTACAAACAGACTTTATAAAATGATATAGCTCAACTCCCACATTTTGCAAATGTGGAACATGAAGTCCCAAAGGGATCCAAGGTCATTACAGCAAATGATGGAGGGTCGTGTGATCTATTTCCAGTCCAGATTATGTTTCTTTCTTATCAGTGAACATCCTGAGTGAACTCAAATAAAGTTATCCAATACCAATACCAGTCTTTCACTTATAAGAATGACAGAGAATATGGCTTTAGGAAAGAAAACATTTTTTTTTTTTTAAGTATTTTGTTGCCATTGTTTGTATGTATCTAGATGCTTTGTTTTATAATCTGTGTAGTTGCCCAGGCACTGACTAGAACTATTAAGTATGTTTTCATTCAATTTGCTTACAAAACAGAAACTCTCAGACTTTGAGAATGATCTCATGATCGGGTCGGGGGGAGCAGGGAGGAGGAAGGATGGGGGAAGGAAAATGGTTAGGGAGTTTGGGATGGACATGTACACACTGCTATACTTAATGTGGGGAACAAACAAGGACCTACTTATAGCACAAGGAACTCTGCTCAATGTTATGATGCAGCCTGGATGGGAGGGGGGCTTAGGGAAGAAGAGATACATGCATATGTGTGGCTGAGTACCTTCACTGTTCACTTGAAATATCACAACATTGTTAATTGGCTATACCCCAATACAAAATCAAAAGTTAAAAAATGTTTTCACTAAGTGTTAAGAGTTTTCTGAAACATTTTATTATAAATAATATGAAAATGAAAACATCACAAACTAATTTGAACATAAGTAGTATCAAACTTAAAATGTATAATTTTTAAGTTTGATACTACTTATGTTACGTGTGTGTGTGTGTGTGTGTGTGTGTGTGTATATATATATTTAGTGTTTTTAGTTTTTGCCAGGGACTATCCTTAGCTTTTTATGATTTGCTTATTTAATCCTATGAATTAGATTAAATTATTAACATTTTCATTTTATAAGTGGGAGGCTTGAAGATTCATCTCTGGAACTCTGGAACTTATTTTCTTAGAATTTAAGCATCTTTTCCAAAATTGCATAGCTGAGACATGACAGACTCAGATTTGAATTTATATCTGAGGCAGATGTCCACAGACTTTACCAGTATTTAATTATAAGTATGTATCTTAGTCGCTCAGTTGTGTCCCACTCTCTGCGACCCCATGGACTGTAGCCCTCCAGGCTCCTCTGTCCAAGGGATTCTCCAGGCAGTAATACTGGAGTGGGTTGCCATTTCCTTCTCCAGGGGATCTAACTGACCCAGGGATTGAACCTAGGTCTCCTGCATTGCAGGCAGATTCCTTACCATCTCGGCCACCAAGAAATTCCAATTTAATTATAAGAACTCCCCAAATCTAGAATTCTGAAAAAATTCATTTGCTGTCTAATTTTTTGGAGGTTGGGTACAATTTCACACAGAAACAATGTTATCAAGTTCCCTTAATTGATAGAGTAGCCTAAATTGACACAGAATTGAAACAGAAGAACTATACAGAAAAGATCTTCACACCCAGATAATCACAAAGGTGTGAATACTCACATAGAGCCAGATATCCTGGAATGCCAAGTCAAGTGGGCCTTAGGAAGCATCACTACAAACAAAGCTAGTGGAGGTGATGGAATTCCAGTTGAGCTATTTCAAATCCTAAAAGATGATGTTGTGAAACTGCTTTACTCAATATGCCAGCAAATTTGGAAAACTCAGCAGTGGCCAGTTTTCATTCAAATCCCAAAGAAAGGTCAGTTTTCATTCCAGTCCCAAAGAAAGGCAATGCTAAAGAATGCTCAAACTACCGCACAGTTGCACTCATCTCACTGGCTAGTAATGCTCAAAATTCTCCAAGCCAGGCTTCAATGATATGTGAACCATGAACTTCCAGATGTTCAAGCTGGATTTTGAAAAGGGAGAGGAACCAGAGATCAAATTGCCAACATCCGCTGGATCATCGAAAAAGCTAGAGAGTTCCAGAAAAACATCTACTTCTACTTTATTGACTATGTCAAAGTCTTTGACTGTGTGGATCACAACAAACTGTGGAAAAATCCTCAAGAGATGGAAATGCCAGACCAGCTGACCTGCCTCTTGAGAAATCTGTATGTAGGTCAGGAAGCAACAGTTAGAACTGGACATGAAGCAACAGACTGTTTCCAAATGGGGAAAGGAGTACATCAAGGCTGTATATTGTCGCCCTGCTTATTTAACTTATATGCAGAAATGCTGGGCTGGATGAAGCACAAGCTGGAGTCACGATTGCTGGGAGACATATCAATAACCTCAGATACGCAGATGACACCACTCTTACGGCAGAAAGTGAAGAACTAAAGAGCCTCTTGATGAAAGTGAAAGAGGAGAGTGAAAAAGTTGGCTTTAAGCTCACCATTCAGAAAACTAAGATCATGGCATCCAGTCCCATCAATTCATGGGAAATAGATGGGGAAACAGTGGAAACAATGACAGGCTTTATATTTTTGGGCTCAAAAATTACTGCAGATGGTGACTGTAGCTATGAAATTAAAAGACGCTTGCTCCTTGGAAGAAAAGCTATGACCAACCTAGACAGCATATTAAAAAGCAGAGACATTACTTTGCCAACAAAGGTCCATCTAGTCAAGGCTATGGTTTTTCCAGTAGTCATGTATGGATGTGAGAGTTGGACTATAAAGAAAGCTGAGCAGTGAAGAATTGATGCTTTTGAACTGTGGTGTTGGCGAAGACTCTTGAGAGTCCCTTGGACTCCAGGGAGAGCCAACCAGTCCATCCTAAATGAAATCAGTCCTGAATATTCATTGGCAGGACGGATGCTGAAGCTGAAACTCCAATACTTTGGCCATCTGATGTGAAGAACTAACTCATTTGATAAGACCCAGATGCTGAGAAAGATTGAAGGTGGGAGAAGTGGCTGACAGAAGATCAGATGGTTGGACGGCATCATCAACTCACTGGACATGAGCTTGAGTGAGCTCTGAGAGTTGGTGATGGACAGGGAGGCCTGGCGTGCTGCAGTCCATGGGGTGGCAAAGAGTCGTACAGGACTGAGCGACTGAACTGAAATTGACATCATTTGGCGATATTGCATTTTAAATATTTGGTCTTAGGGACCAAAGTATTTCTGCTGTAGTTTTTACAAGCAGTTTCCTTCTTTCTTGAGGAATGAGAGCCATGAATCTTGAAATGTTCTTTGGCCAAAGGGTTCCCATGCTGGACTCAGTCTGGTCACCACGACCCTAGGTCACCCCTCCCCCATCCCCAGGAACCTGGTTATGAAGGAGGTCCCTTTGCTTCTTACTAAAGGCCACTCACCAGGAGTGCCTGGCCCCAATTCCCGATCGGCATATACAAATCCGTACACCAGCACACCATTTCCTTGTTTAAGTGTTTACCTGTCTTCTTTTAACTGCAGGTAACTTGTCTCTCAGGTGGGTTAGCTCAGACCAGCGTACAGAGAACTTCCACCCTAGCTGAGGGTCATTCATCCAACAGAATATCAGTGAATTGCCCCAAGTTCCTTCTTGCTTGTAATTCTAAGTGTAGAACAACTCGCCTTTCTAGAGTGATTTTCAAATAAACCAAATTCATTTTTGATCATCAGATGGGAGGTCTGGATTCTGGGAGATGGTATTCAGTGCACAGACTGCAGTGAATATGCTCCAGTAATAGTTTATCATTCGTGGGGGTTCTCAGAACATAGCAGTTAGCTGTATGTGGAGCTATCCTGGAATGTCCTAAATTTCAAAATGTTATCGCAGTATCTTTAATAGGAGTATGTTCATTTGAATAGAGCTTCAAGTCTATGCAACCTGTTTTTTCCAGTTGTGTGGACCATTTTAACATGTTTAATACAGTTCACCTTCCTTCTACTATATATGGCATGTTCTGTAAGCAATTTGACTGTCAGAAATCATCTGATGAATAGCAGACATTTCTGTTACAGGAGAGAAGGGAGAAAGATGGAAAAGTTGGCACAGAGAGTATTTTCTGCTTTGATAATGAGATATCTTGTGGCTTCATGTTGTTAAGACTATTTTTCTCCTCTCAAAAATTGAAAGCAAATCTTATTTGCCTTAATTATCCTATTGTTGATTTATTTATAGGTAGCCAAATGAATTCATAACCCAAAGTGCAGCAGTGATTTAAGTGAGCACTTGGTCATAAATTCTCATTCCTCTGTGTTTTGGGGTGTGTGTTGGCAAGTTGGCATTGTAAACTGATTATCTCTTGCATTATCAGAATTTAGTAGCTGAAATAACTAGACCTTAGGATGCAAGATTTTCGCTGCTGCTAAAACACACCTCTTAGGTGTGCGGAACCGAGAATCAGGCTCACATATAGTCGAATTTGCTCACCCCTCTGATGATCAGTATAATTCAATCCTGTCATTGTTGACAGAGAAAGGCCCTACTATGCACAAGCCATGCTGTAAGAGGTTCAGTAAATATTTATAAAGTGACAAATACCTTCAGTGCAGTAGAATAACCAAACATGCTCCACAGCAGACATGACAATAAGTTTGAAGGGTAGAAATTGGAAACCACTGAGCTTTTCAGCTGATCACAATCAAATCAGAACACATCAAAACAGCTGGTGTTCGGTGGCTTAGAATCAATCAACCGGTTTTGAAGCATCTCATACTTCTTTCTCTTTACAGTTTCACAGGAGAGATTTAAACTAGCATATGTCCTTTCCATTTGGTTAAATCCCTGCTTTGAGCTGCTTGGCTTTCATATTCTAATACCAACAAATGAAACTGTGATAGAAAAGGACAAAAAAAAAATGCCTAGCATTAAAAAGATTTTTTTTTTAACCGATGGGTTTCTCCATTTGTATTAAATAAACCATATGCTCCCAATGAGAATGCCCTAGAAGAACCAGGAAAATTTTAAGGTTGCGTTAGGGAATCAGGATATTTCTGCATCAGCAGTATCTATGTCATTTGTGAATACGGCCACAGCTTTTGCAGTTTTCTGTTTTATCATTATATTTTAATGATAATGCAAATAATGATATCTTGGACGATCAAGAGTGAGTGAGTACCAACAAAGACCTGCTGCAGAGCATGAGGTTCTCTGCTCAGTGTTACGTGACCAGCCTGGATGGGAGAGGAGTTTGGGGGAGAATGGATACATGCATGTGTCTCGCTGAGTCCCTTCACTGATCGTCTGAAACTACCACAACCCTGTTAATTGGCCGTACTCCAATGCACAATATTTTTGGTGTTAAAAACAAAGTAAAAAAAAAAAGAATGAGTTAGTAAGTGCAAGTTAAAAGTTATTTCCGTGTTTCGGTTTCTGACACCCGCTCTTCTCTTTGTTCTGGTAGGTACCTATTACACCATTCTTGGGCGAAGGTTATTCAGCACTTGTGACCTCTCCCCTTCGAACTCTCTACAAATTATTGTCTCTGCTCTCCCAGCTGACACCCTGCCGGAGGCAAGAGCTACTAAGCCAGCTGGAACTGTGCCTTCTCTCTTGTCAAGGTTTTTTTCTTACACAGGAAAAAGAAAGAAAAAAAAAAAGATGAAGTTGGGCAAAGTGGAGTTCTGCCATTTCCTGCAGCTGATCGCGCTTTTCCTGTGTTTTTCGGGGATGAGTCAAGCGGAGCTCTCAAGGTCCGGATCCAAGCCCTATTTCCAATCAGGGAGGTCACGCACGAAGCGCAGCTGGGTGTGGAATCAATTCTTCGTGCTGGAGGAGTACATGGGTTCAGACCCCCTCTATGTAGGAAAGGTAGGGTATTTGGCTTTTCCAAGTCACAAACAATCCTTGTGAATGTCTGTGGTTGAATGGAGAGCGGCTCATTTTTCTCTGGAGATGAGAAACGCAAAGCTGTCACGAGGTTTCTGGCATTGGTTAGCCAGGCTGGCACAGTCACCCAGGTGTTACTCATCCCGTGAAGCCACAGTTTAGGGAGTGATGCTTTATTCCAAGGTCCAGGCGAGACTCGTACTCACGTCTCATTTACCACGATGGCGGCATGGTAGTAAAGCTGTCGTTTCCAAAATTAGAGCAGGAATGCTCACTCAACAGCGGTCCCCAGTGTTTTTGGTGCTTGGAACTGGTTTCATGAAAGACAGGTTTTCCTTCCGACAAGGATGGGGGACATGGTTTGGGGATGATTCAAGGGCATAACACTTATTGTCTGCTCAGTTTCTCATCTAATGTTGCCACTGATGGACAGGATGTGTTGGTCCATGGTCCAGAGGCCGGGGACCCCTGTACTAATAAATGAAGACTGGTGGGTTCTATGAGCCAATAGATTTTTGAAATTCTTTCTGGGAGTTAACGAGGCTAATAATGCTCATACTAACTTGAGGCTTACTATCCTGTTCGGAAACTTGCAGTTGAAAATGGCAAAAGTGTAATTATGGAGATGGCTGTTTCTAAATCATGAGCGGTTCAAATCTACATTTCTAAGTGGTGGTCTTGTTTTAATGGACTATTAAAATTTCCTTTTTAAAATTAACATTTTGGTTAAAAATGAATGTGAACAGAGGTCCACGAGAAGCGATGTTAGAAGAATGGTGGGCAGTTTGGGGTGTATTTATTTGGCGGCCAAGTGGTGCCCAAGTGGAGATTCTTTATCACTGCTGCTTTCTGTCTGCATGTTTGCGTAGCGGTTTCCATTCGAGCACTTTCTGAGTTGAAGGGTGCACTTCAGGGCATGTGGCCTTTCCCCGACCATCCTGGTACCATGTTCCCAGTTCCTAGTTTGATGCAGGTTTGACTGTGTTCGTGTCTGTGAAGATGTCCTGAGAGTTTCAACTTGGTGCTGAGCCCTGGTGAAGGGTTTCTATAAGTAGAATATGTTTGTAAGACATCTATACATCTGCATGTCTGCTCTTCCGTTTTATGCATCTATTCCTGGTAAAGTGAAGCCCAGCATACTGATGAATTTATCCCTGAGTGGATTTTCAACTGTGAATGATTGAAGGAGAATCTTCGGTATTTGTTTCACGGTTCATTGTTTCATTTGAATAGACCTTGAGTAAGAGTGAAATATCTGTTTTTGTTGGTAGGTGTCTACATAAGTCAAGGTGATCTTTATTATATATATCTTCTTATTTTTCTTTAAATGCCTCTATATTGTACAAATACTGATACTGTGTTGTAACAAAGGAATTCAGATACGTTAAAGATTTCTAGGGACGTGGATTAGGAAATTTTCTAGCCTATCATAGCATGTTTCTGTCCTGATGAAGGATTTGCATGCATGTGTGCTAAGTTGCTTTAGTCGTGTCCGACTCTTTGCGACCCCATGGATTGTAGCCTGCCAGGCTCCTCTGTCCATGGGATTCTTTAGGTAAGAATCCTGGAGCAGGTTGCTGTGGCTTCCTCCAGGGGATCATCCCAACCCAGAGATCAAACCCTTGTCTCTTATGTCTCCTGCATTGGTAGGTGGGTTCTTTATCACTAGCACCACCTGGGAAGCCCAAGAAAGGATGTACACAAGTTATTGTGTGTGTGTGTGTGTGTGTGCATATCTATATTTTCAGAGCCAGTCTGCTTTTATCAATAGCACCATCATTTATACTTACTATGTATAAATCTTTCCATCGCTCTTATTTTCTTGTAAATCAAGTGAAAGCATTAACCATATGCAATGTTAGTGACCTAGAATTTAGCTCATAATGTCATTCATTTTTAATGATGAGAAATTCATCAAATTCGGTTGAATGGATAGGTCTATAATAATTCATCTATTTCATAAAGGACCAGTGAAAAGTGAAAGTGTTAGTAGCTCAGTCATGTCCGACTGTTGGTGACCCCATGGACTATAGTTCGTGTGGCTCCTCTGTCCATGGAATTCTCCAGGCAAGAGTACTGGGGTGGGTAGCCATGCCTCTCTCCAGGTGATTTTCCCAACCCAGGGATCAAACCAGGTCTCCTGCATTGCAGGCAGATTGTTTACTGTCTGAGCTACCAGGGAAGCCCAAAGGATCAGTAGTTATTAGTTATTATAGTAGTTATTACTACTATCAGTAGTTATCAGTAATGAAAGTGAAAGTCACTCAGTCGTGTCCGACTCTTTGCGACCCCATGGACTCTATAGTCCATGGACTTCTCCAGGCCAGAATACTGGAGTGGGTAGCCTTTCCCTTCTCCAGGGCATCTTCCCAACCCAGGGATCGAAGCCAGGTCTCTAGCACGGCAGGTGGATTCTTTACCAGCTGAGCCACAAGGGAAACACAGTAGAAATCATTCTTTTGCACAAATGTAAAATTTTCTAAACATGACTAAAACATTCCCACTAATTTGGTTTTAAATGGAGTTGCTTGAGTGAGACTGACATTTGGAAATCAAGATAATTTAAAATTTAAAAAAAAACTCATGTTTTAATTTTTATAACGTTCACCATAACAATTCAGACTGCTTCTATCAAGATAATCTGTGTTAAGTCAATTTCAAGTTTTGAATGCATGTCTCTAGGTTACTTAAGTTCCAAATACATGCAAAAGTCCTGGGCAATGCCGTTGCTGTTTTTCTATTAATAAGAAATGGTGTGGTTCCTTGATTAGGTAGGAAATATTCTGTGCTTTCCTTTCAGTTAATTAGAGACAATCGTCTAGCAGACTTGATGCAGCAGGAAACAAGTTTGTGCTTGTCTCTTGAAGGCTGTGTATTGGGAGTTCAACAGTGCTCTTCACAGTAAGATATTCAGGATGGAAACAGGTTTTAAAAAACACTTAACTGATTAAAATACAGAAAAAGGGCAATAAAGTAATTTGAGATGGAGAGAGAATTTATAGAGAGGACAGACAAATGAACGTGAATAATCTAGACTTTCTGTGTGAGATGATGAAATGAGTCTTTTTAGGTTAGTTTCCTGAATGGGCAGAGTTAAAGGGAAATTTTGACCTCAGTACAATTTCTATCACTTGGATGTGTACAGTTGATATATATATACACACATAAATATATTCTTTTCATTTTTTTTTTCCTACCTTGAGGGAGGCTATGACCAGTTTTCAAAGACAGAATAGAAAGTTCTAGATTAATATGCAGAAGAATAGATAGGCAGATAATGGATTTCACAAATGCATATTTAACATATGTTGGTTAGATGGCTACACTCTGAGTCTTCCTGAGAAAATCGAGCTGTTTAGGTAATTTGGAAAATGTAAATGTTGACCTTGATAAACTTGATAGCTTAATTTAATCACAAAATGAATATGTATTGTATGCATCAAATTGACTTAGGTCTGATTGCTGACTCGGGCATTTCCTATTAGTTCTATGACTTAGGTTAAGTTGCCTAATGTTACTAAATTATAGTTTCCTCATCTTTAAAGTAGGAATAATGATATCTGTAAATCAAGGTGGTTTTTTTTTTTTTTTGTTTTTACTGAGAAATAATGAGATAAAATATTTGGAATATAAATTAATCTAGACATCATATTTATCTATTTCACTACATACTAATTATAAATTAACCAGGTTGTGGATAATCTCTTGTGTTATATGTCCAGTGTTATAGTTGTGATCCTTCAGATGAAAGTAGGCATTATTTTATGTCTTAAGTAGTATTTAAACTTATTGCAATTAATTATGGGATTGGTCCATATTGGATGTGCTTGGCGATACATGTCTTGTATAGGATAAGACTATGACATACATATGTGGGTAAATGATTCAGTCCTTAAACACACGGACTTCAAATGTCAGATCATGTCTAACATTTTTTTACCTTCAAAGTTGAAGACGATGTTAATGGCTGATGGCCAACAAGATCAGCTAAATTAGTCTACAGTTAAATAAAATTTGATCTTTAAGGTAGGATAGTGAAGTCACAAGATGGCCATCATGTTTTATTTTAGCCAATTTCCTGATTTTGATAACTCAAGATGAAAATAGAACAGTCTGTTGAAAGGGACCAGGAGTTCTTCCAGAATCCTCCGTAAGAGGCCTCCAGGACACACTTCTGGGCTGGGTTAGAATCTGACCTTTACAATGAGCATCTCATTGTTTTCTTGTGATTCAAATTGACAAGCTGCTGAGTCTTAGGTAAGCAGTCATTACTCTGATGGAGCTCTTTTTGTAAGTTAAAGTATAATTGATGTATTTGTGCTCTGTTGTATCTGACTCTTTGCCATCCCCATGGAATGTATCCTGCCACGCTCCTTTGTCCATGAAATTTTCCAGGCTAGGATACTGAAGTGGGTTGCCATTTCCTTCTCCAGGGAAATCTTCCTGACCCACGAATTGTCCCGTGTCTCCTGCATTGGGAGATGGGTTCTTTACCACTGGCGTCACGTGGGAAGCCCCATAGTTAACATACTGCACTGTATTATTTTCAGGTATACTGTATAATGATTCCCTCTTTGTATAAATTGAGAAATGATGACCACAGTATGCCTAGCTGACATCCATTGCTCTACAGAGTTAGAAATTCTTTTTGTGTGTGTTGAGAACTTTTAAGATCCATTCTCTGCACAACTTTCAAATGTGCAATACAGTATTATTAACCAGTCACTGTGCTGTATGGAGCTCCGTTTTAAAGCATAGTAAGTAGTGCATCTTTCCTTCCGAGGAGTATTTTCTTGCCTGTGCAGCAGGGCACATGGATCTTAGTTCCCCTACTGGGGATGGAACCTGCGCCCCCTTTACTGGAAGTGCAGAGTCTTAACCACTAGACCTCCAGGGAGGTCCCCAAGAGTATTTCTTAATTACAACTGTGTCTGTTTTCTTGTCCTGTCGTGGGAAGGATGAAGGTAGAGATGCCCTTTTCTCTTCTTCCTGTGAATTTAACATCACCCTGCCTTGGCTCTTTGAAGTGCATGGGAAGTAGCTGTGTCCAGCCACCTGATCGCATCACACTGCAGTTTTCTAGCCCTGTCTTTTCCTCATCTTGGCATTTCTCACTTACCATCCCCTCACCATCTGACAAAAAAAAAATTTGTCTACAAAACCACTGAGCCTGAGTCTGGTATTAAGTGTTTTCCGTCTCTGCTCAGGGTAATGGGCTGCCAGGCCTTCGCTCTGCTCCGGGCCATCACTTTCACTGAAATGTGTGTTTCGTGCTTCTTCCACAGTCTGCTTCTCGAGCTGTTAACATCACTCTTACCTTTTCTGCTACTCCCCTTTCGTCCCCCCCCATTCAGGGAGAATTTATGCCTCTTACCCTAGTCAGAGTCAAAGACATAGGAATGCAGCCTGGGATTCACCCTGCTCTCAATTTCACCTGGCTTGAAAGTGTTGCTGAGCATCTTTGATGCATTTAATTACACCTCACAGCCATATCTCTCACTGAGAGATTTCTCTGTCTCCTGATCCCTGAAGCTCTGCTCACTGTTCCAGAAAAGAAACTTTCCTCTTGAAGAGAGATTGTGTTAAGAGAATTGGGTTACAAATCAGATTCCTTCATGGGGGTAAGTTTATATGAGAATCACAAAAAGAAAATAATCCCAAATATTAAGAACTTAGGGAAGAACATACATGTTCACCTGGGTGTTTCCATAACACCTTATTGAAAAACCCAAATGAACTTTTTGGCTAACCCCGTATATCATAGTAAAAATTACATTTTGTAGATTTCAGAGGGAAAACAGCAAAGCATCCTCTAAATATGTAGATTACCTGAAATTGGCTCCCATCTTAAAAGAAAACAAATAGTTTGTTCTGTGTATGCATAGGAAACCCATTTTCATAACAGTTTTATAACCAGGGTGAATTGTGAAGACCCTGGCTTTTATCTTCTTGTTACTTCACTGGTAGAAATGTGGAACTCCTGGTGGCTTCAAAAGAAATTTGGACATGGATAAGCTCTGTGGGATGCAAATAAGTTCAGACTCTTAGAAATATTTTTTGGCAGTTATTTTTAGCTCTTATAAAACTCTGGAATGACTATAAAGTAGTAAATGTGTTTTCTCCACATAAAATCAACAACCCAAAGTCTTTGTGTGTTCTTTCAAAACCATAATGAAAATAATATATATCAGATTTTGCTACTAAAATGCAGAAACATACCATTAATTCAGTTTCATATGGCCTATTTTCTCTTCAAAGTTATCTTAGGTTAGAAATGAAGGTTGTAATTAGCTACCAAATACTTTATAGGTGAGGCTACACAGCCAGAAGTTGGAGGATGAGGAGTTGCAGTTATAAACCTAATTATAGTCAAACTTGGGCTTCCCAGATGGTTCAGTGGTAGAGAATCTACCTGCTGATGCAGGCGGTGCAGGAGGCGCAGGTTCGATCCTTGCATCGAGAATATCCTCTGGAGGACGAAATGGCAACCCACTCCAGTATTCTTGCCTGGAGAATTCCATGGACAGAGGAGCCTGGTGGAGTATAGTCCATGGGGTCACAAAGAGTTGGACACAACTGAGTGACTGAATATACACAGACACTCAAACTAGAGATAGTCTAGATTGGCTCTAAATTTTCTGATTGTTTGTGTTGATCAGGATCATTTAAAGTGCCGTCTTCTAAATCCTATATATATGTGTTAGTATGCTGTAATGTTCTTTATCTTTCTGGCTTACTTCACTCTGTATAATGGGCTCCAGTTTCATCCATCTCATTAGAACTGATTCAAATGAATTCTTTTTAATGGCTGAGTAATATTCCATGGTGTATATGTACCACAGCTTCCTTATCCATTTGTCTGCTGATGGGCATCTAGGTTGCTTCCATGTCCTGGCTATTATAAACAGTGCTGCGATGAACATTGGGGTGCACTTGTCTCTTTCAGATCTGGTTTCCTCAGTGTGTGTGTCCATATATATGGGATTTAGAAAGATGGTAATGATAACCCTATATGCAAAACAGAAAAAGAGACACAGATGTACAGAACAGACTTTTGGACTCTGTGGGAGAAGGCGAGGGTGGGATGTTTCAAGAGAACAGCATCGAAACATATATATTATCTAGGGTGAAACAGATCACCAGCCCAGGTTGGATGCATGAGACAAGTGCTTGGGCCTGGTGCACTGGGAAGACCCAGAGGGATCGGGTAGAGAGGGAGGTGGGAGCGGGGATCGGGATGGGGAATACATGTAAAACCATGGCTGATTCATGTCAATGTATGACAAAAACCACTACAATATTGTAAAGTAATTAGCCTCCAACTAATAAAAATAAATGAAAAAAAATAAATAAAATGCCATCTTCTCTAATGTGTGTCTTTGCACACACTTGTCACCCATTTGGTGAGAGTAGGAGCAAAAGTTATGAAAAACTAAATTCAGTCTATAATAGTTGGGTTTTAATATTTATGTTGAATTTCTAAATGCAAAGACCAGATTCCAGCTAAAAGGATGACACTGGGCTTTTCTAAAGAAAAGTGTAATTGACCAGCTGTATATGCCATGCTCACTGATACACAGCCAATGTCTGTGACTCACCAAGATAAATGATAGAATTAGATAAGCACAGGGCAGGCACTGAGGCTTTGCTGGTTTAAGCATATATGGATGAGTGCTAGCGTGGGAGGGATTTCATCCTAATCGTTTCATCTGATTTATATTGATTATCTGTCACAGTGATCGTGATCACTGGAGACAAACCATAGTTTGTAGAACTATGCTTAACATCTTTGGCATGCTGAGCAGCCTCGCATGTGTTTTCTTTCTTCCGCTTCCTTCTCTTCTTCAAATACATATTAAGTACCTGCTCTATGTTAGGTACTGTGTTAGAGTTAAAGTAAAGCCTCTCCATCCTAACATTGTTTGGTTGATAAACCAACCAGGTAACAGGTGGAGATGGAAAGGAGTCAGTTCCACAGCTGATCTGTAGCTGCGGAGGTGGATAACCAGAGGCACAATTCATAGATCTGTGAACAAAGGCTTGCACGAGGATACCTGGAAACACTCTGTGATTTCACGATTCAGTCTCCAAATCAGAGGCGAGAAAAAAAGGAATTATCTCCCTAGAGAGTAGGACAGAATCTTCTAAAACTATATTGGGGGAAGCTTTATATAGCGAAAAGATAAGTAAGCAGAAACCCTGGGTTATACTGTCAAGTTCCTTATTATTGTGGGCTCTGAAATGCATAAATTTCAGTCTTCGCATCTGTAAAATAGAGATCAACTAGGTAAAATTTTGAAACCATCTTGAAGTCATTTCAGACTTACACATAGGTTGCAAAGTATCATTTCAGGACCCAGCTTCTCCGAATGACAGTATCATACATGACTAATGACTACACCTATTGGGCTTCCTGGATGGCTCAGCAGGTGAAGAATCTGCCAGTCGTGCAGGAGACACAGGAAATGTGGTTTGATTGCTGGGTTGGGAAGGTCCCCTGGAGAGGGGAATGGCTACCCACTCCAGTATTCTTGCCTGGATAATTCCATGGACAGAGGAGCTTGGCAGGCTACAGTTCATGGGGTCGTAAAGAGTTAGACACAACTGGGTCCCTGAGCTTGTACACATGCAGTGATTATACCTATTATTTAAACTATGAAGTTAACATGGATGTAGTACTCTTTACTTATCAACAGGTCACATTCAGAATTTTCCAGTTGTTACAGTCAAGTGACTTTTCTGGTAGAAACCAATCCTGGATCGTATCTTGCATTTGTCTTGTCTCTCTAGTCTGCTGTCCTTGACTGGTGATTTGGTAGAGTCTCTCACAGTCGGGGTTAGTTTCATGTTTCTTCCTAATGTAGACGTGTCAGGAGATGTAGTTTGGGCAGGAATGCCACAGAAATGGTACGGTACCCTGCTCACTGCTTCTTCTCAGGAGACGCAGGCTGCTAATATGGCTCATTCTTACAGATGTTGACTTTGATCACTTCGTCAAGGTGGTGCCTGCCATGTTCTTCTACTGAAAAAAATCTGAAAGTTTTGAAAACCTGAAGGAGGTATAGAATTATCTAAGTTGCCATTATGGATTAGGATAAATATTACTGGTGATTTGAGGGATATGCATTGAATGGCTCATTAAGGTCCATTGTCCATTTTTAGGATGGGGTTGTGGGTTTATCTGAAACATGGATGAAATTTAAATCTAAAATGCTGTCAGGTAATAGCCATACTTTTATGTAGTAATTGATCTTGTTTCTCAAAAGCACATCCATTTAGGATGTCTCAGAGAAATTGATTTTGGTTTTTTTTTTCTTACGAAGCATGTGAGACTACTCTCTGTTGTTTAGGATTCCAAGAAGATGTCTACTAATCTATATTTAAATAAGAACTTTCTTCCTCATTGCTTACAAAATGTAAAGAACTGTTTTATACTGTAGAGTGTGCCACAAAGTATTTAACCCTCATCATTATAAATAAAACATTGCTTTGGAAAATAATAGGTATAGTTGGCTAAGGTAAAAGAGAATGCAATTGAATGTTTTACATTTTAATATATTCATAAGAGAGCTGAAGTCTAAACAATGAATTGTATTCTGTTTAATGTTGGAAAAGATTTAGTAATGATTTCTGCTAATAATTATTCATAGAGTCAATAACATTTCTGATTCATAGTCAGTACTGATTAAATCTTCAGAAAGGCCTTGAACTCACAAGGAGTTCAAGGAAGGAGGGGTTCTTATATTGGAGATGATGCATTTGGAAGTGCAGTAAGTAGAGTAAGGGAACAATCATTAGAGATAAAATTCAGTAGTGTTAGAGGGCCAGTCTGGAAAGTAAATTTCTGGAAATACATTGTTTTACTTCTATGAAAATAGTTTTGTTTTCCTTCAAAGTATCAGATTTAGTTGCAATACTATCAAGGTCTTTTGACATGTTTTGCAACCTTTTTCCTTTAAAAATGCATATATTCAACAGAGAATAGATATATTTATGTGGACTCTCAAGTTATTAATATTAAATGCTATTTCCTAAATTTTACTAAATCTTGAAACTGAACATTGAATAACATGGCATGATAATTAACAGAGACATTAAAATGGTATTTAGCTGGGACACAGAAATATTAGAAATGAACCCTGGAACAGAATTTTCCAGAATAGAGTATGGAAAAATAATGAACTGTTGAGAGTCTAGAAAGAAAAAATTTTGGACTTTTATTCAATTAAAAATAAACTCATCTGTAAAAAATGCTAGTTTTTGGTATATGAAGTACACATAAAACTCAAGGAGTTTTAACTGATAAAAGTGCAGCTTCAAACAAGTGGGGAGACCATTAGCTCATCCCTGAAGGGGTTATAAAGACATTAGGAATGTTTGTAGCTGGTTGGCCGTACACTGCTGTCCTTCACTGAGCTGGTGGGAAAAGATGGAGCAAGTAGGGTCAAGCATCAGCTTAGCCTACTCTTGTACATCATGGCTTGTTGTTGTTCAGCCTCTCAGTCGTGTCCAACTCTTTCTGAACCCATGAACTGCAGCACGTCTGTCTTCCCTGTCCTTCACTATCTCCCAGAGTTTGCTCACATTCATGTGCCCGGTGTTGATGATGTCATCCAACCATCTCACTGTTCTGACACCCTCTTCTCCTCCTGCCCTCGAGTTTTACCAGCATTAGGTTTTTCCCCAATGAATCAACTCTTTGCCTGAGGTGTCCAAAATATTGGAACTTCAGCTTCAGCATCAGTCCTTCCATGGCTTAACATTCAACATAAGAGAAGGTCTGAACTCATTCCCACAAATAACAGTTAGGGAAAAGGAACTGGCCAGGAAAATACTTGTGTTGGCCTCAACCAGTCTTAATTCTTCTCAGACCAAAAGCCTGAGGATTTTCATCTCTCCTGTCACCACACAAATAACAGTGACCAAGAGATGTGGACTCTTACACAAAACTGGGGAAACAGACTCTTGGAGGGCACAAGCAAAACCTTGTGAGCACCAGGACCCAGGAGAAAGGAGCAGTGACCCCACAACAGACTGACTCAGGCTTACTTGTGAGTGTCCAGGAGTCTCTGGAGGAGGTGTGGTTTGGAGGTGGCCTGCTGCTGGATCGGGGCACTGAGTGCGGCATTGCATGCATGGGAACTTTTGAAGGAGGTGGCCATTATCTTCATTACCTCCACCATTGTTTAGTCTCAGGTCAAACAACAGGGAGGAAACATAGCCCCACCCATCAACAGAAATTTGGATTAAAGATTTACTGAGCCCCACCCATCAGAACAGGACCCTTTTTCCCCCCACAGTCTCTCCCATCAGGAAGCTTCCATAAGCTTCTTATCCTTATCCCTCAAAGGGCAGACAGAATGGAAACCACAATCACAGAAAACTAATCAAGCTGATCACATGGACCACAGCCTTGTCTAACTCAGTGAAACTTTGAGCCATGCCGTGTAGGGCCACCCATCATGGACGGATGGGTCATGGTGGAGAGTTCTGACAAAACGTGGTCCACTGGAGAAGGGAATGGCAAACCATGGCAAACCACTTCAGTATTCTTGCCTTGAGAACCCCATGAACAGTATGAAAAGGCCAAAAAGATAGGACACTGGAAGATGAACTCCCCAGGTCGGCAGGTGCGTGAAATGCTACTGGAGGAGAGTGAAGAAACACCTCCAGAAAAGAATGAAGAGGCAGAGCCAAAGCGAAAACAACGCCCAGTTGTGGATGTGATTGGTGATGGAAGTAAATCCAATGCTGTAAAGAGCAATATTACATAGGAACCTGGAATGTTAGGTCCATGAATGAAGGTTAATGAGAAGTGGTCAAACAGGAATGGCAAGAGTGAACATTGACATTTTAGAAATCAGTGAACTAAAATAGACTGGAATGGGCAAATTTAATTCAGATGACCATTGTGTTTACTACTGTGGACAAGAATCCCTTAGAAGAAATGGAGTAGCCATCAAAGTCAACCAAAGAGTCTAAAATGCAGTACTCGGAGGCAAATGACAAAATGATCTCTGTTTGTTTCCAAGGCAAACCATTCAATATGGTAATCCAAGTCTATGCCCAACCAGTAATGCTGGAGAAGCTGAAATTGAACAGTTCTATGAAGACCTACAAGACCTTCTAGAAATAACACCCAAAAAAGATGTCATTTTCATCATAGGGGACTGGACTGCAAAAGTAGGAAGTCAAGAAATACCTGGGGTAACAGGCAAATTTGGCCTTGGAGTACAAAATGAAGCAAGGCAAAGGCTAGCAGAGATTTGCCAAGAGAACACACTGGTCATAGCAAACACCCTCTTCCAACAACACAAGAGAAGACTCTACACATGGACATCACAAGATGGTCAATATCAAAATCAGATTGATTATATTCTTTGCAGCCAAAAATGGAGAAGCTCTATACAGTCAGCAAACACAAGACTGGGAGCTGACTGTGGCTCAGATCATGAACTCCTTTATTGCCAAATTCAGACTTAAACTGAAGAAAGTAGGGAAAACCACTAGACTATTCAGGTATGACCTAAATCAAATCCCTTATGATTTTATAGTGGAAATGAGAAATAGATTCAAGGGATTAGATCTGATAGAGTGCCTGATGAACTATGGACGGAGGTTCGTAACATTGTACAGAAGGCAGTGATCAAGATCATCCCTAAGAAAAACAAATGCAAAAGGCAAAATGGTTGTCTGAGGAGGTCTTACAAATAGCCGTGAAAAAAAGAGAGGCAAAAAGCAAAGGAGAAAAGGAAAGACATTCCCATTTGAATGCAGAGTTCCAAAGAATAGCAAGGAGAGATAAGAAAGCCTTCCTCAGTGACCATTGCAAAGAAATAGAGGAAAACAATAGGATGGGAAAGACTAGAGATCTCTTCAAAAAATTAGAGATACCAAGGGAACATTTCATGCAAAGATGGGCACAATAAAGGACAGAAATGGTATGGACCTAACAGAAGCAGAGATATTAAGAAGAGAAGGGAAGAATACACAGGAGAACTATACAAAAAAGATCTTTATGACGCAGATTACCACGATGGTGTGATCACCGACCTAGAGCCAGACATCCTGGAATGTGAAGTCAAGTGTGCCTTCGGAAGCATCACTATGAACGAAGCTAATGGAAGTGATGGAATTCCAGTTGTGCTATTTCAAATCCTGAAAGATGATGCTGTGAAAGTGCTGCACTCAATATGCCAGCAAATATGGCAAAGTCAGCAGTGGCCACAGAACTGGAAAAGGTCAGTTTTCATTCTAATCCCAAAGAAGGTCAATGCCAAAGAATGTTCAAACTACCTCACAATTGCACTTATCTCTCATGCCAGCAAAGTAATGCTCAAAATTCTTCTAGCTAGGCTTCAATAGTACGTAAACTGTGAACTTCCAGATGTTCAAGTTGGATTTAGAAAAGGCAGTGGAACCAGAGATCAAATTGCCAATATCCATTGGATCATTGAAAAAGCAAGAGAGTTTCAGAAAAAACATCTAATTCTGCTTTATTGATTACACCAAAGTCTTTGCATGGATCACAACAAACTGTGGCAAATTCTGAAAGAGATGGGAATACCAGACCACTTGACCTGCCTCCTGAGAAGTCTGTATGCAGATGAAGAAGCAACAGTTAGAACCTAACATAGAACAAAAGACTGGTTCAAATTGGGAAAAAGGTACATCAAGGCTGTATATTGTCTCCCTGCTTCTTTAACTTTTATGTGGAGTACATCATGAGAAATGCCGGGATGGATGAAGCACAAGCTGGAATCAAGATTGCTGGGAGAAATATCAATAACCTCAGCTATTGCAGATGACACTATCCTTATGGCAGAAATCGAAGAACTAAAGAGCCTCTTGATGAAAGTGAAAGAGGAGAGTGAAAGAGCTGGCTTAAAACTCAACATTCAGAAAAGTAAGATCATGGTACATGGTCTCATCACTCCATGGCAAATAGAGGGAGAAACAATGGAAACAGTGACAGACTTTATTTTGGGGCTCCAAAATCACTGCAGATGGTGACTGCAGCCATGAAGTGAAATGAATATACGCTTGCTCCTTGGAAGAAAAGCTATGACCAACCTAGACAGCATATTGAAAAGCAGAGAAATTACTTTGCTGACAAAGGCCCGTCTAGTCAAAGCTGTGATTTTTCCAGTAGTCATGTTTGGATGTGAGATTTGGACTATAAAGAAAGCTGAGCACCAAAGAGTTTATGCTTTTGAACTGTGTTGTTGGAGAAGATTCTTGAGAGTCCCTTGGACTGCAAGGAGATCAAATCAGTCAATCCTGAAGGAAATCAGTCGTGAATATTCATTGGAAGGACTGATGCTAAGCTGAAGCTCCAAAACTTTGGCCACCTGATGTGAAGAACTAACTCATTTGAGAAGACCCTGAAGCTGGGAAAGATTGAAGGCAGAAGGAGAAGGGGAAACAAAGGATGAATTGTTGGATGGCATCATTGACTTGATGGACATGAGTTTGAGCAAGCTCCAGGGGTTGGTGATGAAAAGGGAGGCCTGGCGTACTCCTGTCCATGGGGTCGCAAATAGTTGGACACAACTGAGTGAGTGAACTGAAGAGATGTTGGGGAAAAATCCAAGAGAGTATAAGGAGGCCCTCTTCATTTCTAGTTCAGCTCGAATTCTGTCTGCTGTAAGATAAATGCAGAAGAGTAATTTCTCAAGATGGGGCTATGTCACAGGAATGGTAATTACCATAACCAAAATGATTAACATCATTCCAGCAAGTTTTGTGTGTAAACAGTGCACAATTATCTGATAAGAATGCTTCCCTTAGGATATTTACTTATCTTCTTAGTTAAAATGCTGACATGTTTTAAGGTATTTAACTGAAAACACACAATCAGGATTTGGACAACACATACATAATGCTCAACAGATGCGAGTTTGAAAGATTTGTGATGATCACTGGTGGAATTAGTCAAACCAGGCTTAAATTAGATTTTTCTGATTTGTGAGTCTTTTAAGGGTCCACATTGGAGCAGAATCTTCGTACAGTGTAAAAGATTACACTTTCGGTTCTCTGAAGTGAAGAAATGAAAGAGTCGGCATTTTCTTTTTGATAACATATCTGAGAAACTCAGGTTTGTATTTCATATACTCTCCCCTTGCACAGTTTATGTAAGTTTCTCAGTCGAATCCTAACAGCTGAATTTAGATGGCTAATTGATTTTGCTTATTCTGTAGAAGCAGATAATAGTGAGCTCAAGTCATTGGGATTCAGTGTATGATAATTATGTCTAAGAAAAGTGAAGATTAGATGGTTGGATGGCATCACGCACTAAATGGACATGAGTTTGAGCAAACCCAGGAGATAGTGAGGGACAGAGAAGCCTGGGATTCTGCAGTTCATGGGATTGCAAAGAGTCAGACAGGGCTTAGCGACTGAACCACAAAGAAAAGTGAAGTTGCCAATAGTTAAAGATGATGAACCATCAGTAGTTAAAGAAACAGATGAGAAATAATCGGATGACTGTAAAACATTGAGAGAGCTTATTTGTAATACTGAAATCACACAGACACTGCATGAAGAAACACGGAGCCTTGTCTAAAATGAAAGTAACTTGAATTGTGCAGTAGATACACAACCTTGGAAAAGTGGTTTTTACAGAGATTCATGTCAAATGATGGGATAGTATTGTGAAGCTTGACATTGAAAGTAAAAATACGAGCCTTATTACAAAGGGTAGGGGTCTTGTTGGTTAATCATTGTAGCACCTGCAAATAGACTTCTGGCTGAGACACAACAGCTGTGTTCATGAATTTGGGAGAGTGGTTGTGGAGTGTAATGATCTGAAACAAAACTGTTTTTTTCCATTGATTAGATCATTTGTTGGAAATGTGAGTACAATTGATGATGGAAAAAACATACAAATGAGTAAGGAGTAAGGGTTAGTGTCAGAGGAAGAAGTGCGTTTTATTTCAGATCCAATTAAGATTTCACAGTGGGACTTATGATTAAAAACAAAAGGGACTGATGTTCACATGATTAATGTCACATTACGTGTGTGTGTGTGTGTGTGTTTGTATATATATATATATTTTTTTCAGTGCTACTCTTCACACTATCTATGGCTTCTGACTTGTGTCTAAGTTCTATTTCTCTGTAAACTCTGGGCACACTGATCAAGCTATGTTTTCACAGCACTCTATTTTTAACCTTATATCCAAAGTTAAAGAATGTATAGGAGAAACAGAAACTTAAGTGGGGGAAGGAGTTTAAGCAGCTCCAGAGGCTTCAACAGTCATGCAATAGCTCTTTTTGTTATTTTTTCAAGCAATGGCTGTGGAGCCCTGTACCAAGGTCACAGGATAAAAATCTCTGAAAGTGACCAAGCCCCATAGCAACTGTGGTCCTGGGCAGGATTAAACCTCAGTAATTTACAACTGATCCAGTCAGTTCAAAAGAGAAAAATCAAGATTTTTGTTCCCCTTACTATGAATTTTGTCATAACACAAGACATGATTGCATTACCCACTGGGTGGGCCAAAAAGTTTGTTTAGGTTTCCATAGGTATATGTTAAGGAAAAACACAAATGAACCTTTTGGCCATCCCAATGTTATTTTTGTTGTTGTTAGCATTATTATCTCTTGAAGAAAATAGGAAAAAAATTAGGGTTTGGACTAATAGATGTGATCAATAAAGTAACTAGTGAATATTCTAAAAGGAAGCTGTAGTAAAACTGCATGTTAACTAGGAAAGCCAAAATCAATTTCTCCAAATACTGTTTTCCTCGGGTAAAAGTGATAAATGAGGGGCCTGTTCTCTCTTCAGCAGACTCTGATAGCTTCCTGCACATGCCGCTGGTATTTGCTTTCTCTTACCTGTCCCTTCAGGCTCTCAGCATTCTGCTTTCATTTTAAAAGTTAAAGTAGTCTTTTTCTTAGATATTTTGTTTGTATTCTAACAGATTGTTTACTGACAATGTCATTCTAAACTTTGCATAAACACTGCCTATATAACTATAGAGTATCACACACTGTTCCAATAAGTTCAGGGGCACGTTTAGGGCAGGGTTAAGAAATCTGAATACTCTGGCCTAAGCAGGTCTCCAGGCTGAGCGCCTGTTGCATCCGTAACCCATCGCCCAGCTGTGTGGCCTGGACGTGGCATTTTCCACATGTTTCTGACTCTGGAGCATGTGTGCTCCAAGTGTGCATGATTTCCTCAGGGCTGTATTGGGAGAGTCTAACGCTACTGCCGTTTCTCAGAGTTATTCAAGGATACAGGCTAGTCCACTGGAAAGACATGGGGCACAGGAGATAGACCAGGGTTTGAATGATAGTTTCCCCATCCTGATGACCCAGAATCACAGACTTGACCTTCCCTAGAATTCCTGTGATGGCCACAGCTCTGTTTTGAAGTCTGCCATAAACTCAGCTGAAGCAAAAAGATGAAAAGGAATGGAGGAAGGAGGTAGGTTATTTTGGGCTTTCTCAAATGTTCAGTGCAAAAGAGAGCAGGAAGATTTCAGTTGGCTGCCTTGTAAGAAACATGTAGAGAATAAAAGGGAATGGGGATAGAGCTGCCGTATGACCCAACCATCCCACTGGTGGGCATACACACTGAGGAAACCAGAATTGAAATAGACATATGTACCCCAATGCTCATTGCAGTACTATTTACAATAGCTAGGACATGGAAGCAACCTAGATGTTCCATAAGGAAGTCGTGGAACATACATGCAATGGGATATTACTCAGCCATAAAAAGGAACATATTTCAGTCAGTTCTAATGAGGTGGATGAAACTGGAGCCTATTATACAGAGTGAAGTAGTCAGAAAGAGAAAGAGACGTTACTGTATATTAATGCATATATATATGGAATGTAGAAAGATGGTAATGAGGATCCAACACGCAGTAGGGCAAAGGAGACACAGATGTAAAGAACAGACTTTTGGACTCAGTGGGAGAAGATGAGTTTGGGATGATTTGATAGACTAGCATTGAAACACATGTATTACCATATGTAAAACAGATGACCACTGCAAGTTCGCTGCATGAAGCAGGGAACCCAAAGTCAGTGTTCTGGGACAACCCAGAGGGATAGGGTGGGGATGGAGGTGGGAGGGGGGTTCAGGATGGGGGCACAGATGTATCCCTGTGACTGATTCATGTAGATGTATGGCAAAAACCATCACAATATTGTAAAGTAATAATTCTCCAATTAAAATAAATTTAAAAGAAAGGAAATAGGGATTAGATCCCATAAATAAGGGCTTTAGAAAAGGAAGTTTTTTGTTTTGTTTTGTATCCCTAGGGAATTGGAAATTATGTGACAGTTTTCATGCTTACCTTGGGGTATATTACCTAATACAAATGGTAGTGAATTGGTGCATTAAGGCAGTGCATCTGGAGGAAGTTTAGCCTAGTTAGTTGTTAAATCCTAACAGATTCATAAATCAAGGAGATGCGAACGTGAACCTCACCATCACTGCTTGGTGAGGAATTATATCATCCCTCAGCATCTGCAGGGGATTGGTCCTAGAATCTCCCCTCCCCCATCCCAAGGATCCCAAATCTGAGGGTGCTCAAGTCCCCTACATAAAATGGCCTACTACAGTTGGCCGTCCTTCTCTCTGGGTTTCGAAGCTGGCTGAATCCCTGGGGATGTGTGAGCTGTGGATTCAGAGGGTCACGTACACAGCTGCTATCAACTTAACTCTGAAAAGTGGGTTCGATAATGTGTGTGCTTAGCTGCTCAGTCGTGTCCCACTCTATGTGGATGGTAGCCTGCCAGGCTCCTCTGTCCATGGATTCTCCAGGCAAGTATACCGGGGTGGGTTGCTGTTTCCTCCTTGAGGGGATCTTCCTGACCCAGGGATTGAACCCGTGTCTCCTGTGTTTCCTGCATTGCAGGAGTATTCTTTACCTGCTGAACCATTGGGGTTTATTAATAGTCTTATGTAACACAGTTGTTGGACTGAAGATAATCTATGTCGAGTACTTCATCTTTGCTACATAGGAAGCACTCCTGGAGGGTTAGCTGTTAATAGTGATCCATATTTTTACTTTCTAGTCCGTTACTTTGTAGTCCATTTCTGTGATTGACCTGCATCAAGTGTCATGGTTTCAAAGCAACCTGTAGTCTCAGGAGTAATTCAAGCGAGATCCCTCACGTTGGCCCACTTTGTGACCACAGACAAGTCCTTCGAGTGTCCTCTTCTTCTGTGCTCCTCTGTCACGAATGGATGCTTGTTGCCAGATCTCCACTGAGTTGGGGTCAGGACCTCCAACAGATAATATCTGTTAAACTGCTTTGAAAAGTGTTAAATACTAAACACTAAATAACAGTTATTTTTGATGGGAAAAGCAGTTGTGAGTTACATTTATAAAATATTAGAAACAACTCACAACACACACATTCATTTTCGGTCATTACTGATGAATACTTGGACAGTCTCTTTTGATCATTATTGATGAGTCATACTTGATATATATCCTAAAAACACTTCCAGGATTTGGCTGCTGTTTAAATTTTACATATTCAGAATCAAATCAGATTTAAATTTCATAGGACAGCTTTTCAAACCACAGATTTGAAGAAAGGGCAGGACACACACACACATACACACAGTTGTTTTATTCTCAAATACTTTCCACAACTAGAAAGCTAATGACATCTTTGAGAATTTCCCAGGAGGCAAGAGATTCCAGTGCTATTAGGATTTTACTGAAGAAAAGTAATGCTTAATGGAACTAGATAAAGCTTGTTAATCTCTCAGTTAATTTCCTTTTTTTTCCTTTTTTTTTTTTTAACGATTATGCCTTTAGTCTGAAGTTTGGCTCAGGCCTCTTGCTAAGGTTTACCCAACCTACTACACTCCATTAAGTTCTGAATTCAGAAATGGAGTTTGATTAATTTGATTTTGTTCCAAATACTAGTAGCATTTAAGCACCTCTGGCTTATGTGTTGAGAATTAATCCCGTTTGCCTAACATTTTTGGAGTAGTGAAATTCTGATATTTTGAGGGAGGAGAGGGGATTGAACGTCTTGATATAATTTGATATTTGGAGAAACAGGTATGTTTGGTATGTGTGTGTCATTGGAAAGATAAACAAGGAGAAACTATCTTGCATTTCTGATGGTCTTAAACACCGATGGAGGGACACAGAGGGTACATGTTGGTAAGTATTGCTAGTCTTTTAGGAATTGCCACTGGAGAGGAATCAGTTCAGGTAGGCAGGTGTTCATGTAGTATAATTAAAGTCCGAGGGAAAAAGAGAACCAGAGGTTATTTTCCTTTTTTTTAAAAAAAAATAAATAAAAGGCAGGATACTGAAATCATCCAAAGGATATGTGGTACAGAGGAAGCGGGGCTTCTTAACATGCAGTTTCACAACATAAAGCTGAAGAAATGCTTCTGTCACTAAGCATCTCTTCACATATGAAAATAATCAGATCAGTTGACTATATCCAAATGAACACCACCTGAGTTTAAGGGCAACCTATACATATGAATATGAAACCCCTCAAGATGTCTTGATAAAATGAATGTTAAACTCATCCAGAAGCTCATAGGAGGCTTATTATAAAGTCTCTATGGTGAGGCTTGTCTTTAGGTGAAAAGGAAAAAAACAAAACAAAACACAAAACTCTCCAGTTTGGAGCAAATCTATCCATCCAAATAGTAGTACCTAGTGGAGTGGAGAGAATACATTTTCTGGCTTCACAAACTTCACTACAGTTTAGGATCCTGTAACTTAGGAGTAATCTTTTGCCTTTAGCCCCTGTGTTATATGATGTGAGAATGCTAATAAGAATTCATACCCACAGACCACCAAAGTATAACTAAATAATTCAACCTAGAAATGTGTATAAAATATGGTACATAAGTATACCATGTTCTTATGTTAAAAAACAAGTATACATAAGGATATTACGAATATTGCCTTGTTGGTGGTGTAACCATGTCTGCACAGAGAATCTAAATTCTCTCATAGTTTCTGCTTTTGATCATATCTCAATGGAAGGTGTCTTAGTCATTAGTGATTTTAGTCACTTAGTGATTTCAGTGTGTATGTTTCTGGGAGTCAGTGACTTTTCCTTTGTATTTACTTCATACTGATCTACAGCAAAATGCTAAGCATACTTAAGTGTCTACCATTATTATTTTTCTATCAAGAGCTGGTTCCATGCTGATTCAAAAACTTATCACGCTGAACTCAGAACATGATGGGTTAAGTAACAAGACCCAAATAGGAAAAATGACAGAGAAATTGGTGCATTTTTATTCCCAGCAATACATGCCATCCTTGATGTTTTTCTACCGTCAGAACTTGCGCGAGTGAGAACGAGCCACCGGTTTAAATTCTGTGCCCTGTGCATCTCACCCTTACGGAGGCTCTTCCTCTCGGGGAAACACAAGGTCAAGGTTAGCACTTGCCTCAACTGAGAGTGCTTTGGTCTTTAGATTTATATCCTCAATAGTCTTGCTTCTGGGCTTCCCTGATAGCTCAGCTGCTAAAGAATCCACTTGCAATGCAGGAGACTCCGGTTCAATTCCTGGGTCAGGAAGATCCGCTGGCAAAGGGATAAGCTACCCACTCCAGTATTCTTGGGCTTCCCTTGTGGCTCAGCTGGTAAAGAATCCGGCTGCCGTGTTGGAGACCTGGGTTTGACTCCTGGGTTGGGAAGATCCCCTGGAGAAGGGATAGGCTACCCAATCCAGTATTCTGGCCTGGAGAATTCCATGGACTGTACAGTCCATGGGATCGCAAAGAGTCAGACGACTGCACAGTTTTCACGTTCACTTTCAGTCTTGCTTCTAGTCTTGGCGTTTTGGCCGATAAACCAATAAGATTTTCCTTCCCAAATCTCTGACCCTGATCCGGTTGTATTGGGTTGGCCAAACAGTTCTTTCAGGTTTTTCATAAGATCTTACAGAAAAAACCTGAAACAAACTTCTTGGCCAATGCAAGTTATGGTTCTCCTTCTGAGTCACACATAGTCCTCACCAGTGCCTTTTGGAAGTCAGTGGAGCTAGAAAACAGAGATAAGTAACTGCCCCAAATGGAGATAGAATGGGAGGAATTGACAGTCTCTTTAGTGTTTTAGAGGAACATCTGCCAAACTTGAGTTTAATTCTGTCTTATGGTGACATCATTGTCATTTTCTGAGAGAATCAATTCTGAATACTCACATTGGTGGTGCTCAGAACGCTTTGCTTAGATTGGCCCTGTTCAGCCTTTCATTTGGTTAGCTATTTCAGATGTACTAAATTTTATGTCAACCACAGTTAGTAGATAATAAAAAGTCATTGAGAAAAGAAAAATTGATTTACGTAAGAAATCAGGTGAACATTTACATTTTTCTCTAAAATATCATGAATGTAATCTGAGTGTACATATACATTTCATGCAAATACATGCAAATATACATATAACTATACTATATGCATTTTATATACTTGAACGTGGATTCTTGGTACAAATTTAGAGCTATTTCACTTAAGAAAAAATAATTTTGTGTTTACAAGTCGATCTTGTAGATGTTTTAGAAGTCTATATTATCAGAAGGGAATGCAAAACAGCGTATGTGTGATTCAGGTCCTTTTCATTTTCGCTTTTCCCTGTTCCTTTCCTCCCTCCCTCCCTCCCTCTCTCCCTTACCATTCCTCCACCACATTTCAGTATCCGTCTGCCACTTACAAGAAAGAGGTACTATCATAAATAGGGCAAACCACCTTGGTTTGGACCTAGTGGTTGATTTCTGCTCGTAGGTACATGAGGATGACAGAAGTGTTAAAATGGAGCAAAATCTTCCATTGATGCATGGCTATGTATGGGTAGTTGATTTTCAGTACTTATTGTAATTATGTTCTGCAAAGTTGCCATGAACTCTGAATGAGCAAATACTGAACCACTGATCATGGGGTAACACATGGAGTTAGGTTCTTCTGAGCCTATGTCATTTCCATCAAGTGGTCAGCATATAGCCTTGTTTGGTATGTGTTTCTGTTTAAAGACACCTTATTTTATATATAATAAATAACTTATTTGTGATATATATGGATATATATGTATATCCATATATATATAGTTGATCATTAACATTGAATTCACAGACAGCAGCTCTAACAGGAGTTAGCTTGACACATATATTTTCCCCCCTAAAGCACATCACAGCCCTCTTGTCCCTACGAACACTAGCTAGCATTTAAGCATGGCACTTGAGGACCACTTTAAATAGCAAAAACACCAATAGAAAGTGCAAACATACACACAAAATAGTGACACTAAAGAGACAATAAAATAAACACTTATTTACATTATAAGGGCTGAAACGAAAGCCAGAGTGTTTAACCTTAGTTAGGAATGGGGAAACTGGGAGATTCAAACTTTTTGCTGCTTGGCTCATGCCCACAAATGACTGCAAATAAATAAATGGTCATCAGTTGGCAAATTCATGATGAATTTGTGATGACAGAATCAGGAATAACAAAGTTTAACTGTATCTATGTGAGCAAAGATGTAGAAATTCTGAGCAGAGCCAATTTGGGAGTAGGGATCATGACTGAAACTGGAGGGAGGGAGGCTCCATGAGTAGATTGAAGCTTCTATCCTACGGGGGGACCCTGGCAAGAGCAAGTAAATAAAAGTAGAGCGTGGCAGATGCTGACAGATTATCTAGAGATAAATGCATAAGGGCATGGATATAAAGAGTGTCCTTAGAGGGGTTGTAAGTCTTTAAAGGGTGGTCAGCTTCACTGAATGTGGTATTTTTACAGAGTCCAAAGGGAGATATAGAATTTACCAACCTGGGAAAAGTAAATCCAAGCAGAGGAAACAACAAAAGAGACATGAGTCATGTTTTGGCCCACGATGCATGGGCACTTGCACATCCAATTACTAGGCAACTAATCTCCCTAAATAGACAAACCAGGGGGAAAGTAAATTAATGATGTTGAAGGTAAACTAACAGTAAGATCATGACAAAGCCAGGACAGCAATAGTTGAAAATTCTGAAGAGCTCCAAATGTCACAGATGATAAAGCACCCTCTCTGAAAACAGCAGAATTTTCTGTTCATTGCCTGTGCATATATGCTATAGCAAGTTGGCAGAAACACTGCACTGTGTCATGGCAACCGGATTTCTTGTAGAATGTTGAGTTAGTCTATAAATGATAATTGCATCCTAGCTTTCGCTTGTGAATACCAAATTTAGTCAGGTACCAGCACCAGCCCTTAGTGTGGTGCAGAGGGTTTCTATGGAAAATGGTGTGGTACAGGTGGAAATTCTCACCCCTCTCTTATGGGCCCTCAAGAGGATGTTGGTGGGTTGAAGCAGACATCTTGAGGACCCCTGGCTTAGACTTTGGAATGAGTGATTGCAAGTGTGTGAAGCCGCATTCTATCAGTCTTATTTTGTTTGGTGGAAATTCTGAGCAGAACCAATCAGGGAGTGGGGATAATGACCGAAAGAGAAGATGGAGCAAGACTCCAAGAGTAGATTGGAGCTTCTGTCCTGGGTCGGGGGCACTGGCAAGAGCAAATAAATATAGAGTGTGGTGGATGCTGGCAGATCATCTAGAGAAAAATATGTAAGGGAATGAATATAAAGAGTGTCCATAGAGAGGATATAATCTTCTAAATGGTGGTCAGCTTCACTGAATGTGGTGTTTTTTGCAGAGCCTGCAGGGAGGTGTAGAGTGAACCAAGTGGGCAAAACTGGGGAAAGTCAATCCAAGCAGAGGAAGCAACAAAAGAGAGGCGTATAGGGGAGAGTGGCCTGATACGTTTGAAGCAAAAGAAAGGGCAGGTGTGGGTGGCGAGGAGTGAATAACATATGAGCACAGAGAGGAAAGTGGGGTCAGCAGACCTGGCCTCCTTTGTAACTGCTCTTAGTGAAGGGTTCTTTGATGTAATGGCAATGCTGTTGACATATACATATTAAAAGAAAAAGTCACTGGAAACACGTCCCCATGACTGCTGTAGATATATTGCCCTTGACCTTGCAAGATGTGTGATTTCTCGTCCAGCAAAAACAACTTGACAAGAAGTTCTGGTAGCGTCTTTTGACATCCTCTTATTACTAAACCTTTTTTTTGTGTGTTGCCATATTTTTCTTTATCTTCCAATTTATTTTTAATTTTTTTGGAGTATAGTTGCTTTACAATGGTGTTAGTTTTTGCCATACAGCAAAGTGAATCAGCTGTAAGTATGCATGTATCCCCTCGTGTTTTAGATTTCCTTCCTATTTGGTCGCCACAGAGCAGTGAGTAGTTCTCTGTGCTATATGAGAACCCAGTAGGTTCTCATTAGGTATTTATTTTATACATAGTATCAGTGGTGTGTATTCCATATTCATTATTCTAATGTTGCCCTTACTTCATTTATTTCGTATCCTTATAAGCTGTCCTAAATCCCTCTGGAGCAAGGTATTCAGTAGACACACAGGTGGAGAAATAGATAATAAGGAAATTGAACTTGTGTTCTTTTATGATATTTGCAGGGACCACAGTTCAATGACTGGCTTTTGGATTGATCTTCAGTTAACTAGGATTTGGTTACTTTATTGCATCAATCCACTTAAAAGCAGTGCATTTAAATTATGATTTTGCCAAATGCAATGTGTTGTATCTAATGTAATTTTCAGGCAACTAGTTATTAGACAACGTGTGCACGAAATACGCATATGTGCTGTATGAAATATGTCACATAAAAATGTATGTATTTGTATTGGCTAATTCTCAGACCAAAGGGACACATGTAGCATACAGTTCTGTATAAAGACAGCGTGAATACTGGATAGTTTTCTTAAAATACACTAGCAGTCTGGTAGAGATTATGTACTGTGTTCAGTGCAGTTTAGTAAAAGTACATCTGGTAAAAGTGATAATATGAAATTCATTGTGTCATTCTTGAGGCAAACTGTGGTCAGTTAAGAACTACATCCTCTAACTCAAAACTTACAGAAGATAGGTTAACAATAAATTCTTAGCCAGCATTCCAAGACAGCTCTGCCCAAGGTAGTAGATGCTATATCATGTGTGAGAGAAAATCCTAAATTTTTGGAAAGAAGCTCAAATGACAAGACTTGGTGAAAAAAATACCCAGTGGTATTTAGGGAACCTCATATATGTCATTTTCCTAGTAGCTTTGGTTTTAGAGTTCATTGTATATATTATGGAGGAAGTGTTTATTAATTTTACTCTGATTTTAATACTCTGAGAAGACATGAAAGTTGTAATTATAAAGTACTTTGATTTAGAAGAGTTATTTTCTATGCAAGGAAACAGAACCGAGTTTACCACAAAATTAAACTTTTAAATATAAGAAAATGTTTGATCATAAAGAGCAACAGAAATTTTTAAAGCAACATAATAAGATACTGAGCATTTAGTGTAAAATGTGTTATAACTGTAGTGTTCATTGCAAGTACATGACTCTCCTGTATTGATATGTAGAGTCTAGTTCCCTAGGTCCAGAGATATCACTGGAATTTAAGTAAATGGTGGCACTTCCTCGATGGCTCAGCCTGCAGTGCAGGAGACGCAGATTTGATCCCTGGGTTGGAAAGAACCCTTGGGGAAAGAAATGGCAACCAAATCCAGTATTCTTGCCTGAAAAAATCCCATGGGCAGAGAACCCTGTCGGGCTACAGCACAAAGGGTCCCAAGAATCGGATAGGACTAAGCAACCAAGTCCAGGAGTAAATGGTGGGAGTAAATCTGAGTTCATGCTTTCCATTAATATAGCTGTAACATGAATTGGTAAGGATGAAATTTTCACTGTGGCATTTAACGCATATCCAGGCTGGTGTTTCTACAGTGATTGTACCTGATTGTAAAGTAGAGGTGAATGAGGAAGTATTTTTCAAACTCAACATTTTGACATGATATATGACGTTTCTGCAGCATACCTAGCCTTGAAAAAGATGATAACCAGAAAAAGATATGAGTTCTGTGGGTTCTAAAGCTTCCCAAGGGGAAAAAAAAATGTAACAGTTGCTTTTTGGGTGTTTCGCAAAATTGTAGTTGCTCTGCTAAGCCTACCATTCCCCCCTGATCCTGGATCTTAGAAATGGCCTGTACAGGTGTGTGGCCTCAAAGCTTAGGGTGCATTAACTTCAGAGTAAACCCACCTCTGCATAGCATAGCAAACCATACATTTTTACTAAAAATGTTTAACTGAATATGTTAACATAATGTCTCCGAAGGGATTGGGTTCTTGTTCAAAATGATAGTGTCAAAGGATAGCTTTCGGGATTGATAACTCGGGGGGTCAGATCATTTCCTTGGTTTCATGCCCATCGATGAAAACTCATTATTCCTGACAAAAGACAGTTACATTTTAAGTGTTTTTATCAAAACAAATTAAAGATCTTTATCATTAGCAACATTTATTGACATATGCAGGTTGAAAGTCATGCATGAAAACACTTGGGAAATTTTTACCAAAAATCATGTGTTTTTGAGTAGAAATTTGATATATGTGTATGTATATGCATGCTTATATAAATAGAAAGCTTTTCTTGCAAAGCGTCTTATTCATGTTTTAAATTCATTGAATTATGTGACATATTTAGGTGTTCAGTGGGATAAGCAAGATGACTATTTGGGGGAAGTAGTTATTAACTTCTGAGCTGTTGTTTCTGTTGCCGCTGGTGTGGCTCAAAGTGCGGTCTGGCTGCTCGCTGCTCAAAAGCCAAGATTTGAGAGGCAAGGTTGGTGACTGCTTTATTCTGGAGACCGGCTGCGAGAGGCGAGAGGACGGCCTCAGGTCCAAAGGCTGACTCCCCCAGCAGTCAGTGGGCAAGAGCTTTTAGTGGGTTGTTTAAGGGATACTTCAATGGAGGCTACGTGCAGAAATAGCACAGTCAGCTCTGACAGTCACCTTGAACTTGCTCATCAGTGGTCTGATCAGCGTCTTCTTGATTGTTTTGAGTCCAGTTAATCTTTAGTTCCAGAGTGGATTTGTTCCCATGTTTTTAAGGCCAGTTCCTGCAGCGGTGGCAGCTTGTCACAGCTCCACTCAGGTCGTATGTAGTTAATTCCTTCCACTTGGTAGGAGTTTTAGGATATACAGAACAGCTCAAGGACATGGCCTGTCTACAGCCTTTTAGAAACTAAAGGTCCTTCACTTTACTTAATGACTAAAGTATTATTATTTTGTCCTATTTGCTTTCTTTGCTTTGCATTTTTCTCACTTTTCTGATTAAACTTGTTCTCTGGCTTAAAGATTTTCTACAAAACAAAAGATAGGCAGAGACCATGGGCCGGCGAGGACCACTGGGTCCTGGTCTCTCTCACTGCCGTGGAGGTCATTTTGGTGTCAGTTCAGTATAATTTCACAAGGATTTCCATACTATTTGCCATTCATTCCACGAGATACAACAGAAATTTTCTTACAGGTGTGAGGATGTAGAGTGATTATCCAACGCAAGTCACACATTTGGAAGAATTCTTAGTCTAAATTTCAGGAGGTTGGGACCAAGTGATTAAGAGTGTAGACAGAGGAAAAACAAAATTAGAGCTGCTTTAATTTTGAATTCTCTACTGTAAAAGACTGGATGGGCTGTCCTGATACATAAGGGCAGGGACAGGAGTGTAAAAAGCCAGAGCTGTAATTCCCTGCTTACTGGACTGGCTCTTCTCTTGGGTGGGTTCTTTAAGGGAGGACCTTTGCCTTTCATTTTTGCATTCTCAGCCCTGAGCAGATGGTCTGATATGTTTCACAGATGAATATGGCTAAGGAGCTACAGTTTCTGAGTAGACTGGATCGAATAGGACTCTGCACTCAGTAGGCATCTGGGTGGCATATTTCCTGAGTAAGTTGGTGAAACTCAAGGCAAAGGCCATAACCAGTTAGTGTGAAGAAGAGAGAAAAGTAAGTCACATTGGCTCTTTAGGGGGATAGATCTTAGTGAGACGAAAGCCCTGAAATCGTGCCTTAAAAATCTTAAGCAAGAAGAAAGGCAGATATTAGCTGTAAGGATGTTTGGTTTTTTGATATGTTTCCTGAACTCTGATCTTTGAACAGACAGGAAATGAGTGTGTATAATCAGGATTGATTCAGATTCATCAAGTATTAAACTGTCTGGAATAAATATGGCTGGTTTGGTGCAGAATTGGGTATAAGATGAGTACCTGAAATAACATAATCTTCTTCAATGAAGATTTATTAAATACCACTTATGAATATAGGTCTCACCCCTCATTCCCTTTAAGTGCAGTGGAATTTTTATTACTTAGAGCTATTTCTGCTAGACTGTGTACCAGATTCTACATTGTTGGCTCAAATCATCAAAGAGGTTTAAATACTAAACAGTTTTAAAACAGAGGAGCACTGGGGGTCATTATCACTAAATTTAAGCCAAGGTGATTTATCAGGTCTGCTCATCCTGGGTATGGTAGTGGTTTAGTCACTAAGTCGTGTCCGTCTCTTGTGACCCCGTGGACTATATATAGCCCATCAAGTTCCTCTGTCTATGGGATTTTCCAGGCAAGAATACTGGAGTGGGTTGCCATGTCCTTCTGCAATAAGACACACCAAAATGTGAAATTAAAAAAAGAGAAAGTGGGGGTAGGGTGGGTAGAGAAAAGGGAAGAAAGGGAGGGAGGGATGAAGGAAGGAATAAATCCTATTTGCCATGTTGCGTGTAGCATTCACTTTGGCAGCTGTAAGCCTTGGTGAGTGGTATGAGCAGGTATATTTAGAGATAATTTAGTTCAGAACTCATCGGGGCCATCAGCTCGTCTGTTCAACTGGTACAAATGCTCAAGGTTCTGGTGGCTCACAGTTTCTTGCAAGTCACTGCTCCCCTGACTGGATAGACCTTTCTCACAACACTGTTTGCCAGACATCTGTGTAATCTATGGAATGGCATTTGTTGTTCAGTCACTGAGTTATGTCACTGACCCTTTGTGACCCCATGGGCTGCAGCATGCCAGGCTTCCCTGTCCTTCACTATTTCCTAGATTTTGCTCAAACTCACAACTCATATCCATTGAGTTGGTGATGCCATCTGATCAACTCATCCTCTGTTGCCCCTTTTCTCCTCCTGCCTTCAATCTTTCCTAGCATCAGGGTCTTTTCCAATGAGTTGGCTCTTTGCATCAGGTGGCCAAAACCCGTTGGAGCTTCAGCTTCAGCATCAGTCCTTCCTATGAATATTCAGGGTTGATTTCCCTTAGGATTGACTGGTTTGATCTCCTTGCAGTCCAAGGGACTCTCAAGAGTCTTCTCCAGGATCACAGTTTGAAAGCATTAATTTTTGGTACTTAGCCTTCTTTATGGTCCAACTTTCGCTTCATAGTGAGTGCTGTTTCTGTGTGTCCTTCGGGAAGAAAGAGAAGCAGAGTTATCCCTGCTTTCTTTAAGATGGAAACTGTCTCCAGATGGTTAGCCAGTTAGTGAGAGTCAAAGTTTCTAACATGAATCTGGACAGATCCACCTTCTCCTCAAGTTCAGATTTTACATGTAGCTAAGAAAATTGGCCTGGTTGAAAACCAAATCCGATACTCAAGAAGCTATAGAAAAGGAGGAATTCGTGGTCTGTAATGGCCCTATAAGAAGTCATGTCATCATGAATATTTTTTAGGATGTGCGTTCATTTACTCTTGGGTTATTTATGAAGTCCGTGGGCTGTGCACCCCTGGGGCTGACTGTGTACTGGGGATATAAATAGGCAAAGAGTAAAGAATGGTTCTTGTCCTTTGGGTCACAGCACAGTGAGGAAACTTATACAGATAATCTAAGTGTTGTCTGATTGTGGGTTTTATAGTGTGGAGTGGACGGTGAAGGAAAGAGCAGTAAAAGAAGCCTGGGGAGATCAGACAGGCCTTTAAAGAGGGGGTAATATTTCAGCTGAGCCTTGAAGGATGAGAAACTCCCTGAATAAATGGGACGAGAGGAAAAGATTTCTTGTCTCAAAGGAGCAGCCAGGGCAAAGGCATGGAGATGTGAGAAAACCAGTTTGTTATAAAGGGTCTGTGATTGATTTAGATGGCCAAAGAAAGGCAGAAAGGAGAATTGACGCAGCCATGAATCAAGAGCCATATCATTAATATTTTTGCTAAGGAATTTTTTTCATGTTTTTTATTTTTGTCTTTTAGTACAGTTGGGGGATGGTTGTGAGCCTATCTGAATTTCATAAATGCCAACTGCTAGTGTCAAAGGGTTTTAGATCGAAGGGGTCAAGAATGGAGGCAGAAGGTCAGTTCAGTGATGGTTAACAATTCCAGGTAAGAGGTGGTGGAGCCTGAAATGAGGTCCTGGGAGGCAGGATAAAAAGGATAACGTGAATAGCAGTTGTTTGGAAAGTGAAGTCACTATGCTGCTGCTGTTGCTAAGACGCGTCAGTCGTGTCCAACTCTATGTGACCCCGTAGACGGCAGCCCACCAGGCTCCCCCGTCCCTGGGATTCTCCAGGCAAGAACACTGGAGTGGGTTGAGTCATTATGAAATGTTTCCAATTAAGTGTGGAGTGGAGAAGGTTGGGAATGATACAGAAAAAGGAAGAGAGGTGGCCATTTTCACCCTGAATATTCTTTGGAAGGACTGATGCTGAAGCTGAAGCTCTAATATTTGGCCACCTGATGTGAAGAGCTGACTCACTGGAAAAGACCCTGATTCTGGGAAAGATTGAGGGCAGGAGGAGAAGGGGGTGACAGAGGATGAGATGGTTGGATGATGGCATCACTGACTCAAATGACATGAATTTGAGCAAACTCCAGGAGATAGTGAAGGACAGGGAAGCCTGGTATGCTTCAGCCCATGAGGTTGCAAAGAGTTGGACATGACTTAGCGACTGGACAATAAGAACATCTACAGCATCAACCAAGTGCCTTCCACGTAGTTAGTTCTGTATTGTGCACGAGAAATCCAGTGCTTCTGGCTCAAGACAGGAAATATCAGGTTAAGTTGCAGTTTGAAAGTATTGAATAATTTGAAGTCCCCTGAAGAATATCCACATGGAGATATTCCTTAATGAATCACTCAAATCCCTAAGCAGGAAAGGTGAGTGAGAGAAGCAGTTTATTGAACCTGGATGATGGTGAAGCAAGTAGGATTGATGACTCAGTGAAGAAGCAACTGAGTTTTTTAAGCTTAGTTATTAGCAGGGCCCTTTGGGAGTGAAGGGCGAAAAAAAAAAAAAAAAGTACAATATACCAATTTTTATTTTCTCCCCCTTTTCTTCCTTCTTTTTCCCTCTCACCCAAACCATCAGAAATAGTTTTTAAAATATTGCACTAAATGATCTGAGTGCTCTCTTAATAAAACCTATTTATGAAAGGTAATTGATCAGCTCAAAATGTTCCCACATAATTACGAATCATCACATACTGTAATGAATAACTGTGGGTATATGTAGTAGTGCATTATTTAAAGATGTGGAACAGAAAAAAAAAAGGTTTACAAAAGGGCTTTTGGAAATGTGAAAAAATGAAGATTTCAGTTTCTTGCTTGAGCAACAAACCTTATAAGTTGTAAAGTGCTTTAAGAAGGATTTAACCTAAGACCAAGGAGTGACACTTCTGTCTTTAGCCCCTGCGCTTATGTTCTCTCTTTGAAACATAAAACATGTTTGACTGTATGTATTTCTATGTGTGTGTATGTGTGTGTACATGCATCTATATTTATGTGTGTATATTTCAGTGTTACACATCTAATGTTTGTGCTTGGCATACATATAAATTAGTAAAATAATTACATCTGAGACGCTATCCTTTCTACATGGTATTCTTTTTAAAATTTTTTAAAAATTAATTTTTATTACAGTATATCTGCTTTATTTTACATGGTATTCTTAATCAAATAGTTTATGTGTTAGTCGCTTAGTCGTGTCCAGCTCTTTGCAACCCCACAGACTCTCGCCTGCCAGGTTTCTCTGTCCATGGAATCCTCCAGGCAAGAATGCTGCGGTGGATTGCCATTCCTTTCTCCAGAAATCAAATAGTTTACTAACGTAATAAAACCTGATCCCTATTTAGTGTTGTGTAGTTTGTAAAACCCACTCCAGTACCCTTGCCTGGAAAATCCCTTGAATGGAGGAGCCTGGTAGGCTACAGTCCATGGGGCCGCAAAGAGTCGGACACGACTGAGCGACTTCACTTTCTTTTAATACATTATCTCACTTGAGTCTCACAGTAGCTCTTTGAGACTGGGGCAAACATTATCATTAGTTAACTTCTTCATAGGAGGAAATTAAAGATGAAAGAAAGTTCTGTAGGTAAGTAATAAGCAATGGGGCCCTGCCTTGACTCCAAGCATTCTGGTCACAGACCATATGCCCCTCTCATCACTGTCCGTTTAAACTCATGCTAGACATTCCACTAGAATTCTTAGGGGCCATGTTAAGTGATCCAATATATAATACTAATTTAATGTTTACTCTGGGATTCTGTAAACAAATCCATAATTTGTTTACAATGTGACAGAATTACTGGGAAAGCAGATACAACTTCACTAGTTTGGATTCCTTCTGCACTAATAGTTGTGTGTGTACTCAGCGCTCAGCTGTGTCTGACTCTTCATAGACCCGTGGACTGTAGCTCGCCAGGCTCCTCTGTCCATGGGATTCTCCAGGCAGGAATGCTGGAGTGGGGTACCATTTGCCTACTCCAGGGGATCTCCCCGCGTCTTCTGCGTCTCCTGCATTGGCAGGTGGGTTCTTTACCACTCACACCACCTGGGAAGCCCCTGATAGTTCTCTGAATGCTCCAGTTCTCCTCATCCTTCTCTGTTTCTCTTTGGCCTTTATTTTAAATTGATTTTGCCGAGTTTTAATTCAGTGGCATTTGACTAAAAAACCTTTTCTCTGTTTAGTACACTGATTTGTTTATACGGTACTGGATATTAAGTTTTGAAAATGACATTAACTGTTTTGTGGTGGTGTGTTAGCCAGTTTTCTTAGGTGCTCCTGAAGCTGACGTTCTGGGTATGAGAAAATGGCTTTTAGAAGCTCCGGCTGCCTTCCGCGGAGCACCAGGATGTTTGCTCGGCCAGTGCATTCTTAAGAGTGGCCAAACATATGGACGACATCGTAGAGAAGTGGGAAAAAAAGAGGCAGAAAAGGAAAAGGAAGGGTTTTCTGGTTTCTATCCTTTGGAGAACTGATTTGATGTGCCCTCTAGGGCTCAAAGGGAAGTTAGTGTCTGTAGAGTACAGTGTAAGGAATCAAATACCTCAGCCTTGAAAAAGCTCTGGTGTTACCCCTTCGAGAACCTTGTAGGTAAAACAGTAGGCAGTATTCCACCCTACGTCTGTGTATCATTTATGTTTTAGTTTTCTTGCTTTGTATTAAAAAGCAAGTATACACAATGCAGATGGGAGAATGTGTGTATCTTCTTCCTAAGGGGATAAGCATAGGAATAAGATTGTATCCTGGAATGATACATTTTTCCAGCTTTGTGGCAGCAATGTTGCATTGTAATTTTGTAGTTCTGAGCCCTGCAGAGCTGTGGATAAGAGGGCATGCTTCGCTATTTTCATACCCTATTTCCAGAGGCTCTCTCATCTGTGCAGACTGATTCTGTTTGACCTGTACTAAAACTCAGCTATTTACTGATTTCTATTTAAAAAAGAAATCTGTAAGCATTTTTTTAAACTATAAACAATTTTTGCAATATTCAAAAAAGTTATTACATTTAAGTGAAGCCATGGGAGGGGGCAGGGCTTTCAACACTGCAGCGAACCAGTCCTCGTCTGAAACGCTGTCCTTGGCTAACCCATATCTGAGACCGTCCTTGAAGGGTCTTTTCCTTCCTCCCTGAATCATCCAGCTTCTGGTTTTTCTTTCCCTTTCATGTGTACTGCAGGATTTAACAATTATTCTTCACAACTTGAGTGTTTGTAAGGAAGGAAGGGGTGGGTGTCTCAGTTTCCATCCCACAAAGTTTTGAGACATCTTTTTTTTTTTTGCATAAGTGTGCACATTGTAGGCGGCGCTAGTGGGGAAGAACCCACCTGTCAGTGCAGGAGACCTAATGACGAGGGTTCGATCCCTGGGTCGGGAAGATCCCCTGGAGGAGGGCATGGCAACCCACTCCAGTATTCTTGCCTGGAGAGTCCCATGGACAGAGGAGCCTGGCGGGCTACAGTCCATAGGGTCGCAAAGAGTCTGGCACCACTGAAGGGACTTAGCACTCACACATGAGAAATTTCAGTGAATATACTTATTTCCATGTAATTATAAAAAAAATATTTTTCACTGCATTAAAAGCCTGTCTAACAGTCCTAGTCCAGTCTATAGATTGGCCCTGCAAGAATTAGGGTTTTTGCTGATGGTGGTAATGATAAACTGCTTACAACATGTGATCACACTACTTGTCACCAGAGGAGACTGTCACTCAGCGGGATTGCAACAGAGACTTGATTTTGTAAAGAAAGTAAAAATAAGATCATCTTAAAAGATGTTCTGGAGAAAACGCATGCCTGGGCGGTACTAAACAATATCCTGTCACTTGTTGAAGCTGGTGGCAGAGTGTTTTCTTGAGTAACATAATATTCAATGCATCATGTGCTCTTTTCATTTTTACTTGATGTGCCTTGATTTTCATGTTAGATAAATGCAAAGTAGGAATAATTTTGGTATGAAATCTGATGGATTTGATTGTAGAAAGCCTTAGGCAATGTGTTCTTGTCTGTCGCGTTCCAGGGCAGAAGGGGGTTGGTGTAGGAGATTATGGGAGAATTACAAATAGGAAATAGAGAAGAACCAAACAGCGTATTCTCTCAATTATAAGGTGCATCCCCCCCCCCACCCCTACATTTTGCCTTCAGAAAGTGGGATGCCTCATACAATAAGGACATCTTAAAATGATACCATACAGATTTCTTGTTCTTTTGTGGCAGAATACGTGATTATGGGGCACCTAACGGTCATTGAGCTTATGCCACGGAGGACCTTGATGCTAAACTGGTCTTTACTTTTGAAAGTATTAAGAAGCCATCCATGATCTTGAGCTGGAGAGCAATGAAGCTGTTAATGTTCTAATAAGATGCAGGGGACAATCACCTAATAATAATATGTGTTAGAGATGTTTTAAGAGGGGAGACTAGTTGAGAGTCTGTGCATTTTGGGGATGGTATGATTTGCTTCACTGTTAATGTGTATGAGAAATAATGAAATCCTGATTCAGGGCAGTGATGGGCGAGGTAGAGACAATAGTAGACGTGGCTCTTGAGGTGGATAGTTCCGGTCTGTCATGCGCTCTTAACTACTGTCAACATTTTAGAATGCTTTCTTAGTTTTATAGTTCTATTTATATAGTGATTGTGTAACCATAATATATAATCTTTTGCATGCTTAGCATTTTCCATGATATTTCTCATCTACTGTGAACTTTTTTCTAAAAATCCTTCAAAAGCATTATTGAATGGATGCATAAAAGATACATGATTGAATGTTTAAATTATTTTCAGTCTTTGCCATATTAAAGGGAATGATTCAGTGGAATGCTTGTATATAGATCTTTGCATGAATGATGGTTTTCTTAAGATAGACTACAAGAAGCAGAATTAGTTAAATATTGAAAGCTCTCTCAAAAAAAATTGGGAATTGACAACTGTTTGGGGGAGGGGATGAAAGTATCAGGAGGCATCAGGGGAAAAAAAAAAGAAAAGCTCAGAAATTCAGTAGCTATAAACTGACATTTGCATTATTAATTGTTGGGTTTTTTTTGTATCAGGGAATACGAGAATCTAAGATCTTTAAGGTCATTCAGTTCTTAGGATGGGAGGTGAGGAGGGGGCAGCGTGGTATAGATGAGATCTGGTAAAATACAGACTTTGCTGCTGGCAAGATCTAAGACTGAAGTTTGACCCTTTTAGGTAAGTTTAGACACAGCACTTAATCCTGTTAAATAACACTTTCCTTGTGTGTAAAATTAGGCCAATAATGCCACTGCAGAAGTTTGTTAGGAGAATTAAAGGCCCTTTGGCCATGTGTCTGGCACATAATTACACTCAATAAATATTAGCTCTCACTATTAGCATTTGAAAAGAGAGCTATAAAACAATATGTGAAGCAGAGCGGATAGAAGTCAGGATTGCACATATAAAGCGATAAAGTAAGTGTTCAGTTCAATTCACTCAGTCGTGTCCGACTCTGCGACCCCATGAACCGCAGCACGCCAGGCCTCCCTGTCCATCACCAACTCCTGGAGTTTACTCAAACCCATGTCCATTGAGTCAGTGATGCCATCCAACCATCTCATCCTCTGTCGTTCCCTTCTCCTCCTGCTCTCAATCTTTCCCAGCATCAGGGTCTTTTCCAATGAGTCAGCTCTTCGCATCAGGTGGCCAAAGTATTGGAGTTTCAGCTTTAACATCAGTCCTTCCAATGAATAACCAGGACTGATCTCCTTTAGGAAGGACTGGTTGGATCTCCTTGCAGTCCAAAGTAAGTGTAAGAATACACAGAAAGGAATAGAGGATACAGTCTTTAATAGGAGTGATGGGGCTTTGAGTTAGTCTGGATCTGATCGTCAGCAGGAACATTTTCTGTCATTTCTTCACCTTGGTTAAAATGGTCCCTTCCCACATAGTATTGCAATCCAGAACCCACTGGTCTCAGTGATTACTAATAATTGTTTTATATTTGACATGTGACCATACATGTTTATTCTGGTGTGGACTTCTTTTTTATTTAAATCACAGATTATGTACAAAAAAAAAGAAAAAGATTCAGCCAGCACTTTTAAAATTAATTTTTTGGATCAGTAACAAAGGAAGTTTTACTTAATAGAAGCAACATAGAAAACTAGGGGGGATATACCCACCCCTAATGATGTCCTCCAGAAATGTTTCCTTGCATTAATATCCCTCAGTAGCAGGCTTCTACCAGAATATCATTATCATCACAGCACTGCTGCAAGGAGTTTGGGGTGATTCAAATTGAAATAGAATAATACATCTAATCCATGTATCTGTAATGTGATGTGATGAAATCCAGGGAAAATGTATAACATTTTAAACCTCACAGAGAGCAAATGGGTTTTCTTAGTGTGTATATTTGTAAGTGATACTAATTGAATTTGTGCATAAGATATCAGACAGATTCTAAGTATTATTAACAACACTTCCTTTAACATATACACTCCTTTCTGACAGTTGTGTTTAGGTTAGCAAACTGTTTTGTTGTACCCTTTAATGTTACTTTCTGTAAGCTCAGGACATAGATTTTTTAAATTAAAAAAACTAATTAGTTCTGTTGAGTTCTTTTAACCAAATTGCAAGCTGAGGTCAGGAGGAAGAAGTTTTCCTCTCCCTTTCTAGGTTCTGCTGGCTGGTCTAAGCATTAAATTCGTTTGAGACAGATTGACAGAAAATCAGACAAATTTAAAATAGAGGGGAGAGACCCAGAAGAACTTGCCACAAGGGCTAAAACCCTCACCGTAACTACCATCTTCAGTTAAAGGCAAAAGAGGATGTTGAAGGTAGTGGTTTGGGACTTCAAAGGGGAGAACTTTTCCATAAACACGCATGTTCGATGAGCAGATGTTTGCTGGGCCAGGCAGAAGGGCTGGTGTATAGAGTGGTCTCTGGACTTCAGGTCCTATCTAGTTCCCCCCACTGCACACCCACCTCATTCTTTGCAGGCATGTTTGGTTATAGCTCTATTTGGGGAGCAGACCCCCTATCTGAATTGTTTTAGGCAGTTAGAGGACAGGTCAAAGCTTCTTCCTGAGTCTTTTGAGTCTAGTTTTCAGCTCAAAATAATCCTCATGACAGAGAGACACTTCGGGCTGCCAAGTTTTTCTCCCCTACGTTCCTATAGCTTTATTAACTTTATTACATTTCTTTACAGACACTTTTCACCTTTAGGGCATTAAACACAAATCCAGACTCTCAGCGGCAGAAGGGTAAGGCATCCCTTGGTTGCCTTGGGTGCTGAGAAGGTTCACAAGAGACTTGACTTCCCTCATTTATTTTTAAATCATAATGTTATTTAGAGGAGGAAAAAATGTGTCTTCTCCTTAGGTCACCTGAGTCAAAATATAGCCTTCTTATTTCTTATACCTGCTTTGTTTCCCATGAGACAATTACATACCCCATGGAGGGACCTGACTTGGAAAATGGGTTTGTTTTTGATTTAGGAAGATTTTGTGTTTGTTGAAATTATTCTAGGAATTCTTTGAAGGCAAATTATTGCCTCAGCTCTGCAGACATGCTAATTTTTGCTTTTTTATCTAATTAATGAACCTGTTTGCCTTTCAAGATGATGTCATTAGTCAAATGGAAGAATATTTTCCTCCACTTCTGTATTCCTTTCTTCCCTCTTGGTGTGTGAATCTTGGATTAGGTGTATAATAGCGTGGTCTGGAGATCTTTTAAAAGCAATGATAATGATAAAGTCCATGGGCACATACTCTGATGGAACTATCCTGTGGGGTGTGTGTGTGTGTGTGTGTGTGTGTGTGTGTGTGTGTGTGTGTGTGTGTGTGTGTGTGGAGATCTTTTAAAAGTAATGATAATGATAAAGCCCATGGGCACATACTCTGACGGAACTATCCTCTGTGTGTGTGTGTGTGTGTGTGTGTGTGTGCACGTGTGTGTGCAGGCATGCTCGGTTGTGTCCGGCTCTTTGCCTCTCCAGGGACTGTAGCCTGCCAGGCTCCTCTGTCCATGGGATTATCCTGGCAAGGATACTGGAGTGGGTTGCCGTTCCCTTCTCCGATTCTGCGGTGGGTCTGGGCATCTCACCACATGGGTGAACGGAAGACACTTGCCCTGGGCGTGCAAAACTTGAGGGGGTTGTGTAAGAAGAAACACATCAAACTTTGGCTCCTGGGCTCAGGGAGTTAAGGCCCTTCTGCTTCTTCCTGTTTTCCAAATAAACCCCACAGAGAATCCTCCTTACCCTTGTGACTGGTTCATTCACTGTGTGAAGTGTCTAGAAATTAAAGGCTTTGGGAGCATGGGAAAAATAAGACTGTATCAGGTGTGGACGGAAGGAAACAAGCGGCATTCCGCCTGGGGAAATGTCTTTGAAGAGCTTTGCCTCCTGCAGCTTCTTCCTAGTGGCTTCCCCTGCTGATCTCCAGCCCTCTGATCTCGCCTCTCTCACCAAATTGTGCAAATGTGCTTCCCACCGCCTGTGCCCCTGCCGGAGGAGGCCTGGGGTGTGTGAGCACAGATGTCCTCGGACAGCCAGGCTGTGCCACGCATTAGTCAGTGAGTGAGTTACCTGCATCTGGGGGACAGACGCTGAGTCAGGGATGTGCCTTTCGGGGATGTATTGGAGTGGTTCTCAGAATCAAAATTGGTGATGAAGGGAGGGAGGGAGGGCTGGGCAGCGGGAGGAGGTGAACTGCGGTGAAGTTGCAACCTTGAAGGGGGATGGTCTCCGGGGATGTGTGCAACTGGCAAGGCTCTTCAAAGTCGACCTGGATCAGGGGAGCAGGAGGAGCTTGAAATCAGCCAGTCATTGCCTGGGGGATGCCTCCGAGAAAGAAGTATTACCTTCGGCAAAGTGGCTCTCTTTGCCATCTTTTGCAATTTGCCAGACTGGTAAATATCCTGCAGGTGAGTGACAGTTTTTAGGAAGAACTTAGCTGAGAAGCATCAGCTCCTGGCACTCCCAGCGTTTCCTGGGGTCAGGTAGGAAGTGAACCTGGGCGGTCACTGCCATGACACCCCCTGATGACTACCCCCGCCCCCGGCTTGAGGTAGTCCGTTCAGGGGGCAACTCCTATAGCTCATATTTGACCTCTTTTCTTGGTGGGATTTACAGGAAGGTCAGTAAGATGAACTGCAGCCCCTGATGCTGTAGGTGGTCTCCAGGTTCCAAGCAGTACGCACCATTTTCCTCTCATCACCCAGCCTGCCTCAGGCTGAGGTTCCTGCCCTTGTCCTTTTAGCATCAAAATGGGGCAAGAGAGTATCAGAGTCACCCAAGGGCCCAGATGCTGAGCCTATTCCTACTGTCTCCTTCGTGCAACAGAAGCGTGCCTCCTGCTGCTGGTCAGGATGGATTACACCTACCAGGATGCAATGCTTCTCTTTGTGCATTGGTCCCTTGGTGCTGGGAGTCCAGGGACAAGGCAGAGAGCACTCTGAACCTGGTGGAATCACCTCGCTCTTGAAACAGAAGCATCAGTAGGAATGAGGATAACACGGGCATTCCCACTGTAATTCTAGTTCCTGGTCTTGTGTATTCTGCTTGCCCCAGGAAGCTCTGTGATGTTTAAGGAGGCGTCTCCCTCCAATAGAGGGTGTTTTCCTACAGCAAGTGGTAAGGACTCAAGAGAGACTGACTCCAGCACTTCCAGTAGTTGAAGTGGGCACTGCAGCCCAGCCTTTGGGGTGAAGTGGGATGGGATGGGTGACCCACTGTGGATCCCCTAGAGGGGCATCTCAGGTGTGAGAAGAGCCTCTGAGGTTTGAAATCATAAGTATTTTCTTTCCACTCCCAGTTTGTTTGCTTATTGTTGTTCAGGGGCTGAGTTGAGTCTGACTCTGTGGTATTTCTGATATTTTTATCGTAAGCATATGGCAGATGAAATTGTTAATTTTTTTGAGTAGACATGCAGTGTTTCTGTGGAAAAATTCTGCTCAACCTCCATTTCAAGAAGCAAAATTTAAAGTCATCCTCCTGAGAAGAGAGCTGAAACCTTCCAAGGGTTTGCTCTCTAACTGCTTCTGTTTTATGACTTGGCATTTAGGCGGCAGCCAAGAAGTGGAGAACACTGCGCTCTCACAATGAAATTGGAGTGACGAGGAGTTTTGATCAGTAAGAAGCTGACTCCAGGCAGATTTTCTTGCAGTTGGTTGAAAGTTGTGGCTGTGTGTCCTGGAGACAGCAACCGAGAGATGATGAGATGTGTGCCGTGGAGCTTTCTCTAGGGAGTGGCATGTAGCACGTGGAATGAAAATGCTTTTCTGAGTTGTTATCAGTCAGTCCCTGGTGAAAAAGCTAAGACTCTTCACATGAAGCTCCAAGTAACCACGCCATAGGCATGAGTGTAGAACTTTTTGAAACGAAATCGAGATTTCCCCCACCAAGGAAGGCAGGTACTTCCATGGTACAGTTCTATGTGGACGTACACGTATGGATAGAAAGTGACCTTTTATGCAATACTTACAAACACATTACTTCATTTTATCCTCACTTCAGGATTTAAGGCTAAGTGGACACTGAGGATGCTGACTGGTTGTTGCTGTTGTTTGGTCAGCAAATCGTGTCCGACTCTTACAGACCCCATGGACTGCAGACTCCAGGCTTCTTTGTCCCTCATCATCTCCTGGAGTTTGCCCAAGCTTATGTCCAATGAGTCTTTGATGCTATCCAACCATCCCATCCTCTGTTGCCCCTTGTCCTCTTGCCTTCAATCTTTCCCAGCATTGGGGTCTTTTCCAATGAATCAGCTCTTCACATCAGGTGGCCAAAGTATGGAAACTTCAACTTTAGCGTCAGGCCTTTCAATGAATATTCAGGGTTGATTTCCTTTAGGATTGACTGGTTTGATCTCCTTGCTGTCCGAGGGACTCTCAAGAGGCTTCTCCAGCACCACATTTCGAAAGCATCAATTCTTCAGCTCTCTACCTTCTTTATTGTGTAGCTCTTATAAATGTACATGACTACTGGAAAGACCATAGCCTTGACTGATCTATAACTAGCAATAAACTGGGATTTAGGTGCGACCAAGGCAGCAAGACAGCATATTAAAAAGCAGAGACATTACTTTGCCAACAAAGGTTCGTCTAATCAAGGCTATGGTTTTTCCAGTAGTCATGTATGGATGTGAAAGTTGGACTGTAAAGAAAGCTGAGCACCGAAGAATTGATGCCTTTGAACTGTGGTGTTGCAGAAGACTCTTGAGAGTCCCTTGGACTGCAAGGAGACCCAACCAGTCCCTCCTAAAGGAGATCAGTCCTGGGTGTTCATTGGAGGGACTGATGCTGAAGCTGAAGCTCCAATACTTTGGCCACCTGATGCGAAGAGCTGACTCATTGGAAAAGACCCTGATGCTGGGAGGGATTGGGGGCAGGAGGAGACGGGGGCAACAGAGGATGAGATGGCTGGATGGCATCACCAATTCGATGGACGTGAGTTTGAGTAAACTCCGGGAGTTGGTGATGAACAGGGAGGCCTGGCGTGCTGTGGTTCATGGGGTTGCAAAGAGTCGGACAAGAATAAGCGACTGAACTGAACTGAAGGCAGCAAGATACGGAGCGGAGTAGAGATTCAATAGACATACCTCTGGTTCCTTTGCATGGACCTAGCTGTTGATACCACTCTGCTGCTTAGTATGGACTGAGACCCAGAATGGATGTCTGTTGCCACTGCACTAGGGTGAACTTTTCCTGAGGATAAAAATAATCATAGTAGTCCTTCCTTTTTAAAATACACTGTTTTTTTGTTTGTTTGTTTGTTTTAAGAGCTGTTCTAGGGAATTTTAATCTTTTGTTAAGTACTTCTGTATCATATTCTTTTCCTTTATTACTTTGTGAGTGTGTGTGTGAAGGTCACTCAGTTGTGTCCAACTCTCTGTGACCCCATGGACTACAGTCCATGGAATTCTCCAGGCCAGAATACTGGAGTGGGGAGCCTTTCCCTTCTCCAGGGGATCTTCCCAACCCAGGGATTGAACCCAGGTGTCCCATACTGCAGGCAGATTCTTTGCCAACAGAGCCACAAGGGAAGCCCAAGAATACTGGAGTGGGTAGCCTATCCCTTCTCCAGCAGATCCTCCCCACCCAGGAATTGAACCTGGGTCTCCTGCATTGCAGGTGGATTCTTTAATCAACTAAGAGATCACGGAAGCCCTTTATGTGTAGTAATGAAGGGCTTCCCAGGTGGCACTAGTGGTGAAGAACCCAACCAGCCAATGTAGTAGACATAAGAGCCATGGGTTCGATCCCTGGGTTGGGAAGATTCCCTGGAGAAGGAAATGACAACCCACTTCAGTATTCTTGCCTGAAGAATCCCAGGGACAGAGGAGTCTGGCGGACTATAGTCCATAGCGTTGCAAAGAGTCAGACACAAATGAGGCGAGTTAGCATGCACGCACGTGGTAATTAATACCTATACTTCTTAAAGCATGCATCTTCCTCAAAGATGCTTCACAAGAAAATTGTGTTCCATTACCCTGGAGCACAATGATAATTATAAATTAGGAATATTTCAACCAGAAAAAAAATGACTCTTAAACTTGTTTTCATCTGTGATATTTCTTCAGCAGCTTGATAATTACATGGTATCCAGTGGTATGTGGAAAATATCTATTTAAAAGCATAATGAGAAAAGAAAACTTGCATGTAATGTGTATATTCAAGCAGTTTTTCCCTTGCCAATTATTGTTTAAATCTGCCCTCCATACTTATTATTTTAACCTTGTGAAAGTTTACAAAAGTAAACTGCATGAGTTCTAACAATCTGTAACACAGTTTTATACTTAAAAAAAAAATCTATAATAAGTAAATCAGCAGTAGAAAACTTACCTTAGAAATCTTTTGCCTAATGTTCAATATATAAACCATTCTCTGATGGATTAATATGCTGTTCAAAGGAACATATGCATATTTTGTGTTCAGCCATCATTACTCCATTTTTTGTACACAAATGTAGCAGCATAAACTTTTATTTCTATAATATGCATTTTTCATTTTTTCTATTCAAATATTCATTACAGAAAAATTAAATATAACATTAATTATTTCCATCATCATATTTAGTCAGTGAGGATCACGGAGGCTTTCTTTTTTAGCTTTATATTTTTAGTGTCAAAACTTTCGTGATAAGCGTTATCTTTCATGATAAACATTCTGTTTCATCTTATGACTATAGTGGTCTTTTTTTGTGATAAAGTAATGTTTTCAAAAGCAAAACATTAATAAGTGCAGTCCTGACATTATAGTAATTTATTAATCATACCCTTCTGCATCGTCTCAAGTAGTTGTCACAATTGTTCAATGAAGTTCAAGTGCAGGTATTTTATAGAGGAGGGGAACCAGGAGAGTAAAGACAAGATCAACAGTCAGGTCAGAAAACAAGCAGAGTGGAACATGTTCATAGAAGGAAGAAAAGTGGGTCAGTAAATTGAATTGATTTTTTTACCTCAGTAGATTGAGGAATATTTTCCATTTTTAGATGGATCACAGTGATAGATCAGGTAATTTGTATCAGGTCCTAGTTGATTAAATAAATGCAAGAAAAATGTCAGAATGCAGTGCATTGATCTGTTGTTGTTGTTGTTCTTTATAATCTTAAATTGAAAACGTAGTGTTAGTTGCTCAGTGGTGTTCGACTCTTTGCAACCCCATGGAGCCCACCAGGCTCTTCTGTCCCTGGAATTCTCTAGGCAAGAATACTGGAGTGGGTTGCCATTCCCTTCTTCAGGGGATCTTTCTGACCCAGTGATCAAACCTGGGTCTCCCGCATTGCAAGCAGATTCTTTAATCAAGAACATGGTATTCTGCCATCTGAGAACATCCAGTGGTCTATAAACCCTCTTTAAGCCCCTGTGTCTGTGTCTGTGTGGAGTACTGTATAAGACTTAGGGAAGCAAGAATAAGAAAGCATGCCTGTCCCTGCAGGCCTCTGTCTCTTGGGGACACAAAGGTATCAATGTGCAAGTATTACCCTGGGCACAGAAAACAAGGTGTCTGAATTCCCTCTCCCTGGTTTCAGAGGATTAGGGAGAACAAACCAGAGATACAGGATGTTTTTTGTTTAGTTTCTTTTCTTCCTACTTAATCCTATTAAAACTTAAAAGGATAGAAATTGAAATAAAACAAGCACTACTGTTTCCCAAAGTGAATTATAAATTTACAAAATTTACTACAATAGTCTGTTAAGTATGTGGAATATGGTGGTAAAGAGGACCCAGCTCTTAGGGTAGGAAAACAATTAAATCAGATTTTCAGTAGAAAGCAGAATTAAAGGCATTTTGTCAGAGAAATGCAAACAACATGTCTTGGGGGTGGGGATGAATAGGATTGTTAAGGTTTCAGTAAAAGGGAGCTTACATTGTGTCTAGCTGGGTGTTAGATGCTGGATGAGATGATGGAGGCCGGGTCTGTAAAGAGATGGAGATGCTGGCTCTGATCCAGCTGCGGTCACTGGTCCTGGGTGCCTGGGGCGTAGAGAGCCCTCTAGGGTATGGGAAGGAGACCCGGGGGGCTGGCCTGTGGCCACGTGGAGCCCTGTGCTTAAGATCTGGGGCTAAACCCAGAGACCATGGGAAGCAATTAGATATATTTGATCAAGGGTGTGACTCACTCAATGCTATACGTCAGTATAGTTTTAGGAAGATCATTGCTGACGTGCAGTGTAACAGCATAGATGATGGTGAGCTATTCAAAGTGAATAGTAGCTGGGGAGTTTTGTTATAGCCCAAGGGGGAAGATTTTAAGATTCCAAGTTGTGATTATTGTTCAGAAAGACTGAGGAAAGGGTTGATGCATTAGAGGTGATGAGTGCGTAATTCCATTGAGTGGGGGATGATAGAGTCATAGTGAATTATTATTATTGTTTTTTAACTGGAGAATAATTGCTTTACAATGGTTTCTGCTGTCCAGTGTGAGTCAGCTCTATGTACACATATATCCCTCCCTCGTGAGCCCCCCTCCCACCCCTCCAGGTCATCACAGAGCTCTGAGCTGAGCTTCCCCTGCTAGACAGCAGCCTCCCACTAGCTCTCTGTTTTATACATGGCAGTGTATCTATGTCAGTGTTCCTCTCTCCATTCGTCCCATCTTTTCCTCACTGCTGCTGCTGCTGCTGAGTCGCTTCAGTTGTGTCCAACTCTGTGACCCCACCGACGGCAGCCCACCAGGCTCCGCCGTCCCTGGGATTCTCCAGGCAAGATTATTAAACAGATTATACTTCAGGCACATGTGAGGTGTGCTTTGCATCCTGGCCTGGGTAGATTTTGATGGAATCCGACAGTTTCGTGTTTCTTACATTGTTACCAAACACAGAGGTGACCCAGGGACATTGGATTTGCATGATACTTGGATCACCTCCCTGCTTATTTGTTCGCCTTATCATGAGCTGGACTCAGCCAAGAGATGTGTGCTCCTCACTGTGTGTGCTCGTTTGCCAAAAAAAAGAAAAATGTAAATATTTACTTTTGGAGCCACAACAAATATTTTGAAAAAGATTTAGGGACACAGACAGTAAAAATGAGTGTTTTCTGGTGATGAATCAAGATTTTGTTATTGTTTAGATGAATCCAAAGATATTTATGGGGATATTGGCAAATGAAATAGGCAAAACATCATGAGTTCTACTCTGCTCCGAGTAGAGTAAAAATCTTTGTTTTTTATTGTGTTTTTCATTTATTGCTAATTTGTTCACTTACCATTTTGGGACCATAGACATTTCTTCCTGGCCAGAGGTTTTCACTGTGGAGAGTCCTCCTCTAGGCTGTAATGATCATTTACAGAGACTGTGCAGCCGTGTTTGTGTGTGTGTGGAGGGGGTGGGGGGACTGCAGTGACACACATCTTAACTCAGATTGCCTTTCCGTAGTTTCTCAGCATTTTTCTTTGCTGAGCATGCTTCTTCAGCACAGAGGGTAGTAGTTTTTCCTAACAGTATCGGTTTCACTTCACCTGTTAAGGTTAGTATAGTGGGCGAAGCCTCACAGATTTAGTGTGTGAATCATTGATACTTTCATCTCTGTCTTAACATTTCCTAGTTGATCCTTTACTCTCAACCGCAGATGCTTCTGCTAACCCCACAAGGACACCAGGTTAGACTCACGCGTTTTTATGCTTGTGAATTTTGGCAGTGGTTACGAGCCTAGCGATGGTCCCAGCTAGGAGGAAAATGTCAGTGATGGGGAGGGTGGTAGATTTCAGGGCTCCGGCAATAGATGTGTGTGCGCGCATGTGCGTGTTTGTGTGTGTGTGTGGGATGGGTTGGTGATGGTGGTGGCAGTTAGAGGTGGAAGAGAAGAATGCTGATCCTTGAATGACTGGGAAAACAAGCAATATGAACCGTTTTTTACCTTTCGGCTCTTTCGCTGTCAGTAATGGAGAACAACTAATGATATCGAATAATGTCAAATATGGTGTCAGAGCTCAGGCTGAAGGTCAGTCAGGATTTCATGTGTTTCCTTTATGGAGAGGAAGGCATCCTCCCTCAGCTGAACACCCTGGGAACATCGGATCACCACACTGTGAAGGCAGCCATCGGTTGATAGGAATTAGTTAAATGAATCGCAAGGGCTGGTCCCGTGAATGGGAGCCCATACCTTTGATTAAAGATGCAGCCTGGGTGTTACTTATGTATTTCTATGGTCAGAAGCTCTTTCTAATATTTCACACTACCATCAGCAATAGTGTAGAGACCCTCTGCTGACCCAGAGAGGAACAGTTGAGCAAGGAGGGGCTGAGAGAGGGGCTGTGAGAGGTGCGTGCAGTGGGGGACTCTGCTTCGCGCTCCTGCTTGGTCACTTCAGTCGTGTCTGACTCTTTGCGACCCCGTGGCCTGTAGCCCGCCAGGCTCCTCTGTCCATGGGATTCTCCAGGCGAGAATACTCGAGTGGGCAGCCATTCGCTTCTCCAGGGGATCTTCCCGACCCAGGGATTGAACCTGCGTCTCCTGCCTTGACAGATGGATTCTTTACCACTGAGCCACCAGGCGAGCCCCGGCTTTATTCTCCCCTGTTATCTTCTTTTGTCTCTGGACTCAGTTCATCATGTTGTTGAGTGTGGTGGAGTCTCCTGCTGTTCTGTGATGTCAGAAAGGTCCCTTCTGGCACATTGTGAAGCGTGTGGCTGTAAACCCCTGGAAGCATTGACCGTCTTTAAAATCTGGGTGGGGGGTGGGCGATCTGGTGGGTTGCTTTATTCTGCCCCGAGTTCCCCTTTGTAGTGGCTTTTAATGTCCCCCCCTCACAGGACACAGCCCGTGCCCCAGAGGCAGGATCCCAGTGCAGGCGTGGAGGACGGGCTTTCCGCCAGCCCGACGTTTTCAGACTCCTGTGCATGCTGCGTGCTGAGCCCCATCAGTCATGTCCGGCTCTTTGTGACCCCGTGGACTGTAGCCCGCCAGGCTCCTCTGTCCATGGGATGCTCCAGACAAGAATACTGGAGTAGGTTACCATGCCCTCCTCCAGGGGATCTTCCAGACCTGGGATCGAACCCGCATCTCTCACGCCTCCTGCATTGGCAGCTTCTTTACCACTAGCGCCACCTGCAGGGAGGCAGGTCACGTTGGTCACGTGACCTCAGGCCCTTCTCTGCCTCAGTTTCATTAAAAGGATAATGAAGGCATTCAGTGTGAGCATGGGATGGGTTACTCTGTAGAGAATATTAACAGTAGTTCCTGGAACACAGGGAGTGCTCAATAAGTCAAACTTTAGGGATTTTTAGTTTGCCTCATATAAGTTTTTGCATATGTACATAATAGACACCCTGAGAATGACTTAAGAAAATTAAATAATTCATTATATTTCAAGAACACATCTTCTCCATATGCTGGATAATCTTGCTGCGGAGTGATTCACTCGCTAATGCCTCCCTGAACAAAGCTAAATTAAAACTTGTGCCAGAAATTAATTTTTTTATATCATTTTGTCCTGGCTGAAAACTACAGAAACTAAAGGATGAATCAGGTACTTAAGTATTTTGAAACCGAGTATAAACACAGCTGTTACAGTGAAATGGAAGGATCACTTAGAGAAATTCATGGTACAAACGCGGTATCCTCAACAGCTAAAGATGGACATGGACTGGGTACCCACTTACCTAAATAGTTTCCCATATCCTATATTTTTTGTGCTTTGTCTTTTTCTTGTGATGGCAGGGGATTCTTTACCACTGAGCCACCTGGGAAGCCCCATGCACCTTGTCTTTTAAAGAGTGCCAGCATAGTTCCGCAGGGCAGCCTTGCTATTTGGTAAATTGGGTTTTCGCCTTTGTATTAATTGCAGGCCAGAATCACAGCGGCTTCTGAGGATGAAAGATTGTTGAAATTCCAGAGTGCATGCTGCATTTCTCAGGTTATGAAGTTCAGGGAAAGATGTAATTATTTCCGAGTTTCCTCAGGTTCCTCTGTTCGACATAATGTTCTGACATACACAGAAGGGACAGCTCCAGATATGAAATGCAAATCAGGAGGGGCTGCCCCTGCAGCCGGAGCCGGGGTTAATCATGCAAATCTAATGCAGTGCTTGGTATTTCAAGAAAGGTTTTAGTTGAAGTCTCAAGCACATATTGATTTAAAATTCCTACTTCAGAGAGCAGTGTAATTTTTTTTTTTTCCCCAGCTTCAAATTTTAAAACATAGAACAGGATTTGGAGACCCATTTGGTGACTGGACAGCCATCCGTACTTAATAAGCATGAGAAGTTGTGGGGGTGTGAGGGAAGGGTACCTGAAAAGGATGTGATGATTTCTAAGCATTTTATATAATATATTAGATCTAAACTTACTAATGTGCTCGAACAAGTCCCTTTGCTTGGAATATGATTGAATCGACCAATTGTACATGTTTACTGAATAGCTGCTCTGGTCAGAGAAGATGGCTAAAACTGGCGAGGACAGATAGCGAGTTTCTAACTTTGGGAATAATATAAAATTCCTTTGGAGGTGAGGCTGGGTACCAGAAGAAATGCAATTGTCTTGCTCACAAGTGCAAGCTGACACATTCTAAATGGCCTTTTCCACTGTGCACGATATAGGTCCGCTTATCTTTCCAGGAACAATAAAATCTCGTGTGCTGCTGCCTGACATAAGAATTATTTTTACGTATCTCCATATCGCTGACTCTCTTGTAAGTTAATCTCATCTCACATGAATTTTTCACCAGCTTCACTCTGATGTTGATAAAGGAGATGGTTCCATCAAATACATCTTGTCAGGCGAAGGGGCAAGTTCCATTTTCATTATTGATGAGAACACTGGGGATATTCATGCTACCAAGAGACTGGATCGCGAGGAGCAAGCCTACTACACTCTTCGAGCCCAGGCATTGGACCGGCTCACCAACAAGCCCGTGGAACCCGAGTCCGAGTTTGTCATCAAGATTCAGGACATCAACGACAACGAACCCAAGTTCCTGGACGGCCCGTACACGGCAGGGGTTCCCGAAATGTCACCTGTGGGTGAGTAAGCCCAAGTTGGTCTTGCACTATCTGATTTGGGGAGGTTTGTGTTTAAAATTAAATCATCATAAGTACCGGAAAAATAATCACATTAATATTTGTATAGAAATTACTATCTTGAGTGAGGGAATGTTTGAGATGTGTTAGTAGCCGGTGTCTAAATTCTACTTTTTAACACATTCTTTTATTTGTATGGAAATTCAGAAATTCTTTTACACTGCTCAATGTCTTCAAGAAATTACCTAGGTCTTACCGTCCCTTTTCAATTTAATATTTAAAATTTAAAAATGAGGGAATCCCCCAGCAGACCAGTGGTTAGAATTCAGTGCTTTCACTGCCCAGACCCTGGGTTTGATCCTTGGTAGGGGAACTAAGATCCCACAGGCTGTGTGGGACAGCTTGCCAACCCCACTCCCCCTCAAAAAAAAGTTAAAATTATGCTTAAGAGGTTAAAAAAAAAAAAACAAACCTTCCAAATAAACTTAGTATCAAACCAAAAAAAAAAAAAAATCCAGACACATCCTTGTGATGATTTGGTTATCTTTCTCCCCATGTTAGGGTAATAATTCACTATTCTAAGCATATCTCTAGGGCCAGGTTATCAGGTAGACTACCAGTGGAGCCAGGCTTAACATTTGGTCTTTTTCTTATAGAGTGTGCTTCAGCCCATAAATGTCCATCCACCTGCCACCACTAATCTTGTTGTAATTTCTCCAGGAATTTAGATGCATGAGAATTTATACTCAAATGTATACTGTTTATAATGATGGTAAAGTGATACTCAGTGTGAGATATATGAAAGAATAATGAAGGCCGTTTTACCAAAAGGGCTTCTGATCATTGCTCCATGACTAGAAAAATAGAAAGTAGATTACCTTTAGTATATACTGTATTTCAAATACTATTAAATTCTCTTTTTTAAATTGCAGTTGTTTAGGTACCTTTGGAATAGTTTTCAGCCAGTATGTAACTGAGATATGGATGATCTTACAAGATAATAAAAAAAAATTATGAGGCTGGAACAGAGACCAGTTGATTTATATATTTTATTTCCTATTGTTTATGGTATTGAAGGAGGAAGTTTATTTAAAATAATAATGGAGCTTGTATTTTTACACCTATTTCAACTCAGGTCTTTAACTTGAAAGTTTTGTGTATATGTGCTCAGTCATGTCTGACTCTTTGAGACCCCAGGGATTGTAGCCCAGGTTCTTCTTCTGTCCGTGGGATTTCTCAGTCAAGAATGCTGGCGTGGGTTGCCATTTCCTGCTCGAAGGTATCTTCCTGACTCAGGGATTGAACCTGTGTCTCTTGTTTCTCTTGCATTGGCTGGCAGATTCTTAACCACTGCGTCACCTGGGAAACCCTGATAATTTTACCAATGTGATATAATACTTGACTGACTGTGATTTGTTTTATTGATTGATTGTGATTTGTTTTACTTGAAATAAAGGTCATTGCATTCATTCCAGCTTTTCATCTGTATATCCGCTATGCAGGGAACTGGAATTGCAAAGATGTGTGTTACATGGTGCCCTTTAGGGAAATCACAATTTAGTGACCCTGAATTTCTGTTCCTATCAGATGGGAGAGGGAACATTATTTTGGGACTGTGACTCTGGCTGCTAAAGAAATACAAACTGAAAATGAACCAAGGGTGCTTGAGGTCAGGAAAAGTTCTGAACCACAGTGGCAGCAGCTGCCTATAATTATCTTTTGTGTAAACATTCTTTGACCAAACAGGCTTATTCACACCCTCTCAATACCACCCACACCTTCAGAATGCTTCCTGCTGCTCTCATTTAATGACAGAAACAACAACAGCTATGAGGACAGCAACAATCACAAGATTTGGGAGGTTTTAGAGAAAAGAGCAGGCACATTGTCCTCCCCGAAGGAAGTAGTAATGTTTAGAGAAACAGGTTTTGAGGTGTGTGTAAGCAATTCAGTTCAATGCTGCAATTCTCCTGGGCATTTTTGGTGGGCTTGATAAGGCTTTCCTTTCCTAAGTAGAAGATTGCGGTGCGAATTGGCTTAATGGGAGCTTTTTGTTCTAGCGGTTGAATAATGCACTGTAATTTTAGTTCCACTGGACCACTCTGATATCAAACAATATGACTGTTATACACATGTGTAAGTTATTTTAGCTATTTGATCGATTCCAGCAGGCTCAGGACTTTTTAGAAAATGATTTTGAAATGTCTTCAGAATTTATTTGACACTGAGAGAGTTCACTGGATTAAATATCCAAACTTGAGCTAAGCACAGGAAATGCTTATATACAACATATCCTATGGATTTATCATGATTCTGTTTATCAAAGTGTTTACTTGTAACTAAATAGTTATAGTAGCCACTAAATAGTGTGGTATATGCAACACAAGGCTTCTGTGTTTATTATTCAGGGCTATCTTTTTTTTTTGTTCATTGTATACTAACAAATAATAAGATTTGAGACCCTCATAGTCCACTAGGATTGCTTATTTGTTGCCAGAAAGGCATAGATAAGCACAAGAATGGGTGTGTGTGTCGGTGTGACTGAATGTGTGTGTAAATTATTTAATGAACACTTCAGAAAAATAATATATACAACAAAATTTACTGAGGTATAGATTTCATTATTTTGTTGCAAGTTGTTTTCCAGTGAAGTAGGAAGTGGGTACTTAAACATATCACCAGAGTAAATATTGCTGTAAAGATGGTGAATTATAGAGGAAATTGAGAATATCATTCATTGATCCTAACATTTTAAGATAGTCAAAATCTAGTTGTTAAATATACATCATTCACCATGTGGTCCTGCCAAGCAGCCACATGGCACAATCTCCTAAGTCTACCAAATAAAAAAGATAAAACTTCAGAATTTAAAAAATGACTCTCACAATTTTTACCCAATTTGAAAGGAAATGAAATCAGTTAGGGAAATCATAATGTGGAAAAGAGAAAAGATTTGTAGTAAGATCAGCATTTAATGACTTATTTAAGGAATTTCGAAAGGAAGATCTACATAGGAATAGATCTAAAACAGATGTTAGATGAAAAATGCTGTGTTTTCAAGAATTTGTTAGAAAGCAACTTGAGCCTTGAAAGAATGCATAAAAAAGGGAGTTGTCCCATGCCCATCAACTAGGACATAAATGTTAAAATAGCCTGTGCTTACATATTTAAGCTAAGCAAATGTGGGTAGCTAATATTTTAAGATGAGATTCCAAGTGGAGATAAAAAACAACAGATCACACTAAATGCTTTCTATCTGGAATAAGGAAATGCATAGTAAAAGGAAGAAGCAATATGACATTCTATCATACAAAACGTAGAAAAGCAACCAATGTTGTGATTTTTCAAGTTATCATGCTTTTTCTCCTTTGGGAGGGTTTGGTTTCAGTGTTCATTTCATGCTTTTGTTATGAGTCAATTAGTGAAAACAAATGAAAAAAACTACTGAGAGAGTTAAATACCAGTTAAATACCAGTTAACTGTACCAATCTAATATTCTTTATGAACTCACTCCGTTACTGAGGTTTCCGTTTCTGTCGCTATAGCAGTTGGGTTGCCCCATGATTTGAGGGTCAAGGTGCTAGAATCTGTCATGCTGCTTTTTTAGACTGTGATTGAGACTTAGAGATTGCGCTTGATAAAAAACTTGCTACTAGACCTTGATGGATGAGATGCCTAAAAGTCGAGTCCCACCCAATTCTGAGAATATATCCCTGTCTAACTTGGCATTGTCAGTCCTATTTTTTTTAACCAACATCTTTTCGTATCCCTTAAGTATTTCTGAGGAATTATCATTTATCATCTTTTGGAGTTTGTCTTAGACAGAAAAATGTATCCATTTTTCACATACCTGAGAAAAAGAAAAATGAACACTGGAAAGCATCTTTATATCTTTACGCTAATGTAGCATCTTTAGCGTTTGGTGATTTTTCTTGTTTTATTGCATTTGGGAGTTTTTAATTCACTGATTTTTGGATTGTCACGTAGGGACCTCAGTGGTACAGGTGACAGCGACGGATGCTGACGATCCTACATATGGCAACAGCGCTCGAGTGGTCTACAGCATCCTTCAGGGTCAGCCATACTTCTCAGTGGAGCCCAAAACAGGTAAAAATTGACACGCGACTCTCCTTGTAAAGTCGTTATTTCTTTCTTGGCATAGAATTAATAATAGTTATTTTGGTTCAGTGTAGTTGAAACTGATGACACTCTATTTTTATTGTGCATTTTTCAAAATGTGTACCATGGTAATACACAGCATGTTATTTATAGAGCCATCAACACCTTTTAAAAATATTTTACTACATTATCAAAATTTCTATCAAAATTAAGCAAAATATTAGATATTGAAAAGTTTTTCAGCTGCTGTCTCTTGACTTGATAAGAAAACGTTGAATATTTACCTCTGCAATGTTTCGATTTGTTTTCTTTAATTAACTCACATAGGAATTACACACAGTAGAAATTTAAATCTTCAGCAAAATCTCCCTGCCATGCAGTAGAATATATAGTGTTACAGCTTCTCCTTCCAGAGGCTGGCTTTCTCAGGGAAATTAGTTGAAACATAACAATTAGGATGATGATCTGCTAAATCAAAAACTAAATTAAATGACTTTTTTTCATTTTAGAAGGAAAAAAATATGGGTTGCAAAACTGCCTGGATAGAAAATGCAGTTGTTTGGCTAGATGTTCTGTTTCGCTTTGAAGATGAAATGGTTTACATTCAGTAAGGCTATAATTTGGAGCACTGTTTTCTTTGTTATAAAATAATATTTTATCTATTACGCTTCTCTGGCTATTGGTACAGGGCAGCGTGGGTGGGTGTGAACCCTTGCTTTTATTCACCACTGAAAAAATCCAAAATTTCTCTGTATTTTAGTAATTTTGTCTTTATCATGGAGAAGAATGCCTCCTCAAATATCCAAGTTTATGATCTTGAATCACTGATGATACTTATGATCCTAAAATACTTATGATCCTAAAGTATTCATATTTTAATGCCATTCACCACCCTGTTTTCCATATTGTGAAAAATGGCAGTATTCATTCATTCTCAAATCACTGTGTGGGGAGTACATATTTTAAATATGTTTTGAGAATGACAGCTATAATGTACAAAAACAGACAAATTCAAGGCCAGTTCATCATTCATTAGAATGTCCACAGAGGCCACATTGCGTGTTTTATACCAGTGTTGTGATGAAGTTTGGAAGCTGCCTGAAGAGTCTGACAGAGGAGTAATGCTTCTGATTGAGCAAGTATTGAAGGGGAAGTAAATGAAAGTCTCTGCTTTATGATCTGAATCCTGTGAATGTAAAGTTGTGCTCGTGGCTGATTTAATGATAGATCTGAGAACCTCAATTCAGACACCCACCTGTTCCCTTATATATCTACTCTGAAGCCTAGAAAGACATTGACAAGTCTCTGACAATTTGCTCACAAATTATACACCTCTCGCATTATATAACTGGTCCAAAACTAGCTTGTACTAATCCTAAGGGCTAAATATTTTGCTGCTACTAGTGACTGGCTTGTGATTTTAGCTTTGTGTAAGATAATAGGTGTCCCATAGGCTCTGTGTAGGTAAAACCTCCCCTGTGGGCAACTGGACAGTAGTCTGTATCCTGACATCACATGATTAGAACTTCAAACTTCAACTTTCAGTCTCAAGGATCGCGTATTAGAGGAGATGAGCTTTTTGTTTAGTTTTGTTTTGTTAGAGTTTTTAATGCTCTAGTCATGGTAATCATTGGGACTTCTGTTTCTCTAGTCATCAGTGCAGAGATATTAGAGGACTATAGAGAATGCATTTTCTGTTTTTCTGACAAAAAATGAATGGAAATTTTTCATGACTTACATATACGAAGAGCCACGTAGAGTTTGAGGTAGTCTTCCTGAGTTGATGTATGATCCTTATCTTTGTGAGAAATAGCATTCTTTTCCACATCTTTCGATATCAGCATTTTTGAGAAGCATGTAAAACTTTTGACATGAAAAATGCTGAAAATATGCCAGATCAATATTATGTAAAATAGGCCTAGGAAATCACTATTAAATGTATCTCTGAAAGTTTAACTTTTTTCTTTTTTAAAAAAGAAATATTAGTAATATTAATAATATCCATTACTTTTTATTAATCACATATCATTAACTTAGCCTGAGTAAAATTTCTGAGCATGTATTTCTTCTATAGCTCTACTTACAGGCCAGATGACCAGAGGGTAAGTGTTTTCTACCTTAATTTCTCTGTCCACAAAACAAGAATGTGAATAGCTGCAAAAAACAATGTTGACAGTTCAACAAGCAAAGAGAATGGACCTTGGAACAAGATGATGTAGCCTTAAAAGGACCATTCAGCTTCCCATCACCTGTCTTCATAATGGCCCCCAATTTACTGGGAGATTGAGGATTATTCTAGTATGTTTATCTACTCTAAAACCTGCAAGCAAATAGGTCACATTTTTCAATGTGACAGGATTGGCTACACGATGTGCTGTTTGAAATGAAACTGCAGGCTTCCTGTTCTAACATTAGGAAGATTTCCAGTGCCATCAGCAGAGCAGAATCCAAACACAGGGCCAGTGGGACTGCACAGAACACCAAAGCTGTAGGCCTTGGGAAATGGGTGGAGAGTTAAATATCAGATATCACTTAGGAGTTCTTTGTTAAACTTGGAGGTGTGACTACATGCTGCCTGCATCGTGCATTGCCTGCGTCCTTGTTCTGTCCTAGTTTTAGGTAAGTACTACAGTCATAACAGCGTGCTTCCGTGATAGCCCAGTTGGTAAGGAATCCGCCTGCAGTGCAGGAGACCCCAGTTCGATTCCCGGGTCAGGAAGATCCCCTGGAGAAGGGACAGGCTACCCACTCCGGTATTCTTGGGCTTCCTTGTGGCTCAGCTGGTAAAGAATCCGCCTGCAATGTGGGAGACCTGAGTTCAAACCCTGGGTTGGGAAGATCCCCTGGAGAAGGGAAAGGCTACCCACTCTAGTAGTCTGACCTGGAGAATTCCATGGACTGTATAGTCCCTGCTGTTGCAAAAAGAGTCGGACAGGACTAAGCGACTTTCACTTTCACAGTCGTAACTCAGCGCTCCTTCCGCCCCTCGTGGGTGTTCTGTCCTGTGTCCTGGCTCATGGTGTGGAGGAGCCTCCCCGCTGTGAGGGCTTTCTGAGGATGTCTGCTTACAGCTTACGGCAGTCCCTTCCTCAGTCCTTTCTGCTTCACGTGATGCCAGCTCTGAAATCCTTTGATGTTCCAGAACCTTCCATCTTCACTACTGTTGGCTCTTCTCCGTCTTTTTATGGTTCTATTAGATGCTTCCATGAGTTTGACAAGCTCCAGGAGTTGGTGATGGACAGGGAAGCCTGGCGTGCCGCAGTCCATGGGGTTGCAAAGAGGCGGACACAACTAAGTAACAGAACCGATAGGTTTCACTTATAGGGAGATAAACCAAATAATACAAGTCTTATACAGAAAATCTAGGGAAAAAACCCCACAAATTTATTAGGCAGAGATTTACCTGAACATCTAATGTATATTGAACCCACACAAATGAAAAGCCCAGCCCCATGTTACCGGGCTTATGTGGTTGCCTAGATTCCTGAGACTAACCCAGAGCTTGACTGAGTAGGCTGCATGCATCTGTAATTGTTTGGTTCCCTAAACAGGGACAGACTTCAGAAGTGGCTCTTGTCTGTTACACGTAGTACACATACAAATTCTTAAGGAAATTCCATGACAATATGCTTGAAAGAAAGTTGGTGGCTGGTAGGACATTAGAAAATCATCTGAAAATTTATTCCCAGACTAAAAACTCGTCAGTTGTTGAAAAATGGCAGTGATAAATTTGCTTCACACATAATACATTTTGTGAACATCAGTTATAAATATAAAAGTAAATGAGAAATTATTATTCAGAAAGCCAAAATCTGGGCCAGTCTCTTTTTCTAAAGAGATGCAGGGTATATTCTTTTCATCATAAATGGCTTAAAATTATTGATTATTAAAACAATGCTATTATCTCCCATGAAAGCCTCATAGAACTGTAAGGCTATGACTAGACAAGACTGGCTTTTACCACTTTAGGGACACAGCATAAACAATTTTCTCTGTGAGTGTGTGTGTCTATATAATATTCACCAAAATGCAGATCCTATCCAGTTTATGAGAATTATTTTCCAAATATGGACAGCTTAGACTCAAAAGTAAAAAGCTCGCAAAAGCCATAGAACTAGAAATCTATTATGTTTGAATATTCTTATTTAACTTCAATTCTCACCTAGTTATTTCTCTCTTGTAAAAAAAAATGTTTAATAATTGAGGTATTTGGAAATTACCTTTGCCCCCTGCATTTCTTTGCAAACTCAGTGATGATTTTTGCTTTGGAAAAGTGTTATTTATAGGATCACTTGTAAAGAGACAATTAGAAGTGTGAAAAATAAGTGAGTAACTTTGACTACCAGACTTCTTCCCTGATAATTCTGTTTTCTTTCATATAATACCACTGAGCAAAACCATGAGAAGATAAGGCAGCTGTGTTTTCTTTGCTGGTTAATTGAGATGCTATGGACCTTTCTCCATTATAATAGCTGTGCAGGATGCAAACTCATTTAAACATATTGAGAAATTAAAAATGAAAACTGGGTAGGAAATTGTTTTAGAATTTCATTAGTATTTTATCATCTGTATGAAACACTATTAATTATGTGTTTAATGTGAAACATGCTCTTAAATATCATCTTATGAAATGCATTATCAAATATTCAAGATTGTCAATGCTTAATTTATTTTAAAAATATTATAAATAAATACAGTTATGATAGGAGGAAAGAAGAAGAGAAAGAAAAATGGTAAGAAAAGGAAGAAAAGTAAGGAAGACATAGAGAAGTAGAGATGTGTAAGTCCCAGGACTCTTGGAGATTGTTAAGCTTGGTAACAGTGAGTCTTATTGAGGTCAATACTCAATGTCTTAAATTTTAGAGTTAAGGGAAGTATTGAAGAACAGACATGAAATATTCATAGAATCATTATGGTTCTAAGAAGAATATCTACATCTCAGACAGTTTTCAGTGAACCAAATGGGTATATGACTCTGCTTTTTCTGATGATGATTGTGATATTTTAGAGATTCTCTGTAAGCAGTGTGCACATAACCAAAAGAGTTCAGCGAAGGAGTTAAAGTGACCTTGTATCGCTGTGGTTATAGCAGAAGCGTCCAGTGTAGTGTATCAGAACAAGTGATTGTTAAAACAGCAGTGACAATACCTCGCCTGTGTGCTAAGTAGCTTCAGTCCTGTCCAACTCTTTGTGACCCCTGTACTATAGCCCACCAGGCTCCTCTGTGCATGGGACTTCTCCAGGCAGGAATAGTGGAGTGGGTTGCCGTTCCCTACTCCAGGGGATATTCCTAACCCAGGGATTGGACCCACATCTCTAATGTCTCCTGAATTGGCAGGTGGCAATAGATGGCCTACTCAAATGTAATTTAAATGCTTAAAATATTGATGTGTTGTAGGTGTATGTGTGTATATATGTGTATGTGTGTGTTTGTATTTGATAGGTACGGCTCAGAACTAAACAAAAATGTGGCTTCTTAAGACAGTATGAGTGTTATTTAACTAGGAATCTTAACATACTGGAACCAATAACATATTGTTTAAATTATTCTTCAATTATTAAAAGATATTTTCATCTCTTTCCCACTGCTAGAGTAGTTACCAAACTGTAGGATATTGTGATGAATAGGGCAGACAAAGTATAGTATAATACAGGCTTGTAACATACTTAGGGCTGAAATATACACAGACCATTATTATATGTGTCTGTTGAAGAGTCAGCATTTAAATAATTTAAATTGGCAACTTTTAAAAATGTTTTATAAATTAGGAAGGTATAAAGATATTTTTATGCTGAACATGAGCAACATTTTTAAATGGCAGCTTTTAAAAACATCTTATAAATTTGGAGGGTATAAAAACATTTTTATGCCAAACATGCAGAAAAAAGAATGTTTATTCCAATTTGTTTACAATCATTTTCTTCCTAAAGAACCATCCTCTATCAGACAGCCCAGTTTTGCTCCTGAGAAGTCCATGATACCAGAGTTCCTGTCCCTCAGGTCTGAGTCATGGGAGATTTAAATTCTGACTTAAATTCTAAAAGTTAGAATCTTTTAACAAAGTAGATTGATGCACAAAAGAGTTCCAGTTGTGTAGGTAAGACATTATCAGAAATGATGAAAGTACAAGAAATGATTAAGTAGGATTCTAGCCTCCTTACTGTATCTAATTAGCAAAGATGACCTGCTGTTTCTAGTTTCAAGATCTGTATAGAGCAATATCGAATAGATGCGTTTTCATTTGTTATGATCTCTGTGTGCGTATACTGAGTCCTCTCTGCGACCCCAGGGGCCGTAGCCCACCAGGCTCCTCTGTCCTTGGAATTCTCCAGGCAGGAATACTGGAGTGGGTTGCCATGCCCTTCTCCAGGGGATCTTCCAGACCCAAGGATTGAACCTAAATCTCCCTCATTGCGTACAGATTCTTTACCATCTGAGCCACCAGGGAAGCCCAAGTATATTATATTAAGTATATTATTATTTTATATACGTGTGTGCCTGCTCAGTTGCTAGGTAGTGTCTGACTCTTGGCGAGCCTCTGAAATGTAGCCCGCCTGGCTCCACTGTTGGTGGAATTTTCCAAGCAAGAATACTGGAGTGGGTGGCCATTTCCTCCTCCAGGAGATCTTCCTGACCCAGGGATTGAACCCATGTCTCCTGCATTGGCAGGTGGATTCTTTACCAGTGGGTGACCATAGCCCAACTAAATTTTATCTCATAATTATTCTATTGTCTCATATATTTATATAATAATTGGTTATTAATATAAAACCACTAATTTACTGCAGCAGTGATTGTTGTTCAAGCTTTCTTATCAAACAGCATGGAGTTCTGAAGTCAGTTTATTATAGCTCTGAAGTCTTCAAGGCTCTCCTTATTAAATGCAATTTATTAGACAGAAACAGCAAAGCACATTGATGTTTTTAGTATCTTGATTTTCATGAACACAGTCACTCTCATCGTTAATACTTTTTCTCAGGTTTTTATAATAACAGACACAACCTAAAGTCATCCAGTAACATAGTTTGGAATGGTGTTTTGTTTGTTAAACATAAATGACACATTCTTTCATTTAGAGAATGTGTAGTTACTTTGCTGGGAGAGTAGTAGGGACAATAGCTGAAAGGGTTTATGGTGATTTCACGTCACTGGGAATTAAGATGTTGGAGAGGGTGAGAGAGAAAAAGATTCATAGTCATATATTTTACAGGCAACTGCCCAGTCTTCTAGAGTAGATTTTATTTAAGCTGGTATTTTTGAGTCATATTTCCATAAAACCTAGAGATAATGCTCTCCACCCTGGTCTTCTACATTACAGTGATTTCTGTGTTTTGTAGTGTTTATATAGCTGTTATATTTTTTGGACTTTAATATGTTTTAAAGTTATTAAAAGTAAACAAAACAGCAGGAGGCAACGACTCGAGCTATTTCTACCTATATCAGTGTTCTTCGCTAGTATAAATGCAGCGATTCATGATGCGTTTTACTGGGATTTGAAATTTTTCAGGAGTCATCAAGACCGCCCTTCCAAACATGGATAGAGAGGCTAAAGACCAGTATTTGCTTGTTATTCAGGCAAAGGATATGGTTGGTCAAAACGGAGGGCTCTCTGGAACCACATCGGTCACCGTGACCCTCACTGATGTCAACGACAACCCTCCTCGCTTTCCTCGAAGTAAGCTGTTCTGAGGCATGTGGCAGGCATGCTCGCTTTCCTTTCCAGATTATAGGAATGTCTTTAAAAAGGAATTTTCCTAAATATGTCTCAAATAGTTAATCTCAATTACATTCTCCCCCAATTTTATTTTATCAGGGACTTGATTTTTAATTCAGTAATATGAAATAATAAAGGTATTGGAAGCAAATAAGAGCAATTATACCTTGTATTCTGTCTTAAATGTATTTTTTTTTGTTTTGGTTCACTTTGAATACTAGACAGTTATTAAGTTTGTTTATGTATTACTCTGTTTTAGTCAAAGACATGCTGCTCTTTACATTCTGTAAGCTCTGAGGTTGTTCCCAATTATAAATAGTAACATTCAAATACACTTCATGAATTCTATATACTAGAAGTACTGCTTTATTTTGTAAAGATTAAAAAGTACTGAACTTTCTCATTCTGCACTTTTTTTTAACCAGTTCATGAACCTTGAACATTGCTTTTGCTATCTACCACATCTTTTTTATGCAAACATTCAGTGTTTCTAAAGAAACCAGTCCAAAGAACCAGAAAACCATATTCCCTCAGTTTAGTTCCTTTGAGCAATGTGACATTTTCTTTAACCAAGTAAAAGGAAAAAAAAGAAAATTTTTCTTAGATAGAGGTGTCCTAATTGTAAAAAAAAAAAAAAAAAAAGGCATTTCATCTTATTCTCTCAATTGTCCTTTTTTTCTTTTTTGTAAGTATATGTGGTATTCTTTTGAAAACTCAAGAAAGTAAGAAGAATCGTGTAGACTACAGTATCCTTAAATGCCTTTCTGAGAGGCTTATGTCTAACAAGGACACTTTCTCGGGAGATATGACTGTCACCATGTTTTCCTTCAAACACTGCTTCTTTAGATGTTTTATTCTTATTTTACATATTTTTGATATTTATGTTATTGTAAAACAGACATTTTGATACCTCCTGGCAAAATAAAGTTATCCTAAGTTTAGCATTAAAAAAACCCCAAAGAATCTAGCCTTAATTGTGTTCTTAATTGCTTACAATGGGGGAAGAGAGGAAGACAAGAATAAACAAAACAATGTGATTATATTTGGCTCGTAAAAGAATTAGCTGTTTCTTTTCTTTAACTAGAGAAATAAGAATTGACACAGATTTTTTGGGATTTCAGTTGTCATGGTTTGATAAGACAGAGCATGAGTTTTCTAGCTTATTAAACACTCTCTTACTAAAGTGAAGAAAGCCAAAAATATATCATTAACTTTTTCATTTTGACTGGGATTTTCTTTGTCTACCCTTTAGTTACTATTGTAAGCTTGAAATTTTTGGATTTTCCTAAGAAACTTATAAATATGTGTCAGGGGTCACTCAAAAATGATGTTGTGATCATTTTTTAAAAATCAATTAACAAAATGTATAGAATTGCAAACAACAAGGGTTCTTAGTCTAGCATGTAGTACCTTCATTTGGATACAATTTGCTTTCTCTGTTTCTCTCAAAGAGTTTCCTTTCTTTTTTCTTCATAAGAAAGTGCAAATGCATCACAGTTAGCAGCCAAAAGGAAATGGAAAAGGGTGAGGAAGCAGGAGAAAGTAGATGATTAGAGGGAAGTGTTGAAGGGGCATTTCCTGCTTTCAAAGGGTTCTTCACCGGCCTCCCAAGCTGGTTTTCTTTCTTTCTTTTTTTTTGAGTTGAGGGATGGTGAAGAGTTTTTACAAAAGAAAGTTTGAAAAAGTTACTCTTCCTTTTTTGCTTCTCTTTCTTCCTGTTCAAATAACATAGTCTCTGCTCTTGTACTGTTATGCCCCAACTGAGTTTAATGTACAAGTCATAACTATTGCCTTTTATCAACTTCCTTTTCCAGTTTTCTGAAACTTTTTCAGTAAAAGATACTATTGTGGAAATTCCAGCATTAAGTAATGAGAACTAGTTAGGCTCATTTTTTGCCCATTTGAAGTCTAAGCTATACTATTTTAATTTTAAAATATTTATATATATTAATTGCATATTAATTATCTATAGTCAAGTCTCAATGTTAATTCTGTTTACAATTTAAATTTTATTTTTGTCATTAAAGGTAAGTATATTTCTCACCACTAGAAATACTGGTATGGAATACTTCTTATGCTTTTCCCCAGGCTGTCTTTGACATATTGATTATTATGTAATCATTTCCTTGGATTTTTTAAAGCTGTATGAAACTTGCCATTTGTCTCATATTGCCTTATCATCTTATTTTATAAAGACATAAAAGCAAATTAAGCAAAGAGGGTTCAAGATAGCCAGATAATTAAATTTTATTGGTTAGTTTGGTATAAGGTTTTGTTCATTTCTTCTTCTTCATTTCACAGGGTCGTACCAATATAACGTCCCAGAATCATTGCCAGTGGCTTCCGTTGTGGCCAGAATTAGAGCTGCTGATGCAGATATAGGAGCTAATGCTGAAATGGATTACAAAATTGTGGATGGTGATGGATTAGGGATTTTCAAGATTGCCGTTGACAAAGATACACAGGAAGGAATCATTACTATACAGAAGGTAATATTTTCTTTGTTTTTATTTCTTGTGAGGATGATATCATAGAGGATTACTGAAAAGCTATATCTGCTTTGATGGAATAATGTAGTAGACACATTGAATGGGAGCATAGAACCATTGTTATTTTATGTTTAGGGGTTAAAAGCTACTCATTTAGTTACAAGTGTTAGCATTGTAGAGAAAAAATTGGGTAACATTTGTAATTAAAGTCTATCAGTTCTATTCTCTGAGTAAACCCACAGCCCTTATCCATAGCTCTGTAACAGTAGGACTTAACTGGCAAATATGCTATTTAAAGTGATCTACTTGAAGACATGAATATTCTTCTTTGTTGACTAATAATGAAACCCTAAAATCAGCAAAAGGGGCTTCCTAGGTGGTTCAGTGGTAAAGAATATGCCAGGCAATGTAGGAGACAAAGGAGATGCAGATTTGATCCCCGATACCCTGGAGGTGGAAATGGCAACCCACTCTAGTATTCTTGCCTGGAAAATCCCATGGACAGAGGAGCCTGGCAGGCTACAGTCCATGGGGCCACAAGAGTCAGACATGATTTAGCAACTAAACCACCAGCTGTATTATCAGCTATTCTTTTTTAATATTTATACTAATTAAAGTATTTGAAAAATTTATACAGAGCATGGAAAATTCGTGAAACCTATCATAAAAAAATTAGTGCAAAGGAGATTTTTAAAAATCATTATAATCCAAAATAAAGACTATTTGCAAATTAGCTTCCAACTCTGATTAGATTTGGGGTAAAATAAGCTCCCTCTTTTCGGTATAGACATGATCTTTGACAAACGTTTAAAAAAATAAGTCAAAAGAAATTGTTTCAGAATATAGTAATATTTTCTCAAATGTGTGAAACACTAAAAATTAAAGCATATGTGAAAATGCCTACACTCAAGACTCTGGGATTCTATGCTAGTGTGACAATCCAGGTGTATAATTGTGTAATCAACATCCCTCAATAATTAACACACATCAACAAAGAAAGTTATGTTTTAGTTGTTACAGGAAAACATATGTTTGATTTCAGGCCAATGGGCAAAACATTTCTGCAATTATTTCCAGTGGACAGCTGCTGTTTTAGCTCAGCTGGTGACAATCTGTGTAAAAAAGTTTTAATAACTAGGATAGGCCAACTGTTGGTAAATGTTTTATTTGTTGTCTTAAATGAAAGGAATGCACTAGAATGCAGTGCTGTTCAAAGATTTCAAAGACTCATCTGAAACCAATCTGCTCATATTCAAGAAATTTTAAATATATATCGGAATTGTTTTATTGAATACATACATGTATTTCATATATCATGTTAAGATAGCATAAATCATTGAAGAAATAAACACAAATACATGTATTTGATATGAGATATTTCAGTAATAGAAAAATTTTATACTCAATTTCTTAATATCTAGAAGTTTCAGAGAATTGTTTTTTTTTTTTTTTAAAAACCTATAAGAAAACTGTACAAAAATGCATTTAATCTCACAGCATAATATTCATGGAAAAATAAGGTAAGACTTACTGATAACTTACAATGATATAAAAGTAACCGATAGTTAATACTACTGTTCTAGATAGTGGTTAGTATCTGCTAGGATTCATTTTGGGTAATTTAAAGGCTTCATCTTAACTTGCCTTCTCAACATCCCATGAAGGTATTTAGTACAATGAACATATGGAATCATTATAAAATGTGGAACAAAAGAATGAACAGATAATGTTTGGTATTTCCAAATTATAGAATCTTGTGCATCATCAAAATGATGTGATATTTTCTTACTGTATTAGCTAATACAAGAAATGATTATGTAAAATATTACATAAAAAGCAGTATCCAAAATTTTATAGACCCTTTGTTACAAATTTTTTTTCATTTTTATAGAATACAGGATTGCAGGAGAACATTAAAATGTTAACCATAACTGTTTCTGGATCTTCACTGATTTTCAATATATAATATGCATTAGTTATAATTATAATATTATTAGGCTTATAAGAATATTAAGTAGCCAAATCAAAATATGTTTAATTGACAGCACTTTGTGATCTATTTTGAGTATTGATAAAAATTATTTTCTAAATGCAGACATATATCACAGAGATGTCAGATAGTGGGCTAAAATGTAGTATATCGTTGAGCTGTCTAAGGTATTAAAAAAGACATTATCTTCTGCCTAATGAATTAAGACTCAAAAACATTCCAAATTCTATAAGCATTTAGATTAATGGATTTTTTATTTTTGATACAGAAGATTTCCTACCCATGCACAGTCAACTGAGTAATGTTTTATACCTAATAAATGCCCAATAATTGATAAGGATTTATCAATTCATCATATGAGAAGTTAGCTAAATGCTTCAATAATTTCTTATGCTAAATATGGAATCAAAATTGTGTTATTTTTAGTTTAAATTATTGACAACTAAAAATGAGTTTTATTTACTCCAATGGCTTCTAATATATGAATATTGTCTAATTTTTATTAGACAATTTTTGTTAGTCTAATTTTTTTTAATGTTTCTTCTCCTTTGTTTTCTGATATAATGTCAGTGATTGTCTTTGGATAATTAAGCACATTCAGTGTACAGGATAATCTTGAGAAATAATGATGGTAGAACATTTTGCAGCTTTACCATTGTGGCATAGATAACCAGTAAAATATTTAATATTTAATAAAGATAATCTTGTTCATTTTGAACTCCATAAAGTGTAGAACCAGGTCAATCGTTTAGATATCAAGGGTCAAGAATTCATATTTAGGTTAAATTCAGAGCTTCTTAAAAAAAATCCCTTGAGAACTCAGGTGTTGACTGCTAACATGATGTTATGTGTCATATTGGGTCTAGTAAAACAGTGTATAGAAACATTAATGTAGACTACAAAATGAGTAATGGTGTATTGCTCGAGATGGTTGGTTAAGCTTGCTCTGCTTTACTAATGTGAAAGATTGATCTGATGTTGTTTCATCTTCATGTAGAAGATGTATTTTCCACATCTTATTGGGGTAAAACCATTATGTTCAGAAAGCAAAATAGTCTTCAGTAACAGATAATATGAGACTAAACTGTATAGTTTTGTGACATTTTAATGACTATTAACTCGTTATAAGAGAATGTATGTGTATTAAGACAGGGTATCCGAAGCCTTGTATATGAAAAAACTAAAATTTAAATAGATAGACCTATAGTGTTTATAATATGCAGGTAATATCCACATAGAAATAATCGGCAGTAATCATCTCTTAGTTTTCTTCATGCTAAAGGTCTTTAGCATTAGCAAATGTTGCTTGATGTGGCTTTGCTTGTGACTCAACCTGCCAATGCAGGAGACACCAGTTTGATCCTTGGGTAAGAAAGATCCCTGGAGAAGGAAATGGAAACCCACTCTACTATTCTTGCCTGGGAAATCCCATGGACAGAGGAGCCTGGCAGGCTTCAGTTCAGTCACTCAGTTGTGTCTGACTCTTTGTGACCCCATGGACTGCAGCACGTCAGGCCTCCCTGTCCATCACCAACTCTCAGAGTTTACCCAAACTCATGTCCATCGAGTTAGTCATGCCATCAAACCATCTCATCCTTTGTCGCCCCCTTCTCCTCTAGCCTTCATTCTTTCCCAGCATCAGGGTCTTTTCAAATGAGTCAGCTCTTCGCGTCAGGTGGCCAAAGTATTGGAGTTTCAGCTTCAACATTACTCCTTCCAATGAACATTCACAACTGATTTCCTTTAGGATGGGCTGGTTGGATCTCCTTGCAGTCCAAGGGACTCTCAAAAGTCTTCTCCAACACCGCAGTTCAAAAGCATCAATTCTTCAGCACTCAGCTTTCTTTATAGTCCAACTCTCACATCCATACAGGACTACTGGAAAAACCATAGCCTTGACTAGACAGACCTTTGTTGGCAAAGTAATGTCTCTGCTTTTTAATAAGCTGTCTAGCTTGGTCATAACTTTTCTTCCAAGGAGTAAGAGTCTTTTTATTTCATGGCTGCAGTCACCATCTGCAGTGATTTTGGAACCCAAAAAAATAAAGTCTGGGGTTGTAAAAGAGTCGAACAAGACTTAGTGACTAAATAGCAACAGCGTTGCTTCACATTTTCCTCCTACCCTCTTTCTCCACACAGTTCTGCATAAATAATAGATAATCAGGGTAATTACCTGGTATACATCAAACTAATTTTTATTTCCAAAGCTCCCTCCACCCACAAATTCCTTTTTAAAAATTATAATTTTCACTGTCTGCTAATGCATTCTAATGCCTAACCAACCCAACACAGAGTTCTTACCAATACTGAAATAAACAAATGTAAAACATGGCTCCTCTAAAAGTTAATTATAAACAGTGGTAATTGTATATTTACTTTGCACGTCAAGCTTAGTGATCAGCAAACTTGTTTCACTTGACAAAATTGCTTATGGTATTATATATTAATCTAGTTTTTAGAGGAAAAACTATGAAGTCATAATTCTTTTTTCACTTTGAGCAGTTATTTATTCAAAAATGCAATTCACTTTTTCTGTGCAGTGACTACACCTAACACTGTAGCTCAGCATTAGTTTTGCATTAATCCAGGCCTTCTCCTTTCTCAAAACCTCAAATAAAGCTCATATTCTGACTGCTTTCTTGGACATTAGAGAGCTATTTTTGGACCCCCTAGAATTATTCAGACTCATGTTTGCTAGATGCATGTCCCCTCCTCCTAGTTTTATGCAATGGTCTGGAGTAGACACTAAGCCACTTAATTCCTAGAAGCAACATCAATTTTCTTCTGGGTCTTTGAATATTTCCTTCTGCTGTTGGACTCTTCTGGGCTCAGCCACCCCTGCGCACTTATTCTTCCTCATCTTTCAAGACTGGAAATCGCTCCCATTCTTCCTTCTTTAAACCAAATAGGTAAACAGAGGTTGTAAAATTGTCTGTACAACAATTTGTCTTTCTAGTTCAAGGAAGGGTGTATGTGCACATATGCTTTTCACTGTTGGGCAGTGGTCTAGTAAAAATGTAATACTGTAGGCTTTTTTTTTTTTTTTTTAAATTTTTTTGTAGATGTTAGCTATGGTCACAATGATTTGGGTAAATAGCCAAGGTCCTATAGAAGTGCCCAAGTGAGCCCAGGCCCCATCTGCCGGCCAACTGGTCAGTCCCTGCTAGTCACTCAAAGATTTGAACATGAACTGAGGAAGAAGCTGCACAGTGGATCAGTAGTGTTATTCTGCAGGTAAACGGGAAAGGGGGCTTTCTTATGGAGGTAACCACCTGTGCAGAGGTTCGTGTCCGACTCTTTGCCACCCTGTGGACTGTAGCCCACCAGGCTCCTCTGTCCATGGGATTCTCCAGGCAAGAACACTGGAGTGGGTTGCTATTTCCTTCTCCAGGGAATCTTCCCGACCCAGGGATCGAACCTGGGTCTCCCGCATCACAGGTAGATGCTTTACCCTCTGAGCCACCACGGAAGCCCATATCATATGAGATAGAGGATATCATATGGCATGTTAAGCTCAAAGAGCAAAAGTAGGGCCGGTTTCCTGGAGTATGGTGTGGAAGGGGGTGTTGGTACCAGATGAAGCGTAGTATATGTGAAAGGGCGTCTTTATGCCTCTTTTGCAAGGACCCTGTTACATATGTACAATGCTTTGCAAACAATGGCTTATAAATAATAAAGGGTATTTTACTTTTAGCTATGATAAAATACACTCTGGAGTAGAAAGTTATATGTTCTGATTTCTCTTGAACCCTTATTATTGGGACTGTCATTCTAATTCATTGAGCATTTCTCTTCTTTTCAAAGCTCTGAATTGTAATGATATTTATTTAAACATTTATTTAAAATGTTACCACTTTTCCTGGCCTGTCAAGTAGCACACTTTTTTTATTTTTTAATTTTCTTTAAATTTAAATCCTTGAAGTTTCTCTAGTCTTGTCCTTTCTTGATCCAGAATAGATCTGGTGTATGTTTGTTTGTTTCTATTCTCTTTGACATTCCCCTGAGATTCGTTATCACTGCTTCACTCCAAAACTATTTTTTTATTGTTTCTGAGCTCACAATCTGAATTTTAGTTTTTTAATTTTTAAATCTAACCTTTTAAAATTATTTTTTAGAAATTGCTATTCAAAACTCAACACCATTTTATTTTTCATTATTCTAGCTAGTTTGTAAAGAAGCTACTTTACTATAAAGTATTTTATACCTTCAGTTCAGTCGCTCAGTCATGTCCGACTCTGCAACCCCATCAACTGCAGCACGCTAGGCCTCCCTGTCCATCACCAACTCCTGGAGTCCACCCAAACCCATGTCCATTGAGTTGGTGATATCATCCAACCATCTCATCCTCTGTCGTCCCCTTCTCTGCCTGGCCTCAATCTTTCCCAGCATCTGGGTCTTTTCCAATGAGTCAGCTCTTCGCATCAGGTGGCCAAAGTATTGGAGTTTCAGCTTCAACATCAGTCCTTCCAATGAACACCCAGGACTAATCTTTAGGATGGACTGGTTGGGTCTCCTTGCAAGCCAAGGGACTCTCAAGAGTCTTCTCCAATACCACAGTTCAAAAGCATCAATTTTTCGGTGCTCAGCTTTCTTCATAGTCCATCTCTCACATTCATACATGACCACTGGAAAAACCATAGCCTTGACCAGATGGACCTTTGTTGACAAAGTAATACCTTATATAGTATAAATACTTTATATAGTATAAAATAGTACTTTACTATTAAGACAGAGTGGTACAACAAATTGAAAGGAAGTGGTAAAATAGCCATTGATAAAGTTATATATTTAGAAAACTCTAAAAGAATGTATTGAAAAAGTATTAGAATTCAGGAGAGCTTTTACTAATGAGAACTACAAAGTGAAGTGAAGTGAACTCTCTCAGTGTCCGACTCTTTGCGACCCCATGGACTATAGCCCACCAGGCTCCTCTGTCCATGGGATTCTCCAGGCAAGAATACTGGAGTGGGTTGCCATTTCCTTCTCCAGGGGATCTTCCCGACCCAGGGATCAAACCCAGGTCTCCTGCATTGCAGGCAGACGCTTTAACCTCTGAGCCAGTAGCTTCATTATAGTTCATGAGAAGAGGTGTATGAACTCTTGTCTTCAATCCAACCACATGGATTTAACCATCTAGGGACTACATGTGGAGTATCCATCCTTCTTGTCTGTATCCCTAACCCTTCTGTGTTATTTTTTATTATTTTTTAAAATTTTATAAACTGTGAGCAGTGTGAGCTCACAAAGGCAGTCTTTACTCCCAAATCCAAGTGATTTTCCATCATGAAAGTGAAAGTGTCCTACTCTTTGCAACCCCATGGACGACTGTACAGACCATGGAATTCTCCAGGCCAGAATTCTGGAGTGGGTAGCCTTTCCCTTCTCTAGGGGATCTTCCCGACCCAGGGATCAAACCCAGGTCTCCCACATTGCAGGCTGATTCTTTTCCATCATGACACCAACACTATTTTGGCTCTCAATTTCAGAAGAGTATATTATGTTTTTTTGTTTTTAACTAAAGTCACTCTCTCTTTGGAGTGGTTTTCTCAGAATAAAGGAAGTCTCTTAAGATATGCTGATTCCTTCTGCCAAGAAATAGCAATTGTTTATGGCCCTCAAGGACAGGATTTTGATTTTCAGTTCTGCTTACCAAGATTTCAGTAAAGTGGGGGTGTATATTCTGTTCTAGGTAAAATATTTCCAGAGCCACCTCAGAGTGATCAGAGTCTGAGAAAACAATTGAGTCCCATAAATTCACTGTTTTTTTCATGACCAGATAATAGTAGAATCATTTCTGAAATTTAGAATAGATTTCTGAATCTGAGTCACAAAAGCATTCTGACTAAAACCAAGAAATTCTGAAAGAAGACAAAGCTTTCTTCCATTATTCTCAGAATATCTTAAGATTTTCAGAGATAAATAAGAGAATGTTGTGGGCAATCCATTAAAAAATGATCATTTGTTGAAAAGTTTTCCAGGCTCTCCTAACTTTAGGAAAACATTTACAACCAAGCACTGCTAGGATGTTGACGAGCACTTTGTTCAAGACCTGTTTGTTCTGATTGTGTGTGTCTTAAAATACTACTTCACATTTGGATAATAGTGTTCTTATGTCCATTTAGGTAGAGCCATTTCTATTGGAATTAGGTTATTTTGTACCTGTGAACCATGCTTGATAATCATCTGAACCTATTTTCTTTCTACCCTATAGTATAATAAAACTCTAGTCCATTGCTTTTTCATAAACAATGCACCATCATGGTTACAATGAGATTCATTCTAGTTTGAGCAAGTTATTATCCTGTTTTGAAACATCTATGTATACTGTACTTTGCATACGGGTAAATTTAAGGGCAGGGAGAAAGAAAAACAGTCTTTTTCTAAAGCATACATTAGTTAGAAAAAGAAAAATAAGGACAGAATTGTGAAAGACTACCTTCAGTTATATGGGATTCCCTGGTGGCTCAGTCGGTAAAGAATCTGCAAGAGACCTGGGTTTGATCCTAGAATTCGGAAGACCCTCTGGAGAAAGACGTGGCAACCCACTCCAGTATTCTTACCTGGGAAATCCCATGGACAGAGGAGCCTGGCAGGGCTACGATCTATGGGGTCACGAGAGGCAGATGTGAGTAGTCCACCACCATCACCACCTACGGTTATGCTATTACTGTCCTAATGTCTGATACAGAAAATGTTTATTTGTATGATCAAATATGCAGAAGCCACAAGGCTAAAGATGTGTATGGCTATTACCAGATAATCATTTCTTTTAGAATTCAGTGATCCTTTCTGTACATTTAGACATGATTATATATTTTTTAAGTATATTTTAGATAATAGCAGAACCACAGTGTTAAATAGTTAAAGCAAAGTAGAGTCTACTTCTGTGGCCATTTTTGAATGATTTTATGATAAGCTTTATAACCAGTTACCTAGGGCTTCAACATCCACAATGCGTGAACACAAGTATTATCCCATGTTGAGTGAAAACCATGTCTTTCTTTCCACCTAGAATTCTTTCTGTTTACATTTCTCCATCATAATTTACAATGTAGGAACTTTAGTCTTTCATTTTTCCTTTGGGTATGGCAATCTTACCTCTAATGTACTTCAGTTTTCAGTGTAAAATCTCAGTTGGGATTACATATGGGCTTTGCTTCTATAAAATAGATTTTATGTAGAGTTACAGTACAGTAAAAAAAAAAAATGAGCATTTTCAAAATGCATTTCCTATGAAGGATAAGCGCACATCCAGTTTGTGGCCCAGGGATGGCTTGTGTGGAGGCACATATATTGTCAAATAACATATTTAAGGTTGCTCAGGCCCATTCTACTGCTCTGTCTTCATAATCTCCTCATATTCATACTCTCAAAAAGGCTGAATGGACTCAAAACCATCAACTAACAGAGCATTCCTTCGGAGGCACTGACCCCCACGGCTGGCCTCCATCCCCTGCGGGGGAGGCAGGGTTAGAATATGACGTTTTCCTGGCTGGCCTCCATCCCTGCGGGGGAGGAAGGGTTAGAACATGCTGTTTCCTGTTGACTTACTCAGCTGCACAGACTTCTGAGCTCTGGGTCTGCTGTCTTGTTATTGAGACGTGTCCTTGTCTGCTGCTTGCAGTAATGAGGGGCTAATGCTCAGAGTCAAGTGTGTATTTCAGTATTTCATAAATGCTGCTGATGTGTGGTGGAGAAAAATGAAACCAGCAACATTTCCAATTTATTTTTTTTCTTTTCATTACATTTTTTTTCCTTTCAAAGATGTTATTTAATTAAGCCTGCTGCTGTGGATGCACGTTTCTCAAAATGGAGCAAAGATCTCCGTGCCCTTTGACTGTGAAAAAGCATACATTTTGGGTTTTAGTTTTGAAGGCTGGATGTGATAAGATTAACACAGTAACTAATTTAGTGAATGTCTGATTTTCAGATTAATATTTTCCAATTTGTTCAACCCGTTGTTGCTGTGTATCAGAAGTTGATCCTAACATCATTTTAATCTTTATGAACGTGGGTGCGTGCATAGAGACTGTTACCTGCTTATTAAGGTATAAATGTACTTGTTTTTGAATAGTCAAGATTAGAGATGAATTTAAGTTCTTAAAAAAGAAGAAATCAACTGTTCTCGAAGAAAGTTGATAGTAATGTGAATGTCAGCACATGATAGACTAAGGGACTAAGACTCTGTTCCTTAGTAGTATTTTCTGTTTTCTTTGATTTTGGCAGTTATCAGAGTAATCTTTTCAGAATATGTGTATGTCAAAGACATTTTCCAATGAGTCTTTTATGTTTTGTGTGGGTTTTTTTTTTTTTTTTTTTTTGGCTCAGGACAAGTCATAGATAAAATACAGTTTTCCTTCTTTTTCCCTGGTTGTTGTTCCCTAGATTAGTTTCAATGGGTAGGATTTAAGGAAAAATATTTAAGAAATAGATAAGAGAGGATTTTGTGATTATGTAAGGAAAGTTGGAGAGAGAATTTAAGGATAAAATTAATAATTCTAGTATGGGCAACTAGATGAAAAATGTGCTGTACCTTCAGAATGGGAGTGTGGAGGTGATTAAAATGTAATATTACTTTTGCGTTACCTGTGACATCTAGGTAACTGTTTCTAGAATGTCATGAATAAGGGTTTTATCTCAAAGGAGAAGTCTAGAGTACAGAGTTACGTTTGGGAGTCATAGCATATGCATGGCAATGAAAATGAAGGGGACAATTGGGAACACCATAAAGTATGCATATAAAATGAGGAAAAGGATTTTTGAGCTATTACTTGGTGAAACTGACAGACTTCAGTTAATAGGGCAGAGAAAGATTCAGAAAAAGCATTTTTTTGTAGTCATCTCAGATTAAGGTATTTTAAGAGAATTTAAAAATAACTGATCAAGAAAGGAAATAAAAACTCATATTTAGATCAATAAAAGGATTTGCATATATTGTCAATAGAGGGAGGTGATTGTTGGATCCTGGAATCTGTGTCCTATAGTAAAAACAGGGCATAGTCCATAAGGCAATGATTAGAATAGAATCATTAAAAAAAAAAAAAAAATAGAATCATTGTATGGATGTGAGAGTTGGACTCTAAAGAAAGCTGAGCACTGAGGAATTGATGCTTTTGAACTGTGGTGTCGGAGAAGACTCTTGAGAGTCCCTTGGACAGCAAGGAGATCCAACCAGTCCATCCTAAAGGAAATCAGTCCTGAATGTTCATTGGAAGGACTGATGTTGAAGCTGAAATTCCAATACTTTGGCCACTTGATGTGAATAACTGAGTCATTTGAAAAGACCCTGATGCTGGGAGGGATTGAAGGCAGGAGGAGAAGCAGACGGCAGAGGATGAGATGGTTGGATGGCATCACTGACTCAATGGACATGAGTTTGAGTAAGCTCTGAGAGTTGGTGATGGACAGGGAGGCCTGGCGTGCTACAGTCCATGGGGTCACAAAGAGTCGGACATGACTGAGTGACTTGCAGTGACTGAACTGAAGAATAGAGGGCCTGGAGTTGATGGAAATTTCCATGTATAGTCTGACCTCTCTGCCATTAGCTTATTTGGTTAAGTCTATTTTTGTTCATTTTCCTTTTATATTTGGCCATCAGATATCAAAAAGTGAAGTCACCCACTCTTATTCTCTTCCTTTTTGTGGTTGTATCAGCTGCTACCCAACAAATCACCCCAAAGCTAGTGCTTTAAAACAGTGTTTTTAAGGTTGTGATTTCATGGGTCAGGATTTGGTGGGGTTCAGCAGAGTGGTTTTTTTGGTGGTCTTACGTGAGCTCCTCTGTAGAGGTAGCTGTCTGTTTGCCGGGATGGTAAGAAGGGATGGAAGCATGCCTCCTAGCAGCCAGTAGCTAATCTGAGTTTGTTCCATGAATGGCAGGAACAGAAGCTGCAAGTTTTCTGAAGCTGATTTCCATAATTGACCCTACATCACTTCTACTACTTATATTGATTGAAGCAGGACTGGGTGGCTCAGATTCAAGGAGTGAGGAGGTGAAGCACATGGAAAGAGAGAGGCTATATTGTAGGGACCTCTCATGGTTCACTGGTCAACACTTCACCGTGCCAGTGCCGGGGGTAGAGGTTCAGTCTTGGTCAGGGAACTAAGATCTCATGTGCCATGCACTACAGCAAGAAACCAAAAAACAAAAGAAATACTGTGGATACTGTGAAAGAAGAAGAAAGATCTTGGGTCCCAGTTCTTCTCCAGAGAAACTAAAAAACCTTCAGGTTACATTTACATGAAATGGCAAAAGTAAGGGTGACTCTCAGGTCAGCTGACTTCCACTGTAATCTCTCCCCTGTCAGTATGACTCACAAAGTAGTCATGTGGATCAAGACAGTTTAATAGTTGCCATTATTTCATAAAGATCCCCTGAGAAACATAACTGTGTTTGGGTCGGAACTGGGTCTGGCTTCCCTGAAAGTGATGGAGCTCCTTTCACTGAAGTTTGTGGTCCAGTCGGTAGTGCATGCTGGGAAATATGGACATCAGCAAGTGGGGAATCAATCTGAGCTGTACTGTGAATCAGGTTTTTGATGTTGGGCAGAAATACAGTCATTTTTGCAAGGCTTGTTTTCTAAACTTCTGTTTATGAAATTCAAACAGCCTACCTAAATTCACTCTTAGAACTATACCCTGCACAGGATAAGAACTGTATAAATATGTATTGTTCTTGGGGAATATATTCAGCAACTTATGGTACTACCTCTTTTTTAGACAGTGCAATTAGCAATTTGAAATGTAAACACATTTAGTTGATAGTCAAAGTTTTTTAAAAAATGTTTTACAAAATGGAGATGTGTTAGGTATACCTGCTTGAGTTGCTGTTTAAAAAATATTCAGTGATCTTTAAATCTAGGTTAAAATGTTAATGTAAGTACTCATGGAGGTCAGAGGGCACTTGTGAAGCTAGATAATAAAAATAATAATTCTTGATATATGTATACTTATTTTATTCCTAATATCTTGACATGATTTAATGTCTTAGGCTTAAACATTCCTGCAACTATTCATAATAGCGTTCTTAGGGTCCCAGTTTACCTGTAAGTGCTAGATACTTTTTATGTAAATAATCTTATAAAATATGACTGTATCAAGCCCAAGAGAAGTAGCTGTTAACATATGGAGTTTTTTGAAAGTTAAAATAATGACCCTTATAAAATTATAAAATGGGCATAGACCCACCCATTAATTTTTTACTGCTTATTCTGTATTTGCTTTTATGTATTTTGCTATAAGGGGTTTCCTCAATGGCTTAGCAGGTGAAGAGTCTGCCTGCAATGCAGGAGATGCAAGAGAATGGCTACCTACTTCAGTTCAGTTCAGTCGCTCAGTCTTTACAACCCCATGGACTGCAGCATGCCAGGCCGCCCTGTCCATCACCAACTCCCTGTCCATCACCAACATCATCGAGTTGATGATGCCATCCATCATCTTATCCTCTGTTGTCCCCTTTTCCTCCTGCCTTCAATCTTTCCCAGCATCAGGGTCTTTTCAAATGAGTCAGTTCTTCGCATCAGGTGGCCAAAGCATTGGAGTTTCAGCTTTAGCATCAGTCCTTCAAAGAATATTTAGGACTGATCTCCTTTAGGATGGACTGGTTGGATCCCCTTGCATACAAGAGTCTTCTCTCTCAAGAGTCTTCTCTAGCACCACAGTTCAAAAGCATCAATTCTTTGGCACTCAGCTTTCTTTAGTATTTTGCCTGAAAAAAATCCCATGGACAGAGGAGCCTGGTGGGCTGTAGTCCAAAAGGTGGCAAAGAGTTGGACATGACTGAGTGACTAAGCACATTTTGCTACATTTCAAATAATTTGTTCTTAAATTTTTTTGTTTCCTTCATTCAGCAGGCAGTGAATATCTATCTTACCTGTCTCAGACAATTGTTACCTGCTGGAGAGATGTAAGATTTTACATTTGGCTTCTATCATAGATCTCAAAATCTAGCACAGTGAGACAGGAAAGAGTCAGTACCTTGTAGAGGACACCCGCAGAGCTGGCAAAACTTTCAGAGCTCTTGTTTTTCTCCCCCTTAACCCCTGAACATCTGTGAAGGCATCAACAGTGACACAGTGGTAAAGAATGCGCCTGCCAACACAGGAGACACAAGAGATGTGTTTTCCATTCCTGGGTTGGGAAGATCCCCTGGAGCAGGAAAAGGCAACCCGCTCAAGTATTCTTACCTGAAAAATCTCATGGACAGAGGAGCCTGGCAGGCTACAGTCCATGAGGTCGCGAAGAGTTGGACACGACTTGGCGACTGAACAATATATGTTATTGTCCAGTCACCAAGTCATGTCTGATTCTTTGTGACCCAATGAACTGCAGCACACCAGGCTTCTTTGTCCTTCACTATCTCCCGGAGTTTGCTCAGACTCATGTACCTTGAGTCAGTGATGCCATCCAACCATCTCATCCTCTGTCGTCCCCTTCTCCTCTCGCCCTCATTCTTTCCCAGCATCAGGATCTTTTCCAGTGAGCTGACTGTTGGTATCAGGTGGCCAGAGTATTGGAGCTTCAGCCTCAGCATTGGTTCCTTCCAATTACTATTCAGGGGTATTTCCTTTAAGATTGACTCGTTTGATCTCCTCGCTGTCCAAGGGACTTTCAGGAGTCTTCTCCAGCACCACAGTTCAAAAGTGTCAGTTCTTCGGCGCTCAGCCTTCTTTATGGTCCAACTCTCACATCCATACATGACTCCTGGAAAAACCATAGCTTTGACTATACAGACCTTTGTCGGCAAAGTGATGTCTCTGCTTTTTAATACACTGTACAAGTTTTTCATAGCTTTTCTTATAAGGAGCAGGCATCCTTTAATTTCGTGGCTGCAGTCACCGTCTGCCTTGATTTTGGAGCCCAAGAAAATGAAATCTGACCCTGTTTCTACATTTTCCTCATCTGTTTGCCATGGAGTGATAGGACTGGATGCCATGATCTTAGTTTTTTGAATGCTGAGTTTTAAGCCAGCTTTTTCACTCTTCCTTTTCACCTTCATCATGAGTCTCTTTAGTTCTACTTCACTTTCTGCCATTAAAGTGGTGTCATCTACATATCTGAGGTTGTTGATATTCCTCCCAGCAATATTGATTCCAACATGTGCTTCATCCAGCCTGGTATTTCACATGATGTACTCTGCTTATGAGTTAAATATAATTATTTTTAACTTATTAGTTAAATATATTTATTATTATATATAATAGTTTGGAACACACCTTTCCCTTGATGCTTTCTCTATAAAAAATAACTTAGTGCCCAAATCTGGATATAGGTTTTGTGGTTCACAGACATTTTAAGACAAAAGCTGTGTGTAGTGATAAAAGTCACTTGCAACTGTCAAAGCATAAATGTCACTGGACAAAGTTAAACATTAAGGCAGATTTCAAGGATATTGTAGTTAGGGGAGAAATATTACAAAGACTTGAAGAATTTTTAAGGGCTGGAGTATGTGTGTGTGGAATGGGGTGAGTGTAGATCACAGCTGTATTTGTTTTACACAAAGGAAACGTATATTTTCTTGTGTTTTCATGATAGCGGGTAGTTTTATAACTTGGAGCAAGACTCCTGCTGAAAGTTGATTCTAAGAAAAGGGAGGTCAGGAGTGAGGAGAAGTCTTGTTTGCATTTGGTCAACCTGAGGGCACAATTCAGGGAAAGGAGAAAGGAAGGCTGCAATGTAGTTATGCATAATAATGGCATGTTTTGCTTTTGGAAAAGGGAAAAGCTTTAGCACTCTTAAACTGTTTAAATGTACAAAATTGTTCTTTGCTGAGAAAGCTTTTCCAGGGTTGTAGATTACTTCTGATTAATTTACAGTCAGATAATCGTCAAGGGCAAGTTATGATTGTGGGTTCTTTTTCCATTGGTACAGTCTCATCGAAGCCCATTGACTTAGTAAAAATGATTTATATTGATTTGATCAAGAAGTAGGGAGGATACTGAAAGCAACAGGGTCTAATGCTTTGATCCAAAGGACAGCTGAAAGCGCCAGAGAAAGAAATGCTTTTAAGGATGATGAACGGACTCCGTGCTTCTGTACAAAATCAGTATTAAAGGTAAGACACTAAATATATAGACAGGGACCCCTGTGTACACTAACACACAGAAGAGCCCTGGGGTCCATGTGATGGTTTCAGGAACAGATTGAAGAATTTCCAGAAGGATGTAACTTGGATCAGTTCCTGAAACATCAGCAGTAGCACTGACCAAAAGTACAAGCCCTAAAAGAAGGTCACTGAGTTTCATGAGAGCGTGTTTGGCTGTAGACCAGAAACCAAGCTATAAAAAGAAGAAAAAAATTCAGTGCAGAGATTTTATTAAATGAATTCAAGATGCTGTTTTAACTAAGGTTTTACTGTTAAGGAAGCTGATGGTGGCGGGGAGAAACTGATAAGACTCCACTGTTTATGACAGTTAATGATTTTTAATTCAGAAGATGAATATTATAAACTAATTTTGCCAAAGACATAGGCCTAGGTGTCCTGGGGAGAAACAGAAGAAAAAGCGTAATCTTTACTTTCCATTTGATTTGCTCGTAATCTAGAAGGAAATAATGGCACTAATAATGGCATTGTCCGGTAGTAGCAGCAAATGCTGACGCAGTGATTTGCTGTGTGTCCATCACTGTTCGAGATGCTTTACATTTATGAATAAAGTACAGCAACCCCACTTGCTTGGTGAGGTAGCAGCTACCAAGATGTGATGATGTCATCCAGCACAGGATGCTTATTGCTCTTCGGGTTTGGAGAATGCCTGTTTGTTCTAGCAGAAAGGGAATGGGTGGTGGGCAGACATGGCTCAGAATTTTCATAGCGTGTCTGCCCCCAAGTACATATATAACCTTAGTCTTTCACTGGAGCTTTTTGCTAGTTTCAATAGTACCAACTTTTACTTAGTTTTAATAGTATCAACCTTGCATCTTTTAAAATGCACTTTAAAGGTGTGCCTAAAACTTTCTGTTTGAAGGTACCTCTCTCTCAATATAAAGAAGTCTTAGTGTAAGTCTTATTATGAAATCACTCATAAAGAAGATGGGTTTCCCAGGTGCGCTAGTGGTTAAAGAATCAACCTGCCAATGCACAAGACATAAGATACACAGGTTCGATCCTTAGGTTGGGAAGATCCCGTGGAGTAGGAAGTGGCACCCCACTCCAGCTAGCCATCCAGTGCTCTTGCTTGGAAAATTCCATGGGCAGAGGAGCCTGGAGGGCTACAAGCTATAGTACACACAGACACACACACACACATACAGACACACACACTCACAATCTCCAAAAGATTCCCATAAGAGAAATGGAAGACAGAGTTCCATGAGAAGGCGGGAACAGCAGATGATACACACTGGAAACGTACCAAGTGTGCTGTATGTAGTGAATAATTCATTTTACTTGGAGTGAAAAGGGTGGGAGGAAGAGGTGTGAACCCCTAGTCTGGAGAGAGAAGCTTATTATCTGGGGCTTCTTAGACCAGGGATTGGCAAACAGCTGCCTGCTTGTTTCTAGACAGCTCAAGAGCTAAGGATTGTTTTATGTTTTTAAATGATTGAAAAAACGAATCCAAAGAAAAAGAATGTTGCGTGACATGTGAAAGTTACATAGAATTCAGATTTTAGTGCCTGTAAATGAAGTGTTATTGGCACACAGCCAAGCTAGTTCATTTTCATGTGGCAGAGAACCATAGTGCCTGCAAAGTCTAATTATTTACTGTCTGGTCTTTACAGGAAAAGGTTGCTGACCACTGTCTTAGTTATTATGCTTGCTTTTTCATCCCAAAGTTCATCATCTTCTGATGGCAATAAATTTACACAATGCTGTTTCATTATTTAGGAGGGACTATGGCCAACAAGCAGCTTTCCTTTTAGTGTCTCCAACACAGATGACACTCGACAGATAAAGCAGCTTCTCTATGGCATTGCTAACTTGGGTCTAAGTGATGGAATTTTGAGTTCAGATTCTTAGGAATCCTTCATAATTTCTTGCTCTTTTGGGCTGCGGCATGAACAGTGTTTTGGTCAGATTTCCAAATATATCTAGTCTCCAGTGGTATGTAGTTTCAAGTATTGAATAGACTGTGTTTAAATAGTACCTTTATCTCCTTCCCTTCCCTTCTTCTTTCCTTGGTCGTTATTTTAATTTTCATTCCCCAAGTATAGCTTTGCTCATGAAATTTAATCAGTTCAATTGCTCAATCGTGTCTGATTCTTTGTGACCCTATGGACTGCAGCACGCCAGGCTTCCGCTTCCCTGCCCATCACCAACTCCTGGAGATTACTCAAACTCATGTCCTTTGAGTCCGTGATGCCATCCAACCATCTTATCCTCTGTCATCCCCTTCTCCTCCTGCCTTCAATCTTTCCCAGCATCAGGGTCTTTACAGATGACTCAGTTCTTCGCATCAGGTGGCCAAAGTATTGGAGTTTCAGCTTCAGCATCAGTCCTTCCAATGAATATTCAGGACTGATTTCCTTTAGGATTGACTGGTTTGATCTTGCAGTCCAAGAGTCTTCTCCAACACCACAGTTCAGAAGCATCAATTCTTTGGCGCTCAGCTTTCTTTATATTCCAACTCTCACATCCATACGTGACTGCTGGAGAAACCATAGCTTTGACTAGATGGACCTTTGTTGGTGACGTCTTCTAGTTATGGGATATATTGCTTATGTAGAAATCAATCAGAAGGAGAAAGCAGGAATTAACATTTTACTGCAAAAGTCATTTCTTCAATTTGCCATCTATCACACCACACCCCTCTTTTAAAACTGGCTTATTGTGATTTGCTCTGAAAATCATTCTGCGTGGCAGTTCCTTCTGTCTGGAATCTTGATTCATGGGCCCTCATAAGAATTCTTTTATGGTTCTATTTTCATAATAGCTTTTAGGCAGCCAATCTTCATGCATGATCCTGTGTTTCTTTATGACTTGGCAGCATCCAGATGTCTTTACTGCATCTTGTTGCCTTTTAGACACATTAAAAAAAATTTGCCGTAAAATAATTGCATTCATTTGTGCAGGAAATGTTAAATTATTCTTTCATGAGTCAGTCAAACTTTTACTTGAATACAGAAAGACTTGCTGTCCCTTTTGGTAAACCTGCATGAATATCTTAAAAGTTGTGGTTTTGAAATGATTGAAAAGGAGATGTTAAACAGTGTTTTTTCTTTTTTTTTTTAAACCTCATCTTATCTTCATAGTCACATAATATATAAAAATAAGATTTTTCTCATAACTTACCAGTTTTGTAAGTAATATAAGAACAACTTGAATAGGTTCATATCCAAGCTATGTGTATGTTGAGAGTGTCTTAAGTAAATGTATTTGGGTAAATAAGAATGCTTTGTTTTATTTTTAGCAGAACCCAAATTAAGTATTGGATTGCATGTATGGGCCCAAGAAAATTTTAATGAGGAAGTCAAGTTTCTTGGGTTTCCGTCATAGCTCAGTCGGTAAAGAATCTGCCTGAAATGCAGGAGACCCGGGTTCGATTCCTGGGCTGGGAAGCTCCCTTGGAGAAGGAAATGCAACCCACTCCAGTATTCTTGCCTGGAGAATCCCATGGACAGAGGAGCCTGGTGGGCTACAGTCCATGGGGTTGCAGGAGTCAGACATGACTTAATGACTAAACCACCACCAAACCATCAAGTTTCTTAGAAGAGTATTTGCATCACAATGACCTGAAGAACCTTTTAAAAATACGAATGTTTGTGACCCAACCTGGATCTGCTGAATCAAAAATCTTCTTGGAAGGGGCTAGGAAGGTATTAGAAAGTTCCCCAAGTGGTTCTGATTCTCACTTTTGGCTGACAACCATTGGGCTAGAAATATTTTTGGAGAGACCAAAAAAAGGTAGCCTCAAAACATGGTTTTGGTGCTCGGGCTTAGTTGCTCTGTGGCACGTGGGATCTTCCCAGGTCAGAGATCAGACCCGTGCCTCCTGTATGGGCAGGCAGATTCTTCACCACTGAGCCACGAGGGAGGTTCCCTGCATTTTCATATGAAACCTCAGAGAAGAATTAACATTTGGTTTTCCCGTGGTAATTATATGAAGTTTTTCTGGTCAAGAAAAACAGTATACATTTCTTCCCCCATCTCTCACTTCAACATTCCGGATTCTCAGGAGCAAAGATTCAGTTCATTTTCAAGGTTCCTGAGGTCTGGATATCTGGATTCTATCGTTTTCTAATTCATTAAGAATTTATCGATGCTTTTCAATGTGTCAAATTCTGAATAGGCACTGAGTATGCTAGTACTGAAGAAAACAGTCTAGAATTTAAAATCTACTAGATGAGGCAGATGTTAAGCAGATAAACAATTCAGTAAATGCTCTCTGGCCCAGATATTATAAACCTATTTTTTTTGTATTGGTTTAAGGTATATACATGTTAATATATTTTATGTAAGTAGTATATAAATTTTTATGTCTCATATAGCATATACACATATACATAGAGTGTGTTATTAAGTGTATATACATTTTATATTTATATATTGCCATCATTTTTATTAGCCTCACATCCTTCTGAAATGAATTGGAATGTATACATACCTATATGTGTGTGCATACATATGCCCGTACACATGATGATGAGTTTAGACTACAGTTCTACAGCAATACATTTAGCTAATTTTTCTCACTGATTTTTTTAAATTAAATAACATGTAAAATGACAAATATATTGTTTTTTGTAAGGTTTGTGTTTTTTTTCACTTGGGGTATAGTTGCTTTACAATACATTATTTTTTATATGTGCTGCGACTTCTGTTGGTTTCTTTCTAAAATTTTTGCTTTTATAGCATTAAATGTAACAGTTATTCTGGGACAGTGTTTCAGTGGCAAGATAGATTGAAAGTCCCAACAAGCTGGAACTCTCTATACTTCTTGAAGAAAGAGAAGCGTGCTGTTGTCACAAATAGCTTCCACGTGTCAGGCCTATGACCCTTTTTTTTTTTCACAGATGGTGCTTCACAAGTACACTTCACTGCCCTTAAAACATTTTTAAAGCTACCATATGGTTTGACTTGGGTCAGTGTATTTGAGAAAAATGTTAGCATGTTAATCCTGTTCAAACATGATAGAAGAGAGATTGTAACTGTCAACCATTTAATATAAATAGAGACTGTGTGTACTGATGGTGGAATATTGAAGGAAGAAACAATGGTGCTCCATCAAGAAGAGTCAGCTATGTACACACTTGTGTATTTAAAATGGATCACCAACAGGTTCCCACTGCATAGCACATGGAGCTGTGCTCAGCGTTACCGTGCATCCTGGATGGGAGAGGGGTTTAGGGGAGAATGGATCCATGCACACGTATGGCTGAGTCCTTTCACCTGAAACTATCACACTGCTGTTAATCACTGTACCCCAATACAAAATAAAAAGTTAAAAAAAGAAGAATCAGCCATGTTTTCTGGCTATATAACTACAGTACGCCACCTCTTTTGATGCAGGTGCATTTGGTACACTTGAAAGTTTAGGATGGTAAGTGTGTGTGCTAAGTCACTGCAGTCTTGTCTGACTCTGTGTGACCCTGTGGACCGCACAGGCTCCTCTGTCCATGGGATGCTCCAGGCAAGAATACTGGAGTGGGTTGCCATGCCCTCCTCCAGGGGATCTTCCTGACCCAGGGATTGAACCCACATCTCTTAAATCTTCTTCATTGAAGGCAGGTTCTTTACCACTAGTGCCACCCGGGAAGTCTTAGGATTGTAAAGGAGTCCCCTAAATCAATGAAAATGACGTTGTATATGAGAAATTCAACTGAAAGTATCTTTTTCCCCCTTTGCAAAATGCATTCCTGGATAGTGCAGTGAAATTACATGGTTGATGAATACTACCTTGAGGTCCCTGCTGGAAAAGATTTTTATATCATATCAGTTGTTGTTCCAGTAATATTCTAAAGACCTGCATTTACTCATGAGATGTACTACACAGAGTGGATTAAGTTAGCTCAAAAGCACTTACCATTGTCTGTGAGCCAGAAAGCCACAAGGATTCTGATTGACATTATTATTTATTGTTTTTGAATGCTGATGGTACATTTTCCTAGTAGAGTCTGCACTGTGCTTATTGACATGCATACGTGAAAAGGCTCTGCTTTTCTGAGTATTTAATGGGCAATTTAATTTTCTTAGCAACTTTCTTTACAGGACTTGGATTTTGAAGCCAAAACAAGTTACACGCTACGGATAGAAGCTGCAAACAAAGATGCCGACCCCCGCTTTCTGAGCTTGGGACCTTTCAGCGACACGACAACCGTGAAGATAATCGTGGAAGACGTGGACGAGCCCCCTGTGTTTTCCGCACCCCTGTACCCCATGGAGGTGTCGGAAGCCACCCAAGTTGGGAATATTATTGGCACCGTAGCAGCTCACGACCCAGATTCTTCCAACAGCCCAGTGAGGTAAGAGCTCACTGCTCTCCTTTTCAATAATTCTGTAACAGTGTGCCCTTGTTCACGACTCATGTCTCTACATCATGATGCTTTGGGATCGTGAGTGCTCAGCCGCTTCTATTGTGTCTGGTTCACTCTTTGTGATCCTATGGACTGTAGCCAGCCAGGCTCCTCTGTCCATGGGATTCTCCAGGCAAGAATAGTGAAGCGGGTTGCCAGGCCCTCCTTCAGGGGATCTTCCCAGCCTGGGGATTGAAGCCACATTCCCTGTGGCTCCTGTATTGGAGGCAGATTCTTTACCACTGAGCCGCTGGGGAAGCTTTGGGGTTATAGCAGTTAGAAATCAGTTATATATATGTATTGAGCCATCACGGCAGAAGTGAAACAGGATCAGAACTCCTCAACATTTTACTAATTTTAAAATATGTCACCTGATTATCCAAGGCCACTATTGTGTGGCAATGTTGTATCTTTTTTTTTTTTTTTTAATTTATTTGTTTGTTTGCCTCTGGCGGGCCTTAGTTGCAGTCTGTGGGATCTTCAGTTGCAGTGTGCAGGATCTTTTAGTTGCAGCATGTGGGATCTAGTTCCCTGACCAGGGATTGAACTTGAGCCTCCTGCGGTGGGAGCATGGAGTCTTAGCCACTGGACCACTAGGGAAGTCCTGCAATACTGTATCTTTAGGCACCATTATCATCCACAAGCAGAGCTGATGTTACTCTTCAGCCCATTATCCAGAGCACTTTTTCAACACAAACTGTGTTCAAAGAGAAAATGATGTGTGTCCTCGTTGTAGGATAAATGTTTATGTTAGAAAACTAATTTTATAAGCAATTTAAATTGGGGATTGATTTCTCAACAGATCCTTTTTTATATTGGTCTGTATGGATAGTATGTGTTTGTTAGTCTAATCTGCTTATTAAAATAATACCTTATTTATATACAAGGACTATTTTAAAATGTTCTTTCAATAGGCCTGTATAGAGAGTAGAAACATTGTTATAACCAACCCTGTAGGACTAACAATAATGATATGTAAGCATTCCAAAATATCACAGCATGACAGTTCACACTTTTTACCTATAGTCTTATATATAATCTAAGAGCTACATACATATTTTTGTATATGTATGTGTTCACATGTATACATATGATAAAGTATGTTTTTTCAAGTAAATATTTAATATCTAAGTATATAGTATATACTAGAAATTAGATTGTATTTCATGTCTTAATTTGGGTTCATAAGTAACACATTTTTAGTTCATGGTTTGAATTTTGATTATAAAATCTATAAGGTGGGCTTCCCTGGTAGCTCAGCTGGTAAAGAATCCACCCGCAATGCCAGTTCAATTCCTGGGTCAGGAAGATCCCCTGGAGGAGGGATAGGCTACCCACTCCAGTATTCTTGGGCTTCCCTTGTGGCTCAGCTGGTATAGAATCTGCCTGCAATGCGGGAGACCTGAGTTCAGTCCCTGAGTTGGGAAGATCCCCTGAAGAAGGGAAAGGCTGCTGCTGCTGCTAAGTCACTTCAGTCGTGTCCGACTCTGTGCGACCCGATAGACGGAAACCCATCAGGCTCCCCCGTCCCTGGGATTCTCCAGGCAAGAACACTGGAGTGGGTCGCCATTTCCTTCTCCAGTGCATGAAAGTGAAAAGTGAAAGTGAAGTCGCTCAGTCGTGTCCGACTCTTCTCGACCCCATGGACTGCAGCCCACCAGGCTCCTCCGTCCATGAGATTTTCCAGGCAAGAGTGCTGGAGTGGGCTGCCATTGCCTTCTCTGAGGGAAAGGCTACCCACTCCAATATTCTGGCCTGGAGAACTCCATGGACTGTATAGTCCACGGGGCCCCAAAGAGGCAGACACAACTGAGCGACTTGTACTTTCATGTTTCACAAAAACTAGTGAAAGTCTTATATTGAGACATGTTCAGCTAACCACTGATTGAACTTCTGGTATAACTGATGTTTAATAATGCTAAGTGGTCTTGAGCTAACTTATGAACTAAGTCTGGACATTGATTGCAGAGTGTCATGAAAAACATCAACACATTAGACAATGATTTTTAGTTAAGAAGAGCTCATAATCCTCTGTTTCCCTAAAATAATAGGTATTTAGGCTTATTTTTATAATATAAATTATTACACACACTTAATAATTAAATATCAATTTATCATTAATATACAAATAATAATCAGCATATATATATATGTAGAGGTATGTATATGTAATTAAATTAGTGCTCTTTTTTCCTTCCCTTTTGTTTGACATTAATATCATAGTCTAGTAAAGAATTGTATAAAATAACTTACTTCAAAAGTGAAGTCATAGTCATTGCTTCTCTGTCTATATAACAAATTCAGGCTATGTAGTAGCTGTATTATTTTTAAAACAGTGATCATAAACCATTTCTAAGAATATAACCTTCTGTACACTAGAATATCTATGAGTTGCAGATGCACTCAGATGGAATAAGCCTTCTCTTCCCTGTAAAAGCCCAGCCTGTATTGTCAGAAAGTTCCCTGACTTAAGTTCAGCTCCATCCACTGAGTCCTATTAATGTGCACAGACGTGAATTTGGGCTTTGTTATAGCATTGCAATACCAGTGACATACTTGTCTTCTCCTCTATGAACAAACAACCACAGTACAATCGTAGTCATAGCTCAGGTGCTCAGGAGAGCCTGACTTCTGCTTAAATCACTTAATTTAATGGGAAGAAAGAGAGAAGGCTTTCATGAAATTGAGGATTGGAAAAACAGACATAGTAATATACATGATAATTCAGTACTTCAGCTAGTGAGAGGATTTAAGAAAATTTTGGTTTATTGGTATTTTATAATTTTTTCTTTATCCATTTCCATGTGTATCATTCTGTTAGAGCCTTTCAGAGTAAATATTTCACTTTTAATAATATTTTATTTGGAAAAAAATGCAGTTTTATAATTTGAGGAAGGAGAAGGGAGAGTAGGAGCAAGTGGGTAGTGACTTGGTGTTGGAAATGAAGTGAGTTCCATGTCTGTTCCCTGGAGCACAGAGAAAGAAAAGGCCAAAGGGTGGACTCTGCTGAATTTGGAGGTAAAGACTTCTGTGTCCTCCATCAGCTGGCCAGCACTGTATCTTTACCTCATTTTTAGTTTCTTAAAACTAATAAAGGTGATCCTGAAATTTCAGGTCAGTGCTTCTTACATCCTTTTCTAATCTCTAAATCTCACAAATAAGCATTTTGTTCAAAGTTGAATTAAATGTTGAATTAAATGTTATTTTGTGTATGCCTGTGAATATATCTTTTGCTTTTTGAAAATTAATTTCTTGACTTAGATTTATGCTCATATTCTTGCAACATTGCTTTGCCTTACTCTTTAAAAAAAAAAATAAATAATAAGGTCAGCACAATCACTCATAGCTTATTTGTTTCTGGACTTCTCTCTCACATATTTCTCTTTCCCGATCCATTTATAATGGTCATTAAGAGGCCAGTCTCCTCATTGTGTAGTTCAGTGAGTTGAGGGGAACTTCTAGAAATAATATTCTCTAGAAGATTGGTTTACTTCTGCTGTTTGCTGAGTGCCTTTAGGGGATCTTTCCATATAACCCAGTGAAAAGGAAAAGCAGCACACATTCAGTCCTTGCTCAACCCCAAATATTTTGAATATTAAGGGAGAAAGGGAAAGTAACTGATGCTTTTAAACTGTCAGTCATGACTGAAATATTAGGAAGTATTATCCCTGTACATTGCTACTATTATAGTTTATTGTTTTCATGCCATTTTTATTTCAAGGTCAGTAAAGTCAATGAAGGAAGACCTATTTTATATGGAACTATATTGGCAATCTACTGAAGGTTGTGTTGTATTCACATATTTTCCAAGATATTGTAGTAAATATTGCATAGTTGTTTAATGGACATAAACATGTATTTGCATTGGGCACTCAAGTAACTATCAAAATATAAGCCCTTCATCTACAGATGCCAGCGGATGAGTAGATTACAGTCTGCTGAGATCCTAGGAAAAGTGAATCTCCAGGTTGAGATGGAAGCTGAAGACTCTTACAATTATGAACTTTCTGCTCATGTACCTTTCAGGATATTGTAGTTCTCAGAGGAATGGAAAATCTGTATTTGTTTCCTCATAATTGTTTAAAATTAGGCCAGATAATATTTGAATTGTAAAAGAGTATGGGAAAGTGGATAATTAGTGTTTGAATTCATTGACATTCTTTGTGGCATGATACTGAAATCTAGCATATGCTGTTTGTGTTTGGAATATTTTCTGATATATGGGGCAAGAAATTAGAATTCTAAAAAGAAATGCATTTACTTACCTCCAGCAAGGTAAATGGAGGTCTTCTTCCCATATGATCCATGCCTTGCCCAACATTTTTTGTTTTTTTTTTTTAACATACTCCACTAATGTTGCAACTTAAAGCTCTGCACATCTGCCCTTCCCTTAAAAGAATATCAGGGCATCTATGTTACTCCTGAAACCTTACCGTTTTAACAGTTTAGAAGTATAGTCACAACAGGGTGAAAGACTAGATGAACCTGGAGCCCAGTGATGCACTGGAGTATACCAGCTTTGTGAATTTGTGTGTCTTTGTTACAGCTTGCACACCATCCAGAGGGCTTACCCGGCCACCACTGCATGTAGATTCTGTTTCCTCTGTCCTGATGTGAAAACTAGAAGCCAAAACTGGAAATTAGGTGATTGAGATTATTTAGGAAAAAAAGAGTATTTTTGGAAACAAAAGTGGGTAATGGAGGGCCAGAATGTTTCTGACATTTTGTTTTTCATGCATTGGCTTACCATTTCATGTAAAATTTGGCTCCAGGTACCAAACATCAGGCTTTATCAACTGAACTTGGAAAGATAGATTTGTGTTCTGCTGATTCTGATCATTTTTCGGAATAGGAAAAGCTTCGTTCTGTGTTTCTCATCAGTAAGATGGGAAAAACTATAAGAGCAGCCTCATGTCTAGAGGACTATTAATTCTTCATGTCAGCATTCACAGACTGATCAATGAATCACGTACATTGATTAAGAACCTGCTTTGTGCACGACACTGGAAAAATACAGAAAAAAACAGATGAATAAAACATTTCCTCTGACCTCAAGGAACTTAGAATCTTGTTGAAGAAACAAGAGTCCGTAGAAGTTAAACAGTACATGGTGGGGAAGGTGCCAGAGTTCTCACAGGGCCAATTGTGAGAAAAGTACTAATCACTCCAAGTTCACTGGACATGCGACCTCATTTGAAGGAGTGATAGCCTAGGCTGGACTTTGAGGGGTGGCAGGATTTGGGCCAGCCAAAAATATTATGTAAGGTCTATTTGTGTTTGAGGTATGCCTGTGTGTGTGTTCAGCCACTCAGTCACTCCTGAGTCTTTAGGACCGCCCACCAGGCTCCTCTGTCCATGGGATTCTCCAGGCAAGAATACTGCAGTGGGTTGCCATTCCCTTCTCCAGGGCATCTTTCCGACCCGGGGATCAAATCTGTGTCTCCTGCATCGGCAAGTGGATTCTTTACCACTGGACCACCTGGGAAGTCCATGTTTTAGGCAGCTGTATCCTTACAGTCTGATGCTATATGATGAAATGAGCACACTTATTGCTACAGGCAGTTGAGCAAGCCCGAAATCCCTCTGCCTAAAATAGCCAATGAGTTGAAACATGATATTACAAAGATCAGATGCGAAGAAGTGTGATTAAGGAGTCATGGATGACAGGGCAGGGGCATGGATTGGGAGATTGGGATGGACATGTGTACACTACCATGTGTAAAATAAATAGCTAGGGGGATGCTCAGCTTGGCTCAGCTCAGCCCAGCCCTCTGTGATGACCCAGAAGGGTGGGATGATGAGTGGGTGGGAGGAGGGTCCAGGAGGAAGAGGGATATATGTATACATTTCATTGTACACTGTACAGACTAGCATAACATTGTAAAGCAACTATACTCCAACTTAAAGTAATGGAGATCATTTTTGGCATTTCTGACAATCCCAATACAGAACTAGAGTCGTATTTATGTTCAAGGATCATAATACTACTTACCAGCAGCCTCTTTTGGTATTCCTGGTGTGGTATGTCCTCAGATGAAAGGTGATAAAATTGTATCAGATATTACAGTATGTAGTGTGACTAGTCTGAGCACAAGTTGGGTGTTTGAATAATTCACTGTGTATTTTAAGCGGCTTGTATGCATGCATACATTTGTACATTTTAATCTAAATTACATGTGAATTTCTCACAGAATTAACGGGAAAGTTGAACAGCCAGTCTTTAGAAAGGAGAGGAGGAAGGTTTCTCTGTAAATATGAGGAGCAAGAATGTGCGGACAGTCTCTTCTGAACGAGACAAAGGAGGAAACATTGGCCACTTTTTTTTTTCCTCATGGCTCTGTTAAGAAAGTTTTTTGGGGGGTCCTGTCTTAGGACACGTGTCCTCTTACCCAGGAAGTCCTGGGCCTCTTCATTTTGAGTCCCATCAAGGTTGCGTTGGATTGAGAAGATTGAAATTCCTGAAGGAAAACTGAGTTACCTTTGTTAGAAGATGGGGATGAAGCTGCAAACAGTGGCATCACTAAGTACTGAACTCAACAGCTTATCTTGAAGTAATTTATTTCTCATTAAAGCCCTAGAAGGCAAGCATTAACATTCCATGGTTTATAAATAAACATGACTCCAGTCACACAGTTAGAAAATGTGGTTCTAGAATTTTAGCAGGTTCTGTATCAAAACCTGTACACTGCTGACAGCAGCACACACACACATACATGCGCTTGTAAATTACTTAAGAGATTGAGGTTTCCACTCAAACAATTCAGTTATTTCTATTGATCAGATTTGTCGATGCTTATTTATTATGTTACCTTTTCCACCTGGGGAGTAGCACTGATGCCTTCGTGTTCATCCAGCCTGCTCACCTGTATATTCCCTTTGTGACTATCGACGTGCTTGTCAATAGCTGGGTGACAAGCGTGCTGCTTGTGAATACGGAGAGGACCGTTTTAATTGATCTCCATAGCTTATTGAACAGCAGCACCGATAACTACAGGCATTTTTTAGGATTGATTTTGTTGCAGATGTGCAGAACACGGGGGATATTCAGGTATAGAAGACGCAATCCCAGCCCACTTGTTATCTCGCAGGAGGAGAGATCTTAGTGAAAACTTAGAAAAAAGTTCCAATGTTAAATCTGGAAATGAGAAATCATCTTGTAAAATATTCTCATTTTGCAGATAAAGAATACAGATGGTGAATGAAGAGTCCAACTTGGTACAGTAGGTTTGTGGCAGGGTCCTGGCTATAAATATTACCTTTTAATGCCCAGTCTGTGGTTCATGGTGGTATATATGTATATGTATAATGTATATGTATATATGTATATGTATATATGTATATGTATAATGTATATGTATAATGTATATGTATATATGTATATGTATATATGTATATATGTATATGTATATGTGTATATGTATATGTATATATGTATATGTATAATGTATATGTATAATGTATATGTATATATGTATATGTGTATATGTATATGTGTATATGTATATGTATATATGTATATGTATATATGTATATGTATATGTGTATATGTATATATGTATATGTATATGTGTATATGTATAATGTATATGTATATATGTATATGTATATATGTATATGTATATATGTATATGTATATATGTATATGTATAATGTATATGTATATATGTATATGTATAATGTATATGTATATATGTATATGTATAATGTATATGTATATATGTATATGTATATGTATATATGTATATGTATAATGTATATGTATATATGTATATGTATATATGTATATGTATATATGTATATGTATAATGTATATGTATATATGTATATGTATATATGTATATGTATATGGCACAGAGAGCTTGGAGTGAAGTCCCTGAGTCATATATACCACAAGGCTTCTTAAAAAGGTGCAATTTCTGAAGTATTGGGCTGGCACAAAAGTTTGTTTGGGTTTTCCGTAACGTCTTACAGAAAAATACGAATGAGTCTTTGGCCAACCTGATAATTGGGATGGCTTGGTGCTTTACTGCCAGAGGTCTGTCGTCAAGGAATAGTAGGAGTACGATAATTGGAAGGAGGAAAGATCAGAGTAAAGAAGGACCAACACAAGGAAAGGCACCAAAAAATGGAGACACACGCTATACTGTCATTTATTCCATTAATACGTCAGTGTGACTGTCTTAGAATTTTAGATAGAGCAGTGGGGGAAAATAATGTAAAGCTGAATTCTGGAAATGTAGGTAGCAGAGACTAAAAGCTCATCTATAGGCAATACGGTGCTTACTGGAAAGATGGCGCAGACAAACACTGTTCTGAATCTGGGCTCCATCAACAATCAGCTGTGAGCCTTTAAAGTCCAGTCCTGACCTACAGCAATAATGGTACCTGCTTGCCTTAGAAATTGTGCTTGGCTGGTAGAAACAAAGCTTAACACTAGTGACTTACCAATGAGAAGTCTGGCACCAGGCAGTCAAAGACTGACAATTTGGCAGGATAATGTCATCAAGGGCTTGGCTTCTTATACCAGGCACTCATCACCTTGTATTTACAAGATGCTTTTTGGATTGCTCTCTAGTGTGTTCGTATCCCAGGTGAGATAGAGGGGAAGGGGCAAAATCAAATGCCAGCTGAGTTAGCAGCTGTCTCCTATCCTTAAGGGAGTTTTGGAATGATGCTCAACCTGCAAATTTTCTTTTGCATCTCATTTGCTAAGAGTCCATGGAATTCTCCAGGCAGGAATACCGGAGTGGGTAGCTATTCCCTTCTCTAGGGGATCGTCCCTACCTAGGGATCGAATCTGGGTCTCTTGCATTGCTGGCAGATTCGTTACTGTCTGAGCCATGGGAAGCCCACAGATGTAAGGATACTGCATCTACAGGGAGGCTAGCTAGTGTAGTTTTTCAGCTGGACACAGGACTGTCTCTGACATAGCCAGGTTTCTATGAATAAGAATTAAGGGCAGGTGAACATTAAGCATGCAAGTGAAAGTGTGTTACATGACCTTACATAGCTGTTTGAGGATTAGGAAGCAATGTATATATTTTAAATTCTTAGTATATTTTAAATTCTTAGTATATTTAGGGGGAGGGACTGTTGGGGGGAAAGTTGATGAATCCACTTTTGGATATACTGACCTTTAACAGAAGATGTTGCCGGTATTTGGGGTAGTTTACGAAATCTCAGGCAAAGGATTGAGACTGGATATTGAGATTTGGAGGCGTATGCATAATAAATAGAGCAGAAACCTTAACTGCTGGTGCTGCAGAAATATGGAAGCGATCTCTTTAATTGGTCACTCCAACCTACAGTGAAGGAAGTCAAGTATTTTAGGCTGTAATTTATAGAAACCAGAAGGATCACTGTGAGTGTGCAATCACCACTAACTGCAGCAGAAATTGCATTAAAGATAACTTTGGGTCATGATGAGAGAAACACCAGTCCTTTCCTTTCCTGTTCAGCCTCTAATTGACTCAGGCAATTGTTTTTCTCTGTCCCCAAACTAGTAGATCCGGAGCTAGAAAGAGCGTACATCTCTGAACTTCTTCGGAGTGTTTTTTTTTTTTTCTCTCTTGGCCTCACTCAGCCCTCCCAGACTAATTCAGAGACAGTTTGCACCACTCATTCTAAAAAGTGCTATATTTTCTTTATTTCTCTTGGTTAAGGAATTTTTATTCCCCTTAGGTATCTTTATCATTAACTAATGTCTCATACAGAAATTCCCGCTTTTTGCATGTCCAGAGGGCCTGGTAGAAACTAGGAACCCCTTTAAAGCTGGGGATCCCAAGTCCTTGTGATTAAGAAGTACAGTAACTGTTGTTTGTCTACTCCTGGTCCCTGCCAGAGTCTTCCATCCCTTCTCAAGTTAATACCTCTTTCTCTTCCCCACTCTTGCCCTTGTTCCCTTCATCTTACTTGAGAACAGCAATTTGTTGGTTTCCTCCTGAATACTTCTTTTAAATTGCTGTTACCATCTTTTTAAATTCCATATATATGCGTTAGTACACTGTATTGGTCTTTATCTTTCTGGCTTACTTCACTCTGTATAATGGACTGTATTGGACTGGAGCCCATTATACAAAATGAAGTAAGCCAGAAAGATATAGCCCAATACAGTATACTAATGCATATATATGGAATTTAAAAAGATGGTAATGATAACCCTATATACAAAACAGAAAAAGAGACACAGATGTACAGAGCAGACTTTTAGACTCTGTGGGAGAAGGCGAGGGTGGGATGATCTGAGAGAATAGCATTGAAACAAGTATACTATCAAGGGTGAAACAGATCACCAGCCCAGGTTGGATGCATGAGACAAGTGCTCAGGGCTGGTGCACTGGGAAGACCCAGAGGGATGGGATGGGGAGGGAGGTGGGAGGGGGGATTGGGATGGGGATTACATGTAAATCCATGGCTGATTCATGTCAATGTGTGGCAAAAACCACTACAATATTGTAAAGAAATTAGCCTCCAACTAATAAAAATAAATGGAAAAAAATAATAAAAGTGTCCGGGAGCATGAAAAAAAATGCTGTCTTTCAAAATACTTTGTTTATATACCATATTTCCTGAAGTAGAGTATCACAGGTAGATACTCCAGATTAATTGCTGAGTATGTGAATGAGTGAAAGGGAGACATAAGAATATCAGAATGATTCACAAATTATCAAATACCATATATATTTGCGTATGTGTGTGTATGGCTATTTCAGTCAGTTCAGTCGCTCAGTCGTGTCCGACTCTTTGCGACCCCATGAACCACAGCACGCCAGACCTCCCTGTCCGTCACCAACTCCCGGAGTTTACCCAAACCCATGTTCATTGAGTGGGTGATGCCATCCAACCATCTCATCCTCTGTCATGCCCTTCTCCTCCTGCCTTCAATCTTTCCCAGCATCAGGGTCTTTTCAAATGATTCAGCTCTTCGCATCAGGTGGCCCAAGTATTGAAGTTTCAGCTTCAGCATCAGTCCTTCCAATGAATATTCAGGTCTGATTTCCTTTAGGATGGACTGGTTGGATCTCCTTGCAGTCCAAGGGACTCTGAACAGTCTTCTCCAACACCGCAGTTCAAAAGCATCAATTATTCGGTGCTCAGCGTTCTTTATAGTCCACCTCTCACATCCACACATGACCACTGGTATGGCTATTTAGTGAGAGCTAAATGAGAGTTGTCAGGCTTCCCTGGTGGCTCAGTGGTAAAGAATCCACTGGCCAATGCAGAAGACCTGGGTTCGATCCCTGGGTCGGGAAGATCCCCTGGAGAAGGAAATGGCAACCCACTCCAGTATTCTTGCCTGGTGAAATCCCACGGACAGAGGAGTCTGGTGGGCTACAGTTCATGTGGTCGTAGAGTCTGGCATGACAGAGCAACTAAACAGCAACAAGAGCAAATGAGAGTTAAAACTAAAGCTACCACACAATTTATAAGTGGAAGCTGCAGAGCTTATGATTTTGAAATGATCAGTATTTGGATAGTAGAAACTCTAGTATCCATTCTTCTGAAAACTTATAGAGGCATAGGTGATAACTCTATTCCTAAAAGATTTAGGGGTTTTTCCATGAGGTGAACAGAAATTGGAGATATTTAACATATTAAATGAATTCTTGAGTTTAATGTCCTTTATTCTAATGCTGGGAAGCTTTGAGACTACTGATAATAGAGGCAGATGTTTTAGTTATTGACTTTAGTCTGTGAGGAATTACATGAACTCATTTAGAGAGCTATGTGGCAAGTTCAAGGCCTTTTTGCTTTGTAAGAATCTAGAAGTTACTTTTTTCCTGAATATGCTAACATTACCACAGTTGACTGAAAAAAAAAAAAAGGAACAATTCAGGCTTTTTAGTATTGACTCCATTGATGCATAGATATTAAATTATATTTTCTTGTCAAACATTAATTCTATTATCATTGAATTATATATATGATAATACATGTGTATATGGTCATAGGTATATATAAAGAGAATATATTAATAATGTGAAATAATGACATAAACTGGTTTGACTAAAGCAGTATTTCAGAGAAGATCTGGCTTTTCTATGTAACTGAAAATTTATGTCTGTTCTTGCATGGCTATTGTGTGGAAAGTAGATTGTAGACAATAAGAATGGAAGTATGCTGATAAAGAGTAGACTAATGCAGAATCTGAGCTTGTATGTGGTAGCTTGGAGTGACTGCACTTGAGAGCAGATATTGACAAATTGATGCAGGGACAAGAGAGAGAAATCTATGTTTTTAGCTTGAGCATCCATGTGACAGGTGATGTCATTTGCTCAGGTGGAGAAGGGTGAGGGAGGAGGTGGTGTGGGAGACCTTAGGAGACAGAACAGCAGTCTGAGAATGTCACATTGCAGTTCACATTGTTTATTTATATGTGGTTCTACTAAGCAGGTAATTCAATAAGTCAGTCTGGTTGGCCAAGGAGATTTTTATATAAATGGTAGGGGTCATCAAAATTATAGAACTGAGTTATGCTACAGGGCCATATAAGATGGAAGGAAAATTGTTTTTTTTTTTTTTCAAAGAGAAGGGGATCTGTGGGAAAGGTTTGGGGGGAAGTAATTAAAGATCATGGAGGAGAGGGTAAACCAACTGAGGTCTTGAAAGGGGCAGATAGTAATGTAGGAGAAAACCAAAGAATAGATGGTGTTAATAAAGGCACAAGGAGAATGTGTTTTAAGGAGTTGTCAGGGGTCAATTGTTGGAAACTAGGATGAGATAAAAAGTAAGAAGAGAGAAGGGAACAATGGATTTGACAGAATGGAGGCCAACAAAGAACTTGACACAAATGGAAGAAATCTGTTTTTTTTTTTTTTAATGAAAAACACATGTTTTTGATTCTAATAAAGCTTTATAGATAGAAAAGGGTCCAAACCCAAAGAAAAATGTTCTTGAGGTCAGGAGATAGGACAGACAGGTTAAATAGAATGTCTTGATTTGAATGAAGACACTTAGCTGCAATAAATAGATGGTAAGTAGAGGGTGTAGGGACTTTCAGTTAAGATGCATTTTTTCTCTCATGTTTCATGTAGCACAGATCCTGGAGGTGCGGGTGAGCACCCTTTGTACTGCCCTTGCCATTTTCAAACTAGTTCTCTTTTCCCTTCCAAACTCTCAACTCTTGGCAGAATGCATCACCACACTTCACTCAAAACTTTTCCCATTGCTATCCACCACCAAATATACAGTAATCACATTGATTTGTTGAGTCTTTTAATACTCAGATTATTTCATCTTTCTCTACCATCACTTTTGGCATGATGATTGCTATCTGGCCTCTCACTTTCTTAGTCTTTTTGAGTTTAATGATCTGTTTCTTTGCCCCAGTTTTGTCATAGATTCTTATTCTGAGCTGCTGTTGAAAATCTACTTCAAGCATCTACTCTCTATCTGCTACCTCCCACCTCAGCAATTCTGGATCCTGAGGAAGTCCTGCCACTTGGTGATGCTACCACGTCATGTCAATCTGCCTTCTCATATTTCCTCCGTTCCCTCTTACGAGCTTAGAGACCCTGGGTCTTCTTTATCACTCCTGGGCAGATGTCTGAATCTACCCTGATCTTCTCCTTTGATTGTCCATACCTGGCTAAACCCAACCCTCTCCTTCACACACATCTGCAAACAAGCAAGACAGACAAATAGGATGACTGGCTTCACATTAAATTAATGGACATAAGTCTCAAAGGAGCAATCCACAATGTGTAGCTTATTCCATTATACTCTCCCTAGTCTATGCATTTTTGGTCTCCTCTAAAAAAACGAATTCTCTCTGCTCCTCAAACCACCTTCTCCTTTCTGTCTTAGCTGATAATCTTGTCTCCTATGCCATCTAGAAAACAGAAGCCATTAGATAGCTTTCTAATATTCTGAATACCCAAATACCTGTTGCTGCACAAAGACAGTAATGTTTGCTGGTTTGTGGTCAATTTTTTGGTAACCTTTTTTGATGTCTTCTCTTTCCTTTTTATGTTCCTTGCATCTTGTTATAGAGCAGAGTAGTAGTAGATGATTCTATTTAATAATCATCAGTAAAGTACTCAGGAAGCATAGAATACTTTCTGAAATTGGGTGTGTGTTTATTTGTCCATTCATTTGTTTTTAAATGACAGTCCTTATTTCACCCAAGTAGAAAGATGGTGAGTGCATTTGAAGATAGTCATTATTGAGCAAAGGTTGCATTTTGTATATGGAACAAAAAATAGCATAATTGAATAAGAATACAAGTAGAGCAGTAGTTTTTCACTAATGTTTGGAGAGCAGATATTTTAAGAAAATGTTTGAATAATTTGAGGGAGTTTTAAAGATTTTTATTTCATATTGGATTGTAGTTGACTTACAGTGTTGTTTCAGGTATATAGCAAAGTGGTTCAGTTATACATATATCCACTTTTTTTTCTTTAGATCCTTCCCCACAAAGACCATTGCAGGGTTTTGAGTAGAGTTCCCCGTGCTATGCAGTAGGTCCTTATTAGTTATCCATTTTATATAGTATTGTGTTTATATCAATCCCAGTGTCTCAGTTTATTCCTCCCTGCTTTCCCCTGGTAACCATAGTTTGTTTTCTGCATCTGTGACTCTATCTTCTGTTTTACTTTGCACCTTTTTTTAGATTATAAGTTATATCATTTGATACTTGTCTATCTGACTTCACTCAGTATGACAATCTGTAGGTCCATCCATGTTGCTACAAATGACATTATTCTGTCCTTTTCTATGGCTGATTAATACTTTATTGAATGTGTATACCACATCTTTATCCATTCCTCTTTTGATGGACATTTAGGCTGCTTCCATGTCTTGCTATTGTAAATAGTGCTGCAGTAAACATCAGGTATATGTATCTTATCAAATTATGGTTTTCTCCATATATATGGCCAGGAGTGGTTTTCTTTTTTTTAAGGAACCTCCATCCTGTTTTCTCTAGTGCTTGTACCAGTTTACATTCCTACCAACAGTGTACCAGGGCTCCCTTTTCTGCATGGTGCGGGGTTCATGAAACATGTCTGTGGTCCCTGAGTAAGTGATACAAAAAGAAGAAAGGTTAAGATCAGGCTGGAGTTATTAAGACACAAGATGTTATTCAGTATATGTGAATGGGTGAGTTATCTATATGTATTTCATTTTAGAGGTACCTCTAATCATGACCAGGGATACTAAATATGTTGTAAATGCTTTTTAGGAGCCACTGTTTGGAGTTTATAATGGCATATTCAAATCTACTTTGAAGATAATTATGCTAATTATACGATTGTTTTTTATTTTGTACTGTTGGACAGAAAAGCAGAGGTTACTGACAAGCAGATGATGAATCAACTAGAACATTGGTGCAGTTTTAAACTAGGCATATTCTATGTTAATATGACAGATTGTTGAGTAAGCAGAATTTGGTGATTTGATGTGCAATTAGCAAAATAAATAGAGCAAATTATAATCAGATGTAAATATTGAAGTGCTTTTTTTATTTTTTTAAATATTAGGTATTCAATTGACAGAAACACAGATTTGGAGAGATACTTCAATATCGATGCCAACAGTGGAGTTATTACAACCGCCAAATCTTTGGATCGAGAGACGAACGCTGTTCACAATATCACAGTCCTTGCAATGGAGAGCCGTAAGTTGTAAGGTTTAACATTGACTTGGGATGGAGGACATTGAGAGTGGAGAATGGGCTGCCATGAATTTATAATTTCAACTTGAATTTTACTAGATACTTGTTGGAATTCAGTAAAATTTTGAAACTCCCTAATTTCAAGGTGTGAAATATACTTACATTTTCTAACTTGGTTTGCTAATACTTGAAAGTTAATGGAATGCAGTTACCATAAAATAATGGGCCTGATTTACCCTCAGCCAGTTTCTTCTTATCTCGTGGTCGTATTTCATGTGCTGCATCTACGCTGACATGGGTTGGTTCAGTAGCTTACAAAAACAGTCAGCTGGTCTCTAGCCAGACACTCAAGTTTGTACATGCTCTAAACTAATTTTTATCCTTGATGAGAGAAACTTTGAGAACAATGCACAATTACATTGTATGCATGTTTATAATATGGTATATATATACATAGGTAATATGTATAGATATATTCATTTATTCATATATATATGAATTTGTGAATTCATATATTCATAGGTAATATTATAGATATATTCATACAAAAGGAACTCTAGCATCAGATAATATTGAAATTCATGGCTTCTTTGTCACTGTCTGTGTGTATATGACATTTGGATCAGAATTTCTGTTTCTGTCTTTAAAATCTGCAGTGTTATGCTTCTAGATTTTACTTGAAGCATGATCATTTCCTTATTAGATTTGCGCTTTAGAGGCAGACATTTTTGATTGATTCTAACTGTTCATAATATAAGTTTCTTAAGAAAGATGGCATTGAAGTAATAGCTTTACTCTAAGCACAAGCAGAGATCAGAGGTTGCAGGTTCAATTCCAGCCACCTGTACTAAAGTGAGTATTAAAGTGATGAGTCACAGGTTTTGGTTTTCCAGTGCATATGAAAGTTATACTAATCAGTATTCTGTGAAGTTTGCAATAAATAGCATTATGTCTAGAGAAACAACATTGACACCCTAAGAAATATTTTAATGCCAAAGATTGCTGTCATCTGAACCTTCAGATGTAAGAATATTAGGAACATCAGAGGTCACCATAACACATAATAAATATAAGTTTTGAAATACTGTGAGAATTACCAAAAATGGGACAGAGACAGGAGGTAGGTGAGCTGGTATTGTTGCAGAAATGGGACTGATGGATGTGCTTGCTGAAGAGTTGGCATACACCTTCAATTTGTAGAACACACAATCTCTACAAAGCACATTCAAGCAAAGTGCAATAGAATAAGGTATGCCTGTAAATGAGAAAATCTTTTCCTCTTTACTAGAGAATCCATCTCAGGTGGGAAGAGGCTATGTAGCAATCACTATCCTTGACATCAATGACAACGCCCCTGAGTTTGCCATGGACTATGAGACCACTGTTTGTGAAAACGCCCAGCCAGGCCAGGTAAGAGGCTTCAGAATACCAGCCTCCTCCTTCGTGATTTCTTTAAAAATACCCAGCGGTAGCTGCCTTTGAAATCCTGCCAGCTTTAAGATGAAATATCATCAGCATGTTTCAGCAAAACCAACACTTTGATGTATAGCATAAACTAATATTAAAGGAACTTTCAAATTCTGGTTTAATTGGGATGATGAAAAAAATTCCTCCAGAAGAAAGGTAAACATTGTAAAAGCCATGGTAGATGTTAAGGGCTTAGGCTTTTTTAAAGAGAAATATAGCATGTGAAGCTTGATTGGGCCATTTCCCATGTTACACAACATACTTTGAAGTTCCACGAATTTAGTGGAGTGTAGCTTCCTTGTGGTTTGGTCTGGTTATCCGTATTGTCAGTGTCTTGTGATGTTTCTGATAAGGTATAATCAGTTGGTATGGCTTATCTGTGAGGTTCACAAAAGTCAGTTCAAATACGCATTTTGAAAAGAACATGATTTGATTTTCAGAGCCCTTTTTAGATTGCCTTCATATCAGTATGTGTGTTAGTCACTCAGTCGTGTCTGACTTTTTGTGATTCCATGGACTGTAGCCCGTCAGACTTCTCTGTTCATGGGGTTTTCCAGGCGAGAATACTGGACTGGATTGCCATTTCCTTCTCCAGGGGAATCTTCCCCAAACCTAGGTCTCCCACATTGTGGGCAGATTGTTTCTTGTCTTAGCCACCAGGGAAGTCCTCATTTCAGTACACCGGACCCTTCCCCAGCTCATTCCCCAGGACAGTATTTATCATCAGTGTTAAGCCGCTCTGTTCTCTGCTCAAAAAACACAGCACACTGACATGCTGTCCTGTTTTACATTGTCTATTCCTTCCTAGGTTATCCAGAAAGTCAGTGCTGTCGATAAAGATGAGCCATCCAATGGCCACCAGTTTTATTTCAGCTTAACAACTGATGCAACAAACAACCACAACTTTTCATTGAAAGACAACAAAGGTAAGGTTTAACTGTTGTCACCAGAGGAGGCAACAGGTAGGCGCTTTCTAAACAGGAGAGCTTTTTCTCACTCAGGAATGCTGATAGGAGATTTTTATTTTTTTCCTCATAACAGCAAGGACATTTAAATGAGCCCCTCAAGTAATTTTTATCTATGGATTTTCCGTCATGAAGAAGAAACTGCTACTTAAATCATTTTAGGCCTAATCCAAAGAGGGAAGAGGACAGATTCATCTCTCTGTCTTTTCTTTCTGGCTATTTGCTTCCTTGTTTGTATACAAAGCTCTTTAACCAGAGTATCTAATCAGTAGAGGGTCAGCTAAATGCCTTAGTAAGGATTATATTACCTAGGCATAACTTGAGACATTAGGAAAGTAATTGGACATAACACATTTCAACCTAAATCAACTTTGACATAGCATTTTCAGTGTCAACATCAGTTATTGTTTCATTTTTAGCATAAAAGTATCCATGGAAATAATATACTCTTGATGCAAAGAAATACAGAATTTAAAAGGAATAACGAATTCCCTGTCATTCCAAATCCCATTTCTCTGCTACAGAGAAAAGCAGTTTTATAAATGTCATTATAGAAACATTTTCCAAATATCTGTAGCTAGTTTCTGGTTTTGCTCAATTATATAAACACACACACACACACTTACAGCCATATAGATAGTGTATTTAGTCACTAAGTTGTGTCTGAGTCTTACCTGACCCTATGGACTGTAGCCCACCAGGATCCTCTGTCCATGTAATTTTCCAGGCAAGAATACTGGAGTCGGTTGCTATTTCCTTCTCCAATAGATAGTATATAGACAATCATAAAAACTTTTCAAAGAAACATGAGAACTTGCTATTTATTATCTAACTGTGATGTATGTATGTGTGCGTGTGTAAACACAAAGAGAGAGGATTATCAAAAGTTCAAAGTGTTAGTCGCTCAGTCATGTCCAACTCTTTGCGACCACATGGACTATAGCCTGCTAGACTTTTCTGTTCATGGGACTCTCCAGGCAAGAATACTGGAGTGGATTGCCATTTCCTCCTCCAGGGGATATTCCCAACCCAGGGATTGAACCCAGGTCTCTCACATTACAGGCAGATTCTTTCCTTTCTGAGCCACCAGAGAGGAGTATATACCCCAACAATATAGAAAGTGTAATTTTTCCAGTTTTAATATGTGATTCAAGTTTCAGAAAAACCAAATGTAGAATGTGTTAGTCCAGTCTGACTTACTAAAAAGACTTGCTTTCAGACAATGGACATTGCAAGTGCTTTTACCTGAAGCCACCAACTATTTTACTGGAGAAAATTCAGCTTTGGCCTCAAAAATTCTATCTGAAAATAATATTTTTTCTGATGCCACTCTCTGCTTAATGAGGATACTGTCTTTTCCCATTCACAACATAAAAGGAAGCACATTCTCTGTGTGGGTAATCCCAGGCTCTCTGTCTTCATCATAGTTGGAAAAGACCATTCTCAGCACTTGTACAGAGGAGAGTTTGGCCTCAGAGGGTCTGAATATTTCCCCCACCTGTCATCAGCCAGCACCACCATGATTGTTGGACCAGCACAGGAACTAAAATGGTTGGATTTTCCGGGAATTCATCCCAGCCACACAATTAAAAACTTTTCCCAAGTCAAGCCCTTGCTTATGGGAATCTTGGAGGAAAACATAAGGAACAGGAAGAAGGATCACCAGTTCAAATGTTGGGTTCCATTTTAGGGGGTACATAGAGAACATGGTGAACTTTATGATCTCTTTCCCAAGCATAGGGACATTACTACAAATTTAAAAATCACCTATCAGATATTGGACATTTCAGCATGTACTCCCCAATTTGTTGTATGTGTGTGTTATTTGATGCCAGGCATGTTAGATTACAAATCTGCAACTCTGAAAAACCTTTGTGTATCAAGTCATAAATATGTATAACATCTGATCAGTAGGAAGGCAGACTAGTGGTGTGTGTGTGTGTGTGTTAAGTTACAGAAACATGCTCAACATAATATCCTTCAACTCCATGTGTAGTTTTTAAATGAACTCTCTTGAATTCTTACATTTTAAAATAAAAGATTTGTTTATATAGAAACCTACCAGCTGAACACCAAACACTTTTCTTCCTGTTACATTTGTAATTCCAGTCTCATGAGTTGCATGCTCTTCTGGGCTGTTAGAGAGAGTAGATGTCAGCTGGCTCTTTGATTAGAGTATTGTTAATTCTTTGATAACACTGTATATTAAAGCACAGTAGATAAAACTATGGTCCCAGAGTTCCCTCTTTGCCATTATATTTTAATTAATTGCTATAAATTTTAAAATCACAGAAATTCCTTTATTAATTAAGGTAAGGTAACTGAACAAATTGTTAGCAGATTTAAAAAGTCTATTTCTGATATAGAAATTAAAGTTATATCATACAGCTATGTCATTCAGACTTACCACTGTTAAAAGTTTCATAGTAACTAATTGTTTAGATGAAATAAAATATTGAATATAAATTAATTTCAAATGGCCTAATTTATCACTGATAAAATGTTTTTATATACATGATGTTTTGGTAATGCTATGGGCCTTATGGATTTTTAAAAATTATATAACAATTCCTCTTTTGAATAACTTTGTGTACTCTTTTTAATTAAAACAAGAGTGGCTTATTTTACTTGGTTGTGTATTGGGCTTGGAAATTGTCAAAGAAAGGATGGATTGGAAATTTCACCTATCTCTCCAATGACATTGCAAAAATATTTAACCTGTTAATTATTATTATCCTTTCTATAAGCATATGGTTTGAAATTTCAGATTGTAAAAATTATATCTAGTATACACTTTTTAATATGATAAATGATGGATAAACAGTTTCCTGTTTAGTTTTACTTTATAACTGTTTCTTTGGCCATAACCATGTAGCACGATGTAAGTTTTTAAAAATGTATGCAGATGAACCAGTATTTGGAAATATGGCTCTCTATCAAAAGAAGCTAAGGAGAGTGACTTTAAGTCAGATGAAGTTTGGGGGTGCAGAGTCCATCAGAAATCTTGTATTCTATACGTTTGCTCTCTTCACCCTAGACAACACAGCCTCAATCCTCACCAGGAGAAATGGTTTCCGGAGACAGGAGCAGTCTGTCTACTACCTGCCCATCTTCATCGTGGACAGCGGGTCGCCTTCGCTCAGCAGCACCAACACCCTCACCATCCGCGTGTGTGACTGTGACGCAGACGGGGTCGCCCAGACCTGCAACGCGGAGGCCTACGTCCTCCCCGCCGGGCTCAGCACGGGGGCCCTGATCGCGATTCTGGCCTGTGTCCTGACCCTGCTGGGTAGGTGCCGTTTGCGATGCTGTGTAAGAGCAGTCACAGCCGCCGGCGGTCAGGACTTCTCATACATTCTGAGAACACGTGCACATAGTCTCACCCATGCTGTTTGGCTCACAGAGGAATGACCTTCGGCCACGCTTTCCAGTGATACGGTTAAAAGTGAAATCGTCAATTTTTATTTTGTAAACATCAGTGAAGATAAATGGCTTCTGTTGAAAATGTTGTTTTTAAAGATTTTAAAAAGCATTTACCATATCCTCCAGCCTATTTGTTTTAGAGTTCAGGAGGCCCAATGAGACTAGAGAGAATCTTTTCTATGTTATTTCGATAATATGCTTATTTTGGAAATCATGGCCTTCAGTGGAATCTAGTACTTAACTCCTTAAGACATGAACATTATGTTAGTCTCTATTCTTGCCTGTGTGTTTGAAATACATCATAATTTTTTAAAAAAGACCAATGGATATGAGGGCATAAAAAAAAGAAATGATGACTTTACATCCTGCCTCTTTTCAGAAAAGATTTAAACTACATTTTACTATTTGCAAAGCTCAAAAGATTACAATTTCAGCAGTGCAAAATTTCCCAAGAAGAATTTACATATGTAATTGTACTTTTCCATGATTACTTTATTATGTGGTTAAGCTTGATTTATAACTCATATTAGAATTGCAGTTTTATAAGAGATTATGCAGCATCCTTTTAAAAATTGGAAGGCGTCCAACATGGGCATTGGGTAATGGGTTTATTCCTTTACATTCTGTGAAGGCAAAGTGTAGTTTCCTACAGTGAGGACAGTAAGCATTTAATATTGCATCTGAGCCTGTACTCTTGTGTTTTCTTGGGGCTTAGTATAATTTGTAAATGCATTTATATTTTTATAAAAGCAGAATTTAGCAATGAGAATCATAATTGTATAATATTTAAAAGCAAGAATTTATGGAGTTAGGTAAAAGCTAGCTTTTATGCCTGCCTCCAACATGTACTATGAGTTTGAGCAAGCTCTGGGAGTTGGTGATGGACAGGGAAGCCTGGCATGCTGCAGTCCGTGGGGTCACAAAGAGTCGGACACAACTGAGTGAGCCAACTGACTGGACATATACAAGCTCTTCACCAAGGGGAACATTAATTCTTCTAAGGCTAGCTTCTTAATCTCAAAGGAGAAAATAATATAGCTAAATTCATAAAGCTGTTGTGAAAATTAAATGATAATTCATGTGCCAACCATCTAGTGAGCATTCCATAAATTTTAAGTCTTATTGATAAAGCAAGTTCTTAACCTATTAACCAAGGTAAGACCTAATTACTAATACACTGTGGAAATAATCTCATGAAAATGGAAGTTATTTCCTTCAGCTAACCAAATCTAGAAGGGCATAAGCTATTTTTTTTCATATAGCGTCATACAGATGGCCAAAACTTTTAGAAATTCATTAGAAATGGCAAGTAATTCCCAATGAAAGTCTGAATATAATGTAAAGGACTTGAGTCAGTTTTGAAAAAGACTGGACCATTGCAAACTGCTTATTATTTCTTTACCAGATTTTAAAACATGTTAATAAGAGGTAAGTTGTATATTTATTTTATAGTAGCTGGATAACCTAGAAGGTAAATATTTTCCTTTGTGTGTGTGTGTTTAATTTTATCGGAGTATTGTTTTCTTATTTACAATGTTGTTTCAGGTGTATAGCAAAGTGAATCAGTTTTTACATCTATCTATGTCCATTCTTTTTCAGACTTCCCATGTAGCTTATTACAGAATATTGAGTGGAATTCCCTGCACTGTACAGTAGGTCCTTGTTGGTTCTGTCTTTTATAGTGGGTATATATTAATCCCAATCTCCTATTTTATCCCTTATCCCTGTGTTTCGCTTATGTAATCATAAGTTTGATTTTGAAACCTGTTAGTCTGTTTTATAAATAAGTTCATTTGCATCATTTTAAAATTAGATTCCACATATAAGTGCTATTACTTGATATGTGTCTGACTTACACATGGTCAAGAAGGCACATGAAAGTATGTCTTCTCTGGAGATATGTCTATTTAGATCTGCCCATTTTTTGATTTAGCTGTTGGGAGATTAAATCCCTTGTTAGTTGCTTATATTTAAGTTGTATGAATTTATATTAAGTTTTGTTCTTTCCCTATTTGGATCTTTAGGTCCAAGAAACTGAAGTTCTAGAACATCCCTTCTAGCTCTGGGTTCTTCAGACACAGCAGAGATTAGTTAGACTAGTGTTTATAAGGCATTGGTGGAAATCACTGTCCACTTTATGAAATCAGTGCTCTTCCGGTGTGTCCAGGGTTGGCAACTGGATGTTTAGGTTTCATGCTTCTTTTCACTTTTCTTCCCTGATAAACCAAGACCTTAACAGTTTTTTCCTCTGCTTTTAACTGTGGAGACCACTCATGATTTGATACAACAAGAAAATATTTTCCTGGCTTTATAAATGATAGTAGTACTTAAGTAAAAATATTAAATTGCAAAGAAAAAAATGAGGACAGTATGTAAAAGATGAATCTGCACTGTGATCTGAAAAGATAGAGCATAATAATATAGCAGATTCCAGTGGCTAACTTACAGTAGCAGGTGTGTTCCTCTTTCAAACAAGTGCAAACATACTAAAGAATGATTGCATTGAATGAGATGGTACTAAGTGTTAGACATTAGCTATCACTCATAGCTCAGTCAGTAAAGAATCTGCCTGCAATGCAGGAGACCCAGGTTTGATTCCTGGGTGAGGAAGATCCCCTGGAGAAGGGAATGGCAACCCCCTCCAGTATTCTTGCCTGGAGAATCCCATGGACAGAGGAGCCTGGCGGGCTACAGTCCATGGGGTCGCAAGAATTGGACAGAGCTGAGCAAGTAAGCCACCACCATGCCTACATTTCGTGTGAGAAAATTGTATATTAGAGGAGACACGCACAACATTATAAGGTGTCAGAGCCAAGCCTAAACACAGCCCAGACTTCCTCGGGGATGTCCTTTATGAGGTGTTTTTCTGTAAGTATTTTCTAGTCTGAAAGACCCGTGTGTCTCTGGGAACCACCTGTAGATCTGTATATATGGCCCGTCTGTCTGAGATTGTTTCACCTACTGGCTTTAGGACTTCTTTGGTGAACTCTGTCTAATTTAAAGTGTCCTCCACTTAACACAGTCCTAAATGTGTCCTCTCAAGCTTGGGAGTATTTTAAATGTGAGCTTATTCTTCATGGCAACCAAAATATACTAGCTGTCTTTAGGCATAAAATATTCATTGTACTTAGGTCAGTTTTTCTGTCTCATGTGAGCCTTCAATGAAATCATTCTAACTCACATATTTAATGGAGAGGAACTTTGTGATACTCCTTTTAGGGAAAGGAAAGATCAATTTCAGTTGCGATTAAACTTCTTCCTGTCCTGAGGCATGGAAAGCAGTTTCTCAACTATGCAGATGATTTGCAAATCTCTGGTTTGGTTCTTAAACAGAACTAGATAGGTACAGTCATTGTTCTGTCAGACTGCTGACGTGAGAAGTCTGAAATTATCATACACTGAACAATCTTCCTGCGTCCCTGCCTCTTCTCTTGATTTGGTCCCTACTTGTGTGGCTAGATGGCATCACCGACTCGATGGATATGAGTTTGAGTAAACTCCGGGAGTTGGTGATGGACAGGGAGGCCTGGTGTGCTGCGATTCATGGGGTCGTGAAGAGTCGGACACGACTGAGCGAATGAAGTGAACTGTGTGTGTTTTGAGTGGAATCGGTCAGCCTGCACTCTTCTGTATGTCCCATCCTCTGTAGCCAATCAGCCCCTAAGTGCTGTTAATTTCACTTTGATTCTTGAATCTGTGTCTTTCACTGGCTTAATACTCATCTTGATTTTGGCCAGGGTCCATCTTTCCCCTCCTGAATTAATGGCAGTTTCCCCAGTCTCTATCATCTTCAATCTAATGGAAACACAGAGAGAGTAAGCTTTTTAAAAGCAAATGTGATTGCAACACGCCCAGCTTAAAATAAGATTTCTGTGGCTCCCCATTGCCTACAGACTAGAATCACCTTCTTTCTATGACCTGACTGCTCCCTCTCAGTAGAACCTTCTTTCTCTCCACTCACAGTGTACTTTAGTCAGATTGCAGAGTAGCACTTTGTCAGACTCATCCTGCTTTGTTTTTTAACCTCTTCTTAAAAGCTTTGTTCTCTTGCTTGGAATACCCCTCCCCAGAATCCAACAAGTAGTAACTCCTTTTTGTATTCAGCACTTAACCTGCTTTGCTCCTGAGTCCAAGTGGGGTGCTGTTCCTAAGGCGGCAAACCAATCTTAAAGCATCTTTCCTGGCTGATTAATCCAAACCAGATTGTCTACTCTTCTATCTTGTCTGGTGGACCCCTGCTTTTGGGGGCAATGACTGAGCAGTATTTCATCATTGTATATATGTAGCATCTCAGAAAATCATGATCGGACACAGACAAGGCATATATCATACATGATACTGAATGAATCCATGAATGTTTGGGTGTACTCAGTAGTAGAAAAGAACATTTGATTTTTGTCATTATCCCTAACTTGTATTTCTGTTGGACCTAAATGTTCCCATTTCATAATATTCTACAGTTTTAGGCCTTTATTTGAGATCTGGCCTAAAGAGAAAAGGAAAAAAAATTATTGCAGTAGAGATTTCAAAGAGGTTTCGTTAAAATTCAGTTTATATTTCAGTTAAGAATGCTATATTTGATATCTATCTGAATCATGCACTTGGATTTTATTAATTACAGCTCCTTATTCTTTGTGACTATAAGTAATAGGTGACTCTGCCTCGGCTGCGTGTATGCACATGTGTGTGAGCTCAGTCGTGTCCGACTTTGCGACCCCATGGACTGCAGCCCGCCAGGCTCCTCTGTCCATGGGATTCTCCAGGCAAGAATACTGGAGTGGGTTGCTATGCCTTCCTCCAGCCTATCTTCCTGACCAGGGACCGAACCCGTGTCTCCTGTATTGGCAGGCGAATTTTTTACCACTGAGCTACCTGGGAAGTGTGGGTTCATAAGTGCAAATCCAAACTTGGGCCCTCTCTTACTAGGAATCTGCCTGTATCTGATTACACAGCACATAGATCCAGGCAAAGCAGTAAGCTGACTTCTCTCATCCTTTTCATCTTTTCTTTCGTGTCATTTCTAATAACACCTCTCTGTGATCACAGCCCAACTTCACTAGTAGCCCTATATTTTTCCTGTCATTTCCCTTTTTAAAACAAATTATTTCATTGCTTGAAACATCTCAGAAGCATTAAATATACTTATATAAAATCCAGATGTTCCTCACAGCCCACAAACAAGGCACCTTCTGATACCTGCTCATGTCTCAGTGACATTAGACCATCTGATCCTTCACTCACCCAGTAGGAAGAACCACGTGGCCTTTCTTTCCATGATGTTCAAATGTACCACCCTGTTCCTGAGACCTTCTTCCAGCTTCCTTTACCTACTGGATTCTTACTATTCTTAGTGCCCCAGTTCAGTATTACCTTCAAAGAGGGAATGTCCTGGTTAAATTAGGTGCTCCTCACTCCCATGATTCTTTATTACAAAACCTGTGTGTTTCCTTTGTAGTGGGTATCATAGTTGATAAATGTTTATCATGCTCAAATATTTAAAAAAAAAACCTTGAAAGTAATGATCTTAATATCTCTCTTTTGTGAAACCATTATGTTCTCAAAGCCTAGCATAGGGCACCCAAGAGAAAAAATCTTTTGGGGTGAATTGGTGAATAGTACTTATTGCATTCTACTTACCTTACTACATTTGTTTTACATGTTATGCTCTTCATGAATAGGCCCAGTATCTGATATTCCACTAAATGGAAGAGAGTAGATAATCAAACACATCAACTAAATTAACTAGGGGTTATCAAAATCATATGCGTGTGAATGGGAAAGTGTATGTTTCTTTCTGTGCATCAGTTATATGATTCAAATTTTAGCAAGACCAAAGAAATAGGAACTGGAGTGTGTAAGAATTTATTACAGAAATTCAGAAAAATGACATTTTAAATGAAATCAGATAGTGCTTACTTTGTGTAGCACTATTTAAGTATGATGCAAATATAAATTCACTTCATCTTCATAAAGGTACTGTGAAATACTTTCTTTCAATATTATCTCCATTTTGGAGAGAAGGAAGCTGAAGTAGGGGGAGGTAGCAGTTATTAAAAAGCTAAGTTCTACTTGCCCATTGATGTGAATAATTATTTATAATTAATTACTCAACTTGTATTCTGATTATGCTAATAACAATTTTTCATTTAGGTTGTTTTTCACTTATACCTAATAGAGTAATAACGGTAGTAGGATAGCTGTTTCACTATTTAATATGTCATTTGGTAATTAAATCCCCCACTATAACCATAAGACCATATGCAATTACGATTTTTCTGGTATTTTCAAATCTTTTAAATCGACTGTCCAGAAGAAACACATGAGTAATTTTAACTTTTCAAGGGAACCTCATTAGAAAAAATATTTTTAAAGTGAAATAAATGCTAACAACATATTAAAGCAGTATGAACAAACTATTGTAATCTTAACATGTAATCAGTTATTATTATATGTTACTTAAAAATTGTCTTTAACATCACATGTACATTTTACACTTAGAGCAATAGTGATAGCCGCATTTCAAATGCTCATTCACCACCTGTGGCTGCCGCATTGAATAGTGAAGATTTAGACAGCCTTTTATGACTAATACATTCTGAATGTTTATAAAGACCATAGAGCAAATAATATTTCTTGGTGAAGGCTGACTCATCCATCAGCTCTTACTGTCATCTCTTCTGTGAGGCGTTCTCTGAGCATCCTGGCTAAATGTTCCCATCCATATATTCTTAGCATATGTTATAATGCTCTGTAACTACTGCATTATATAATAATTGCTTTTTCTTATTTAAGTTATTGAACTTAATGACAAGAGCTATCTGCATATCACCATAGTACCTTACCTGTTTGTCAGTTTAACAAACATTTATCGAAATCATCTGTCAGGTACTGTTCTTTGTGCTTTAGCTATATCTGTGTGGAATGGCATCACTGCCCTTCTAGGGCTTATAGCTTTAGAAAATCTGTGCTCTCTAAAAAATATTGTTGAATTAAATTATGCTCAGACATTTACTTTTTGGAAGTAGTCTATAAACAATGGGTTACATTTAAGAAAGTGATAGTTAACTGGTTTACATATGCACATTAAAAATCCTTTACAGATTTTTAAGGATGAGGAAAACTGACTTGAAGGTAATTTAAATGACTGTGGCTTAAAATGAGCCCCAGACTGAATGTTTAAAGTATGTTAATACATGAAAGGAAAAAGTTGTTCTTTAATAGAAGTAGCCTTATTTAGAAGTTAGTACCATTTTGTGGTCATCAGATTACATCTGCAGAATTCTATCAAGTTCTAGGTGAATTATTCTGTTGTTAGCCTCTGGGAAGTGGGTTAGAAAAGTAGGACCGAAATACTGCCAAGGTGATTCAGTAAAAACCATGTTCCGGGTTAAGTGCCTAGATGTGTATCTGACACACACCACAGTAAAGGTTGGAATCAGAGGTCACTGAAGGGAGAGATGGGGAGTTTGGGATGGACATGTGCACACTGCCGTGTTTAAAATGGATCACCAACGAGGACCCACTGTGCAGCTCAGTGCTATGTGGCAGCCTGGATGGTGAAAGGGCTTGTCTGTGTATGGCTGAGTCCCTTCATCACAGCATTGTTAATCGGCTATACCCCAATACAAAAAAAAAAAAAAAATTAGAGAAGAGCGCACTGACTTACAGTGTGAACTTCTGAATTTTTCTCCATCTTCTGCTTCTCTCGAGTTAGACTGGTGCTGTCCCGGTCTGCCTGCTTCTTGGCGCCCATGCACGCCTGTATCTTCTTACAGCGAGTTGCATGACAACTTGTACTATATTTATCTGTGTATATATAGCCTCCACAGTGAGCTGCTGGGATGTGGGAATCGCTCTTGCTATATTTGGCCGGTACCCAGCACTATTTCCTACACACTGGGATACTCGGGAAATGTTGAATCGAATGTTAGGAAACTGAATTCTACAATCAGAAATGTAGGTCAACATTATGCATTTTCTGCTTGAAGAGTGTTCCAACTTCTTTTCTCACGTCTACTCTTCCCTGCCTCCCTAGTCTAATCAGAATGACTTTTTTTCTTCTAAAAACAAATCTGATCATACTGTGCTCTCCTTAACCCTTGCTAGTGCCTACATCTCCCGGCTTCCCTCCCGTGTCTGTCTTTACTCTTCACCCGTGTTGGTCTCACACTTTTGTTCACTGGTTGACTGTGCCCAGAATACTCTTCCATATCGCCTCTTGACCCTCAGGCTTCAGTTATCCTCAGTTACTACTACTTCTGATCTGTTTCCCCTAATAGGTTAATATATCCTTGGTGGTGCTGGTGTCGTCACTAAGTTGTGTCTGACAGTTGCAACCCGTGGATGGTGGCCCGCCAGGCTCCTCTGTCGGGAGATTCTCCAGGCAAGGGTACTGGAGTGGGTTGCCATTTCCTTCTCCAGGAGATCTTCGTGACGTGGGGATCAAACCTGGGTCTCCTGAATTACCAGGCAGATTCTCTCCCAACTGAGCCACCAGGAAGCTCTGATATATCCTTGAAAGATCATATTTTCCTCTTTTGGAATAATTATCACTGTCTTTCTTTTACATACAGTTGTCTTTATTATTTGATGAGTATTTGTCCACCCCATTTAATTTTAAGGACTTCCCTGGTGGTGCAGATGGTAAAGTGTCTGCCTACAATGCAGGAGACCAGGGTTCTATCCCTGGGTCAGGAAGATCCCCTGGAGAAGGAAATGGCAACCCACTCCAGGATTCTTGCCTGGAGAATCCCGTGGACGGAGGAGCCTGGTGGGCTGCAGTCCATGTGGTCACAAAGAGTCGGACAGGACTGAGCAACTTCACTTTACTTTAATTCGAAGTTCCATGAGGAAATGCATGTCAACCTGTATGTGCAACATTGTATAACTATACCAAAGTCATGTACTAAATGGTTAACTCATATTTGTGAAGTGGATATATAAATTCATGAACAAGCACAATACATGTGCATGTCTAGGCTCCAGCTAGGCCTAAATCTTTCCTTTTGTCTCCACTCAGAGGTATAGTCCATATGACAGAAAGACATGTGATAAAATGTTTTAAAATATATAATCTTGTGCTTACTTAGGCAGAAAATATTCCTTTTAATACAGGGATTATCTCCATAACCACTGAAGAGCAGTTAATACTTGTTCTCCATAAAGGTTAAAATTTATTTTTTATACATGCTCAAGTAGTTAGAAATTAATATTCTTCCAAGTCATTGAAATGTTAAACTGTCTAACCTTCTAAAAGACTTCACATTTATTCTCAGCCCCAGGCAAGATTAGGGAATAAAACAAACTTCATGAGATATTAATATCCTAAATGGGTATCGTCCCCATGGGCTGGCACACCCATGGGTTCTTAGATTTCACCTTTCCTAAACACTGTGAGGGTCAGAGGCAGGGATGTTGGTAGTTTGAAAATACATTTACAACAGAGCATAATAAATAATTGTGAGATGTAGATAATATATGACAAGATCCATTGTATTACATGAAGGAAAGAGAATTGAGAATTTTGAAATGTTTTGTCTTCTAAGATAGGCTTAAATGAAAATAACATCTAATTCTTGCATCTAATTCTTCCCTTCTTCATACCCTCATTACTCCTATGCCGTCGCTTCTTCCATCCTTCTGTGCTCAGTTGAACATTTGCTCCACCCCAGCGCCCCAGTTTTGCTCTTCACTTTGTGTGGAGTATTTCTCATTTTCCCATTTTCACTTGTCCACCCATCACAATTCTTTGGATACTCACCTTTCCTTTCTGTGTCTTAACTCAGTTTGACTTCTTAATGAGAAGTCTTTCTTGGTTAAACTTTCTGCTGCAATTACTTTCATTTCTAGCAGACCATATAAAAAAGTTTCAGAAACTAAAGTATATAAATCAAAATTTCCTGATGGGTCTTTCTGGGTTCTAGCAACTGTTACCTGAGTTCTCAGCTTTCCTCTCTATTACCTTCTATGGAAGTTCTAAGCTCACAGCATGAGAGAAAATGCAAAGGCTTTGAAGACAGATGGGAGTACAACTCAACCCAGGTTATTATCTTGACCACAGAGAGAGTATTTCCTGTCTGAGACAAGCTGCCACTGGGAAAAGACTTACTCCAGAGAATTACCAGGAAGGTCAGCTGATATTCTGCATTCAGACCATCATCTTACTTTACTGCTTTTTTTCTCTCCCATTTCATCTTTAGGCATAGGGCTTGCCGTGAACTTGATCCGCCTTCTACTTTGCTTATTACCTAGCTTCGTTCTTGGTTTTCCCTCAGGGGAGAAACATGTCTTCACTTGCTATGTTCACAGAATTTTGAATGAATGTTCTTGTAGGTCACAGGATAACTATGAACTCATCTCTGTTGACAAGTGCCTGGCCTGCTGCTCATCTCCCTACACGATTCCCGAATCTCTTTGATCTCTTTAGTCCCCCTTGTGAGCACAGAAATTGGCTATAAGTATCACATATGGCTAGGTTCAGTTTAAGTGACTCGCCCAAGTAGTAACTACTGGGCAAATATCACGCAGCTAATATCAGGAACGAATGGACTTTTATCTAAGGCTGGCTTGACACCAAAGCTATATGTTAGTTTTCAAGTTTCATACCAGAATGTTACAATAGAAACATATCAATCTTTTGTAAACTTGTTTTTGCTGTAGCATTCTGGCATGGAGCTTGAAAACTAAAAGGCTTTGGCGTGGTGGATGTGCTAATTTTCAGAAGACAAAAAGGGACAGGGTTGGGAATCCACTTAGCAGAGAGGGCAGACACGTAGCAGAGTATTTATGGGAATAGACAGGAAATGAATGATGTCTCATTCATTTCAAAACCATGGGTTTTGGAATTACACATCTGCTACTTTGATGAAGCCAGTTGAAAACATTCAAGTGTAGTAAATAAGATGAAAGATGAAGAGAAAAGCATTTGTGCCATAGCAACACAAGAAAGTGGGCAGAAAGCTCAGAAACGTATCTTAGTTCCTAAACTGTCGAGTGCAGATAAAGCTTGTAGGGGAGCAATGGGCCAGGGTCAAATAGGAAAGGAAATAAAAAAGGGCCACAATAAACAATTGGCTTCCCCCTATTTCCAAAGATCCCCAGTAAAATTATTTTTGTCAGTCATATTCCCACTGATGATGGAAACCAAATAGCAGACACATGCCTAAGAAAGCATATGCTTTTCATTGATGATAACAAAATTGTTTAAAATTAATACATCTTTAGATATTGCTTTTTAAAACAAATTGAGGTGAGGGCTGGAATATACTTCACCTCTACTCATTACTTTTAATTACTCCAAATTACTTTGATGTCTTTCTTAGTTTTATATTTTTGTTCTCAAATGTGTTCTTCCTTAAAGGGTATTTTAAATATAAACTTCTTTTTTTTTTTTTTTTTTAATTTTTTATTAGTTGGAGGCTAATTACTTCACAACATTTCAGTGGGTTTTGTCATACATTGATATGAATCAGCCATAGATTTACACGTATTCCCCATCCCGATTCCCCCTCCCACCTCCCTCTCCACCCGATTCCTCTGGGTCTTCCCAGTGCACCAGGCCCGAGCACTTGTCTCATGCATCCCACCTGGGCTGGTGATCTGTTTCACCATAGATAGTATACATGCTGTTCTTTTGAAATATCCCACCCTCACATTCTCCCACAGAGTTCAATAGTCTGTTCTGTATTTCTGTGTCTCTTTTTCTGTTTTGCATATAGGGTTATCGTTACCATCTTTCTAAATTCCATATATATGCGTTAGTATGCTGTAATGTTCTTTATCTTTCTGGCTTACTTCACTCTGTATAAGGGGCTCCAGTTTCATCCATCTCATTAGGACTGATTCAAATGAATTCTTTTTAATGGCTGAGTAATATTCCATGGTGTATATGTACCACAGCTTCCTTATCCATTCATCTGCTGATGGGCATCTAGGTTGCTTCCATGTCCTGGCTATTATAAACAGTGCTGCGATGAACATTGGGGTGCACGTGTCTCTTTCAGATCTGGTTTCCTCAGTGTGTATGCCCAGAAGTGGGATTGCTGGGTCATATGGCAGTTCTATTTCCAGTTTTTTAAGAAATCTCCACACTGTTTTCCATAGCGGCTGTACTAGTTTGCATTCCCACCAACAGTGTAAGAGGGTTCCCTTTTCTCCACACCCTCTCCAGCATTTATTGCTTGTAGACTTTTGGATAGCAGCCATCCTGACTGGCGTGTAATGGTACCTCATTGTGGTTTTGATTTGCATTTCTCTAATAATGAGTGATGTTGAGCATCTTTTCATGTGTTTGTTAGCCATCTGTATGTCTTCTTTGGAGAAATGTCTGTTTAGTTCTTTGGCCCATTTTTGAATTGGGTCATTTATTTTTCTGGAATTGAGCTTCAGGAGTTGCTTGTATATTTTTGAGATTAATCCTTTGTCTGTTTCTTCATTTGCTATTATTTTCTCCCAATCTGAGGGCTGTCTTTTAAACTGCTGAGAGTAATATACCTCAAACAGTAATCCAGTCAGTATACATTTTGAGACTTCTAGACCTTCCAGGAAAAAAGTTCTTGTGATTAAAAATTGTTAAAAGGATATCTTATTTGTAGCCAAAGATAACTCACTGATTTTCACTAATGATTATATAGGTTTGAATTCTAAAATTCAAGAATACCTTTCTACTTCATTTTAATTCTTAGGCCATGAAATCTAATGTGTTCCCAAGTCAACCAGCATTCAGTAACTCACAGCCAGAGCAGAGCAGTTAGCATCTTAATAGTATATACAGTTGTCCAACTGTATCTGTGGGGAACTGATTCCCAAAGTCAAAAATGCTCAAGTCCTTTATGTCAAATGGTGTAGTATTTACATATCACCCAAGTACATCTTCCCCTATACTTCAGATCATCTCTACTTATAACACCCAATACAATGTAAATGTTATGTCAGTAGTTGCAAATTCAATGTAAATGTTGTATAAATCATAGCCTAAGTGAAGCAAATTCAAGTTTTGCTCTTTGGGACTTCCTGAAATTGGAAAAAAAAAAAAAAAGATTTCAATCCAAGGTTGGTTGAATCTTGGATGTGGAACCTGCAGATACAGGTCAACTGTATTTATTTATTTATTTATTTTTTTTAGGTCAACTGTATTTATTAAGAGGCACAAAAGTATATATTCAGTCTAGAAAAGCGAGGTAGATGATCTTATTTGCAAAGGAGAAAGAGGCATGGATGTAGAGTAGAAATGTATGGACATCAAGGGGGAAAAGGAGGATAGGATGAATTGGGACTGGTGTATACACTATTGATACTATGTATAAAGTGGATTAACTGGCAAGAACCTACTGGATAGCACATGGAACTCTATTCAATGCTCTGGGTTGACCGAAATAGGAAGGAAATCCAAAAAAAGACCAGATATATGTAAACCTATAGCTGGTTCACTTTGCTACACAGCAGAAATTAGCACCACATTGTAAAGCGACTGAACTCCAATAAAAATTAACTGACAAAAAGTATATTCAGTTTGCTTAAAAGTATAGCCAGTGTAGTTGTGTCTGTTTTCCAGTGCAAACATCTGCTTTATTATGTATGTTTTGATAAAAGAAAAACTCCTAATGTTAAAGAAATGATTGACTTCTTCAGTCAATCTTCGGCTACTGCTAAAACCTTACAACCCATAGGCATAATACCTGTAGGCATAATACATTAAAAACCCAGTTCAGTGTTTCATGCTGAAAGCGGGACTCTATTAGAGGGAAGCTTTTAATGTTTGTATAGGGTCTGACATACTGGCTTTTATTTAACAGCTGAGTTTCATAGACAAGTACTAGGCATTTCTTCAAAGAACCCAGACAAATGCTATAATCCATTTCCCTCGGAAATTGCAGTTGTTAAATTAGACCCCAAACATTCATGAATGTCACTTTGCCTTTTCAGCAATTAAAGAGTTCGAAAAAAAAAAAAAAAGTCCCTTTGTGTTTCATGGCTTTGAAATTATTATATTTATCCTGAGCTGGCCCTCTCCTCTGCACTGTCAAATGCTCCAGAGGTTACATTCAAGAGGCTGACATCAGTTCTGAACAGGTATGGGGAAGGGTTTCTTGATGTATAAAAAGTGTTCAATATTAAAGGCGTTGGAGCAGTTTGAGCGCATCTACTGCTGTGAGTTCCCGCGTAAGCAGGCAGCCCATTCATTTCCCTTTAAAGGACAGAAACCCCTGAAATCCACAGCAGAGACCTGCTTTCCCCAGGATGGAGTGGGGAGCTGGTGCATTGATTGAATCTATTGCTTTGCTGTCTCCTTGTCGTAGTGTTGATCCTCCTGATCGTCACCATGAGAAGACGGAAAAAAGAGCCCCTGATTTTCGACGAGGAGAGAGATATCCGAGAAAACATCGTCCGCTACGACGACGAGGGCGGGGGCGAGGAAGACACGGAAGCCTTTGACATGGCCGCGCTCAGAAACCTCAACGTCATGAGAGACACCAAGACGCGCAGGGATGTGACCCCGGAGATCCAGTTCTTGAGTCGCCCGACTTTTAAAAGCATCCCGGATAATGTCATCTTCCGGGAATTTATTTGGGAGAGGCTGAAAGAAGCAGACGTGGATCCCTGCGCCCCGCCTTACGATTCCTTGCAGACGTACGCCTTCGAGGGGAATGGCTCGGTGGCGGAATCGCTCAGCTCCCTAGATTCCATCAGCTCAAACTCTGATCAGAACTATGACTACCTAAGTGACTGGGGGCCGCGTTTTAAACGCCTCGCAGACATGTACGGAACCGGCCCCGAGAGCTTGTACTCATAGCCCCGGGGACCTTCGTTTGAAAGGTACTGAAGGAAAGTAAAGGCAAAAAGAGAGAAAAAAATCAGCAACACAAATGACGTACAGAATCACAAGAACTCCGCTTGCTAAAGGGAAATGGTTGTAAATATTCCTCCATTTTTAACTGTTTGGGTTTCTGCCTTGGTGAAGCAAATCTTCATTAGACTTGTCCAAGGGACTGCACTGACCACAGACTCTGAGCATTTGAAGGCTTTTTTGATTAAAAAAAAAAAAAAGAAAGAAATGCTCAGTGGTTTGTGAATAGACAGCAACTATCAGATACCTGCAAAGGCACCCGGCCTTCTGAGTGAGGAGTGCCCTGTTGTCAGTGATGGCGTTGGCAGTGAGGTGAATAAAACACGATCTGCCAGGAAAGTCCTGGAACTTCTTGCATATCAAAACTTGGGACAAATTTAATTTACAGTGATGCTTTCGGCTTGCTAGATTAGAGCATCCAGCAGAATTTTATTGCTGTGGGTTAGCAAATATATTTTATTTCGCAATATAAAAATTCTCAGAAAATCCTCCCCAGTCCTCCAATACAAGCCAATAAAATTTGGTTTAAGGCAACATAAACCGTTGTTTAGCAGATAAATCCAGAAGTGTTCCAAATAAGCAACAGGTAAATCATTCTTAAAGTTGGCAGTCTTTTTGAGATGCTTGTGTAGGTATGAAAAAAAGTTGCTGTCTATTTGTTGCCTTTTTTTATTATCTCTTCTGATTTCTACAGGAGACTACCTTTTCTTTTTTTATTTGACACATGGTGTTATATTTATTTTGGAGCTCCAATCTCCACTCAATTCGGGTCCATCTTCCTGCCTCGGAATATTAAGCTCATCAGAACATGTTGATTTTTTTTTCCAGTCTGAGCTACATGAAGGAAATGAAGCATAGAAATGGAAAGAAAGAAAAAATAAAGGTTGAGCAATTGAGCCCTATTGCTGTTCACATCTCAGAGAGGAACACAGCTACAAGGACATAGAAGTTCTCTGTCTGAGCCATTAGAATTTAGAGAACATTGGAAGGAAGTGTATTATAGAAGGAAGATTTCAGAGAGAATTGAGATTTTTCTTTGATGCAAGATTTATTTTTCAAGATCACAGGTTCTAGAAGCTCCAAAGACTTTTGAGAATTTGTTTTCCTCTCCTCTTTTGCTGTAAAAATATGGACAGATTTTTTTTAATATATCTTAAGCAATGTAATGTTATAAATTTCAAAATCCATCTTTCAATTCTGATGCAAATATGTTCCTCAAGAATTATCCAAACAGTGTATACTTCCTGTACCAGTTTAGATGTGCCAAAGTGAGCAGAGGAAATTCAAGTGATCACATGTGTTTGAGTAAAAGAATTTTATGACTAAAATGGTATTTCTACCTAACATTATTTTCTAGATTAATACTAGTTTAATGTGAATATAGTCAAGTAAGAATGAATTTTTTTTTTCCTTTTAAAAAGGGTTTATTGATGGGTTCCTAATAAATCTACAGATAGTGGACATTGTATAAGAAATTGTGTTTCTAAAAGTGCTTTCTGAAAGACAGTGGAACCAGAGTATCAGTATTTTGATTACATGAGGAGAAACTCCGTAGGAATCTGTAAAATTGCAGCCCACCTTTCGAAATGAAGTATGTGAAAGTGGCCTTCAGCTTCATCAAAATAAATAATTCAATAAATATGATTATCTGTAGACAGTTCTTTCATTTGAATAGTTTTATAGACATTGTTTCATGACTAGACATGCTTCTTGCTGTATTAAAACACATATGCATATGAAAAACCAATTTTATAACAGTAAAGGATACTGTTCATGACTTTTAATCACATACGTTTTTCAGATTACAAAAATGAAGCATAGTACACTCACCCAAGTTCATAAAATCAGAGTGTGGTGCGGGAGTGATATAGGTGTTAAGTCAGCAAGGGGCTGAGAATACGATTGTGTAATAATCCCCTTGTCTGCACGAAGATAAAACAGTACATTTGGATTATGATGTCACAGCTGCTGACTGTTGCATAAATGGAAGTTTGAATGTATTTTAGAAAAGGAACATCACACCATTCACCTGGCTTTCTCTCCTTTTAAAGTATATATATTTTCTTCTTTTTTCAAAAAAAAATTTCATATTTGCCAGTAAAAGATTGGGGGAAAGGCTTTAATTTAAATAAAGATTTGAAATTCTTGCATATACTCAGTTGCCATTTTGTGTGTGGAAGATGATAACAATACAGTATTGAACTTGATTCAGTGGTGTTTAAAAGAAATCTCGAGATGGCTGCAAGTATGTCCCTAATAGAGATGGAGTTTATATGAAGTATTCTAGCTAAGCTTCTTTTAATGATGGTGAATGTTATTTTAGTTCTCTTTTTTTTCTTCTGAAAATTAGGGTTATAGATGTTTATCTGACATCCTTGAGGGAGAGGCTCTGTTGTAAACCCAGAGAGTAGTCGATGAACAAAATCAGTGTTAGAGCTAGTTACAGAATTCTCCAAAAGCGTCTAAATAAATACCTATCATCTAACCACTAAAATTCAGTGGTGAACTGGAGCCAGATCAGAACAACTCCTAAGTAGCAGTTATGCATATTTCTTCCCGATTCTGCTTCTAATAACAATATCTAGTAATAATAATAATGGTAGGTCAGCCATGGTGGTAATAGTTAGACCACCAGAGAAATCAGCAAACACTACCTTTTCTTTTTTTTTTTTGAGAACTATTAATAGTTGGTAACTGTTTACTAACACTTCACTGCTTACTTTGTAAAAGGAAATCTCCTAGTTGTAAATACAGTATGAATAGAATATCAAAAATGACATGAGAGCAATATGTGCCCTGTTCTACTACTAAATACAGATTCATGTGGTCGTGACTTCCTAGTTGCAGATCCTTGGAGCTACAGGTAGAAAAGGAGGGGACCCACTTCATATGGGATGCAGAAAATGGTTGGGAAGTTAACAGTTTTACATATTTTCCATTTGTCCTTATGAGGGCACCATTAGAAACTCAAGGTATACAAAGTAATGCATATTTTGGACAATTTCGTTTCTTAAAATTAGCTGGATTTAACTTGTTACTCTCCAACTCAAAGAAATAAGCCCAGGCCTCTACTCTAGATTGTTACTGTTGCATAATTTTAAGTCAGCATAAAGAACAGAAAAACTAAACCTTTTCAAGAAAGTGGAATTTTGCAGATCAAGCCTAAACTATGATTCTGGATGTGCACTATGCTAAAGCAATATTCCAAAGTCAGCTGCAGACCAAAATTAGGAAAGCAACAAGGAGACAAGATGCTATGCAGAGGCAATGAGTAGATCTTTCTACAAGCAGTCACCTAGATGAGTCTGGTCAACTTCTTCCTATGATAGGAAGCTCAGCTGAAGCTGACTGCAGTTACAGTTAGACAACTACTAGCCACAGGCAAGAAATAATAACGTGTAGGTTATGCTACCTGCCTATTCACTCTGCCCTCTGAAAATGTCTTACATTTATTTTAACTTCACTAACAATTACATCTACTACACTGGATGATGAGCAGTCTTTGGCAATTATTCTCATGTAAATGGTATAGTTGTATAAGGTAGGAATTGTATTTGTGGTATGGTGCACATGCTCAAAGAACTTAACATGCATATAGAGTGTTAGCATCATATTCAAATATAAAATCCAGAAGATCTTAAGATAAAATTAGATATACTTGCTTTTTGCAAGAGGCAAAAAGCATCTTGTTTAAACATTTTAACATTTTTGAGCACTACTTACAAATATTAATCATCAAATTTTCCACATTATTTTGACACCGTTTGACTTCAGCCACCTGATGCAAAGAGGTGACTCATTGGAAAAGACTCTGATGCTGGGAAAGACTGAGGCAGGAGGAGAAGGGGCAACAGGCATCACTAACTCAATGGACAGGAGTCTGAGCAAGCTCTGCGAGCTAGTGAAGGACAGGGAAGCCTGGAGTGCTGCAGTTCATGGGGTCACAAAGAGTTGGACACGGCCGACTGACTGAACAACAACAACAATTGATTTTCAAACTGCCCTAGTTACCCAAATTGTTTCTAAATCCCAATTTGAAGGTTTATTTATAGTTGATCTAATTAAAGTTGATTGCAAGAAAGCTTGGACTTACTCAACTGTTTCTGATCAGGGATGGCTGGAGACAAATGAAATGTCTGTGACAGTTAACACATAAGAAAATTCATTTTCTGTTTGTCTATGTAGTTTATTTGATCTTAACTCTGTCAGTTTAGTTCCCTCACTCAGTCGTTTCTGACTCTGCGACCCCATACACTGCAGCACACCGGGCTTCCCTGTTCATCACGAACTGCTGGAGATTACTCAAATTCATGTCCATCACTCAGGGATGCCATCCAACCATCTCATCCTCTGTTGTCCCATTCCCCTCCTGCCTTCAATCTTTCTCAGCTCAGAGTCTTTTCTAGAGAGTCAGTTCTTCGCATCAGGTGGCCAAAGTAGTGGAGCTTCAGCATCAGTCCTTCCAATGAATATTCAGGACTGATTTCCTTTAGGATGGACTGCTTGTATCTCCTTACAGTCCAAGGGATTCTTAAGAGTCTTCTCCAACACCACAGTTCAAAATCATCAGTTTTTTGGTGCTCAGCTTTCTTTTTAGTCCAACTCTCACATCCATACATGATTACTGGAAAAACCATAGCTTTGACTAGACCTTTGTTGGCAAAGTAATGTCTCTGCTTTTTAGTATGCTGTCTAGGTTGGTCATAACTTTTCTTCCAAGGAACAAGCAACTTTTAATTTCATGGCTGCAATCACCATCTGCAGTGATTTTGGAGCCCAAGAAAATAAAGTCTGTTTCCATTGTTTCCCCATTTGCCATGAAGTGATGGGACTGGATGCCATGATCTTAGTTTTCTGAATGTTGAGTTTTAAGCCAACTTTTTTTCACTCTTCTCTTTCACTTTCATCAAGAGGCTCTTTAGTTCTTACTTTCTGTCATAAGGGTGGTGTCATCTGCATATCTGAGGTTATTGATATTTCTCCCAGCAATCTTGATTTCAGCTTGTGGTTCATCCAGCCCAGCATTTCACACGATGTACTCTGCATATAAGTTAAATAAGCAGGATGACAATATGCAGCCTTGACATACTCCTTTCCTGATTTGGAACCAGTCTGTTGTTCCATGTCCAGTTTTAACTGTTGCTTCTTGGCCTACATACAGATTTCTCAGGAGGCAGGTAAGGTGGTCCGGTGTTACCAACTCTTGAAGAATTCTCCACAGTCTCTTGTGATCCACACAGTCAAAGGTTTTGGCATAGTCAGTAAAGCAGAAAGAGATGTTTTTCTGGAACTCTCTTGCTTTTTCGATGATCCAGTAGATGTTGGTAATTTGATCTCTGGTTCCTCTGCCTTTTCTAAATCTAGCTTGAACATCTGGAAGTTCACAGTTCATGTACTGTTGAAGCCTGGCTTGGAGAATTTTGAGCATTACTTTGCCAGCGTGTGAGATGAGTACAATTTTGTGGTAGTTTGAACATTCTTTGGCATTGCCTTTATTTGGGACTGGAATGAAAACTGACCTTTTCCAGTCCTGTGGCCATTGCTGAGTTGTCAAAGTTTACTGGCATATTGAGTGCAGCACTTTCACAGCATCATCTTTTAGGATTTGAAATAGCTCAACTGGAGTTCCATCACCTCCACTAGCTTTGTTTGTAGTGTTGCTTTCTCAGGCCCACTTGACTTCACATCCCAGGATGACTATCTGTAAGTGAGTTATCACACCATTGTGGTTATCTGGGTCATGAAGATCTTTTTTGTATAGTTCTGTGTATTCTTGCCACCACTTCTTAATATCTTCTGCTTCTGCTAGGTCTGTACCATTTCTCCTTTATTGTGCCCATCTTTGCATGAAATGTTCCCTTGGTATGTCTAATTATCTTGAAGAGATCTCTAGTCTTTCCCATTCTACTGTTTTCCTCTATTTCTTCCCATTGATCACTGAGGAAGGCTTTCTTATCTCTTTTGCTATTCTTTGGAACTCTGCATTTAAATGGGTATATCTTTGCTTTTCTATAGCCAATTATTTTTAAATTATTAATATATATTGTGTATATATTCCATGGTATATGAAAGTTTAGGGAAGCTAACATAAGAAGATTAGGTGACAAGTCATCATCATAATCAAAAGGACAAGAAAGGAATAATAGCATTTCCATTTTGAGTGCAATTAAAATTGTTTCAGAGGAGTGGGATTAGCCCTTAAGAAAAATGGGAGTTATTTGAGGCTGTGACCTGGCAGGCACTATAAAGTATAATTCCAGGAGTAATTTTTCAAGCAAAAATGAGACAGCCCATGTGTGCAACATTCTTGACACTCTTTCATTACTATGCTGCCTTGTACTGGCTTGGAACTTAAAAGAACAGGTGTGTGTGTGTGTGTGTATGATTGAGTGACATTGGAAAATATGTCTGAAACAACCTTAAAAATAACCTAATATTATCTTGTTAATTCCAGTGTATTATTGTCATTTTGCAAATGCCTATTAAGCAATAAGACAAAGTCTGATAAGTTGAAGGGGACAATATTTTATTTGCTTAAGATTCTAAATTGGGAAAGGATTGTGGCGCTAAGGGGAGAGCATTTAGCTGAACTATCTGGATAACTGTCTTCCTCATTTTCTTTTTATTGTGTAGATGCCATCTCGTTGTCAACACAGAATGTGGAATGTGAATTATTTATTGTGGCTTGTCACCAGGCTTTGGCTTGTTGAGTATCACTCTGGTGTAAGAGGAAGCACCCCTTGTCTCTGGTTATAAAATCTGGGTCAAAGCCAGTTGCAGCACATTTTAGCTGTGCCCTGGATACCACTCTAATTCTCTGAACCTTTATATCTTTGTGATTAAAATTGAGTTAATTACCATCCTGTCTGTTTCAGAAGCTTGTGAGATGATTAAGTGAAAATGCTGTGTAAACTGTAAAGCACTGTAAAAATGTAAGACTTTATTATGGAAATTATGTAATAAGATTGATTATATTTCTTGTTAGTGGTAAACATGGATAATTTCTGGTTTGGGAAATATGCAATAAGGGGGAAAACATGCAATTAATATCCTAAGTTGGAAAAAGAGACAATTGGTATAATTAATTGAAGCAACTACTTTAAAAGTTATTTTATAAGGTCTTTCATGATTTTGGGTAAACTCTGGGAGTTGGTGATGGACAGGGAGGCCTGGCATGCTGTGGTTCACGGGGTCGCAAACAGTCGGACATGACCTAGCTACTGAACTGAACTGAAATTATAAGGTCTTTGCAGGTTGAGATTCAAACCAAACTAATTCAACTGCTAATGAGAGTTAAGCAAATCAGCATGGGCATGCTGATAGAGAATTCAGTAATTCTGTCAGGCATGACTGGTGCTTGTGTGATTAATCATTTATATACTTCAAAGAATTAGAGTAGAATAATACTGACTTAATATGAAAACCATTTTCAGTATCTTCCAATAGCCTTTTATAAATGAAGAAGCCATCAGAGATTAAAAAATAACATGCACAGGTACTACTGATTTGTTATTCTACTCATAAAATGAGCATTAAGAAATCTTCTACTCAGGAATTAGTTATCTGGTTATTCAAAGCTCACATGAACAAGCATTATAAATAAATACATTAGTAGCTATGTAACTACTGAGAATGTTGCTACAATATACACTCAAATTAACTCTTACATTTTCATTGCATTAACTAATGAAACTATGCTGCTAATGACTGATATTTTTAAAAGCAGGAAAAATTATATGATTCACTACCTTATTGCTACATGCTATATTTTTTATGAATATAAATACTATGTTTATGTATCTCAAGATCTGGAATATGTAGTGTGTTGAATATAACCAATTCTTCAAAAGTAATCAACTTTTTAAACAACAGATCAGATAACTATATAGCAATTGCATTTTGCATGTAATAATTTTTAAAATGTCAGAGGAGTGTATAATTTCCTCAGTTCTGTCTCACTGCAGCAAGTGGGCCTTAGGAAGCATCACTACAAACAAAGCTAGTGGAGGTGATAGAATTCCAGTTGAGTTATTTCAAAAGATGATGCTGTGAAAGTGCTGCACTCAATATGCCAGTAAATTTTGAAAACTCAGCAGTGGCCACAGGAATGGAAAAGGTCAGTTTTCATTCCAATCCCTAAGAAAGGCATTGCCAAAGAATGCTCAGACTACCACACCATTGCACTCATCTCACATGCTAGCAAAGTAATGCTCAAAATTCTCTAAACCAGGCTTCAATAGTACATGAACCATAAACTTCCAGATGCTCAAGCTGGATTTAGAAAAGGCAGAGGAACCAGAGATCAAATTACCAACATCTACTGGATCATCAAAAAAGCAAGAGAGTTCCAGAAAAACATCTACTTCTGCTTTATTGACTACGCCAAACCTTCCACCTTACCTGCCTCCTGAGACATCTGTATGCAAGTCAAGAAGCAACAGTTAAAACTGGACATGGAACAACAGACTGGTTCCAAAACAGGAAAGGAGTACATCAAGGCTGTATATTGTCACCCTGCTCATTTAACTTCTATGCAAAGTACATCTTTTGAAATGCTGGGCTGAATGAAGCACAAGCTGGAATCAGGATTGCTGGGAGAAATCTCAATAACCTCAGATATGTAAATAGCACGACCCTCATGGCAGAAAGTGAAGAACTAAAGAGCCTCTTGATGAAAGTGAAAGAGGAGAGTGCAAAAGTCGGCTTAAAACTCAGCATTCAGAAAACTAAGATCATGGCATCTGATCCCGTCACTTCATGGCAAATAGATGGGGAAACAGTGGAAACAGTGAGAGACTTTATTTTGGGGGGCTCCAAAATCACTGCAGATGGTGACTGCAACCATGAAATTAAAAGACGCTTACTCCTTGGAAGGAAAGTTATGACCAACGTAGACAGCATATTAAAAGGCAGAGACATTATTTTGCCGACAAAAGTCCATCTAGTCAAAGCTATGGTTTTTCCAGTAATCATGTGTGGATGTGAGAGTTGGACTATAAAGAAAGAATTGATACTTTTCAACTGTGGTGATGCAGAAGACCCTCAAGAGTCCCTTGGACTGCAAAGAAGTCCAACCCGTCAATTCTAAATAAAGTGTGTCCTGAATATTCATTGGAAGAACTGATGCTGAAGCTGAAACTCCAATAGTTTGGCCACCTGATATGAAGAACCAACTCATTGAAAAGACCCTAATGCTGGGAAAGATGGAAGCCAGGAGGAGAAGGGAGCAACAGAGGATGAGATGGTTGGATGGCATCCCCGACGCAATGGACATGAGTTTGAGTTGGACCAAGTGTTGGTGATGGACAGGGAGGTCTGGCATGCTGCAGTCCATGGGGTCACAAAGGGTCTGACACGACTGAGCGACTGAACTTATGGAGGAGAAGGACCCCCCAAAGAGAGACTGTAGCCACCTCAAGAACTCTCTAGCTCATTCTTTGAGATCCTATAGGAGCTGAATGTTTTTCTTGGGGACTGTGAGACTTTCTTTAACTTAGCTGCAGGTATTTACCCAGAAACAACATGTCTCATTCAAGATGGCTCAAGGCCCTCCCTGTTCAGGGATCAGGAGATCTATCTCTTGTCTGTTTTGGAGTACAACCCCTGCCAAGCTGTGTTGGCTCTTTAGAGCTGTCCCGAGAAATCTTATCCCCAGAGCTTAATTTTGGGGGCATTCATGAGAATGGCACTCATTTGAGTCTGAATAGATATCTGAGATCTCCCAGAGGCTCACAGGTGGACTGAGTGTCCTCCTCTGTTTTCTTCCACGGCTTGACTCATGAGTAGTGAATCCAGGAGTCGTGTCCTGGTATCTTGACTGCTGTGGGGGTAGAAAGTATTACAGGTTAGGGGCCCTTCCATATAGGCTGGTGGTGAGACTTTGGGGACCCATCTTTCCAGACTTTAACACTTGAGTCCCTGGAGAATATACTGGTGGCTCTTTAGAATCTTTTGGGTCCTGGTTGACACCCCACAAGCATATTACCTGTTGGAATTGCCCAATGGCCATGGTTTAAGACCAGAGGGACTGAGGCTCTGGATCGAGGAAGAGGTCATTGACATAAACAAAAGGTCTCCCATATAGCATCTCATAGGACTAAGCCCAACCTATTCCTTGGGGGCAATACGGGTGCAGAAGAGAGCTACTGGTAAAGCCTCCTTCCATCCCAGGGAGGTCTCCTGGGTTATCTTTTTTATCACGGACTTTAAGAATTGGTTGGCTCTTTCTTTGTAACTTCCCTCACAGCTCAGTTGGTAAAGAATCCGCCTGCAATGGAGGAGACCCTGGTTCAATTCCTGGGTCAGGAAGATCTCCTGGAGAAAGAATAGGCTACCCACTCCAGTATTCTTGGGCTTCCTTTGTGGCTCAGCTGGTAAAGAATCTGCCTGCAATGTGGGAGACCTGGGTTCAATCCCTGGGTTGGGAAGATCCCCTGGAGAAGGGAAAGGCTACCCCTCTCCAGTATTCTGGCCTGGAGAATTCCATGGATAAATCCTTGGGGTCGCAAAGAGTCGGACATGACTGAGCCACTTTTGTTTTTGGCTCTTTATATTTTTCCTGAAGACTGAGCCCTCCAGGCACAATGAAGATAGTAATGCTCAATGCCTTAGAGACCCCTTGGGTGATGTTAGAAGTAAATGATGTCCCATTTTCACTTTGTAATGACCTTGGCAGACCAAATCTCAGAATGATTTCATGGAGCAGTTTTTTACCACTTCCTCAGCCTTCTCAGTCCAGGTAGGAAAGCCTTCAATCCATCTTGTGAATGTATCTATTATGACTAATAGGTATTTATACCCTTGAGAAACTGGCATCTGGGTGAAATCCATCTGCCAGTCCTCTTCTGGGTAGGTCCCATGTTGTTGGACAGGCCGGGCCAGCTGGGGTCTTTGAGTTCCTTGGAGGTTGTTTAATTGGCAAGTAGCATACGAGGAGACCACTTGCCTTATAGTCATTTGGAGGCCTGTTCCTCTGAAGGACCTTTCTAGTAATCTTTGGAGTGTCTTCTTCCCTAAATGTGGCAGCGTGTAAGAAGTCAACCAATTTCCACTGGAGGTTCCCAGGTCCCTCCTTTTGGACCCATCCCATACAATCTTCTCGAAAGCCCTCACTCTTAGCTTTAAGTCTCACCTTCAGTATATGAAGGAGTTTCTGGCAAATTAGTCTGTGGAACTAAGGTGGCAGCCCCTATTAGGTCACGGTTCTGTAACGCTGCTCTCTTAGCTGCCTGATCAGCTGCTTGGTTCCCTCATGCCACTTCCGTGCTCCCTTTCTGGTGTCCTTTACTGTGGGAGACTGAAACCTCAGCAGGCAGATGCCTGCCTCCAAGAGCCTAAGGATTTTATTACCACATTTGACTGGAGACCCTCAGGTGGTCAAGTGGCTTCTTTCTTTCCAAATAGCAGCATGTGCATGTAGCCCCAGAAAGGCATACTGTCAATGTAAATGGTTTTGTTTTGTTTTGTTTTTTCGCAGCTCTAAAGCTCGAGTCAGGGCTATGAGCTCAGCCAATTGGGCTGAAGCACCAGGTGACAAAGGCTTAACCTCTATGGTCTCAAAATTGGAGACTACTACATATCCGGCTCTTCTTTTCCCATCCAAGACAAGGCTGCTTCCATCCGTGTACCAGATTTCCTCAGGGTTGGTCAGAGGATCTTCTGACAATCCCTCCTGGGCTTTTGTCCAGTGATCCAAGGTATCTAGACAAGAGTGAAGGGAGAGAGCCCTCTGGGGTAGGCAGGAGGGTGGCTGGGTTAAGAACCTCACAAGGGGATATAGTCAGTCCTGGATTTTCCATCAGCTCGACTTGATATCTGAGGCGCCTTTGATCAGACATCCATTAATGGCCTCTCCCATCAGGAGTTGTTTCACTTGGTGGCTGGTAAAAATAGTTTGACCCCCAAAGAGTGTTTTAAAGCGTCTTCTATCAGGTCTGCAATAGCTGCAAGATTTTGAAGGCAGGGAAACAGCTCTTCCCAATAAGGGAGTAGGACACTCAGGGACCACCAGAAACTGGTGGGAAATATTTGCCCATCCTAGCAACAAAGAAGTGCTCAGGTGAATCATTTTGTAATTGATTTTCCTGTAGCACCCAAAATGGCACAGGTTTGGGAGGAGAAGGCTCTGGAATAGTAGGTCAGGACAGAGTAGGTAGCCCCTGTGTCAACCAAGAAATTCTTGCATCTACCTGCCACCTCCAGTTGCACCCTTGGCTCCAGCCCTGCAATGGTTATGTGTGAGAGGCAGGCTGGCTGGAATGGGCCACTTCAGTCCTGCTGAACAATCATGAGGGCAGACTTGGCGCTTGACCTTGAGGTTCTTGGGTTCCGAGTGCAGAGTGCCACCCAATGTCCCAATTGATGGCATTTGTAGCAAACTGTTTTAGGAGACTTGCTGTGGTTTGGATACTCTTTGGCCCATTGCCCCACCTATCTAAAGATTAGGCATTTGCCTTGTGCTTTGTCCTTCAAGGACTCGGGGTTTGCCATAGGCCTTCCCTGGAGGGCGGCCAGCATCTGGGCATGCCTTGTCTCCTTCTTCTCTCCCTCTCCTGGGCCTTGGCCTCCCTCTCCTGTTCTCTGTTATAAAAGTTACTGATGGCTGTCTGGACTATCTCATCTAAAGATGCAGCCAGGTCCTACTGCTGTAGCTGTTTTAACTTCATCCTGATGTCTGATGCACACTGGTGCGGGAATTTGTCCTTTAAAATCACACTTATGGAGGGCCTATTTTAGACTTTCCAAAAAGGTAATGGGGTTCTCGTTGGACTCCTAAGTTATTGCTGAGACTGGGCACAGTCCCACAACTAATAGGCTTCCTCCTATTTCTATGGGTGGACTTCCTTAGGGGTGAGTTTTTCTGAAGCTTATCCTCCAGTACTGTTGCAACCCGAGAGCTGGGTGTCCCCAGGTCAGGTTGCAGATCCCCAGGCAGGTTGAGGAATGACAGCCTCCTGGAACCCCTGGGCTGGTGGATCGCTGAGCAGGTTGATGCATGACAATCTTTTGAGGACCAGATCCCTAGACAGGTCGAGGCAGGTTGACCTCCTGGGATCCCTGGACTGAAGTTGGGCATCCCCAAGGCCTCCAGCATGACCAGTGCTGGGTAGGATTAAGGGGTTGTAATCTTAACTCATCGCTGGTTTGTCCACCAGGGTGGGAATAGATATGATGTAAAGTAATCTAAGTCTATGCCCTGAGGCTGGGAACCTGGTGAAACAGCCAAAAGCCTCATCCTCTTATTACTCTGAGGAAATGTAAGTCACTGATTTCCTCCCCTAGTTCTCCATAAGAGCAGTTTAGGGTGTCTCCAAAGGTAAATATCTCATTGTCATAGACCCACTTTAGGTAATAACAGAAATAATGACAGAAGAGTGGGTTATCTCATCCTGTTAGGGGCATTAGGAATATTTTAATAATAAGTGGAGTGAAGCAATGTTGCCTACAAAGGGGCAGGATCCTGGTTATAAGAGTTAGGAAGTGGTTTAAGAATAAATTGATAAGAGGCAACAAACCAGCTGTTCCATAAAAGTGTAGTGGAGATTTGATCCAGGGGTATGTTTGTAACTTTAGGAGAAGGGTGGTAAGTGTTTGGGCCCAAACGGCCTGCAGGGCAGATTCCCAAAGTGGAAAACACTGTCCATGGAGGCCCAATTGCCCTTGAATGGATGCCACCAACAGATGAACTACTAGCAGGCATTGTGTGTCTGTCACCTGCCCTATTGGGTTCACTGAGAGATGCTGTTGTTGCACATGTAGGAAACATGGAAGATGAAGGCCTGGATATCTAGAGGGATTGGATATTATACAGTATTTCTCTCCCAAGGGCCAGTTGTTTTCTGGTTGTCCCTCAAGGAGATTGTAGAGGCATCATTGTGGGCCTGGGTGGCTGTGCTCAGAAGAGCATGAAACAGGAGGGAAGGGGGCAGGGCTCAACTTTTGAAAAAAATGGCATAGCTCAAGGGCATAACATAAACCAATTAAAATCAAATGGGTCCAAGATGACAAGTCAAATTCAACTAATCCTGGATCCTCCATCTGAAAGCTAAATGACACACCCAGAGGTGCCAGGACAGTTCCAAGTCACTGTCAAAAGACTGAGGAGTGGGTGGTTCCCTAATTGTTGGAATGATCCTCCCACTCATTAGCATATGAAATCACCCAGCCCGCAAAAACTAACCACACCACAGTCCATGGCCACTGCCCTCTCCTCTGTGATGGCCCACACCCTGTGGAGTGTGATTCTCTCTGAATCTGACAAATCCATCTCTTAGCTATCGCTGTGTCTCTCACTGAATTTTCGCAATGAAACATCAGAGCCTAAGCTTCATTAGGTCCTGAAGCCAGGTGCCCTGGGTTTTGTCCAGGCTCAAGTCCCAGAAGAGGGGAGCTGTAGGACAGGAGGAAAAAGCAGTGGGCAAAAATGTGCCGAGGAATCCCCTTCATAACCTGCCAGAAAATCTGCTAAATACCTGACCTGTGCTCACAGTTTTCATTGGCCTGATCCTTGGCATAAAGAAGATTAAGGACAGAAGAACCCCCACCCGCTTGGGCAACAGCTTCTAGGGCTCAGCAGAGGAAAATGGAGCCTTCAGGACACACAGGGGAGTAGGCTTTCCAGAGTCCCTCAGTTGCACCCACTGCTGCTCAGCTGTTCGTGGGGGGTGCAGGGAAGCAAGAAACAACAGACTATAAAGGAATTACAATTTTGTTCACCATATGTCCTTCCAGCCATAGGGGCGAGGACTTCCTACCCCAACCGGAGGTCCCCTGGAATCTGAGACTGAGCCACATGAGCTTTCTGCTGAGTTTGTTTTTGCTGTCGAGTTTTCTAGCATGCTGAGCTTCTTGTCACTTCCCCTGTGCTGGGTTTTCTTCACGTTCAGCTTCCACCGTGGGAGTTTTCACCGAGTTGGGCTTCTGCTGTGCTTGGCCTCCGTCATGCAGGGGCTGAGCTGAGGTTGTTTCAGCCAGGTTAAATCCAAGAAACGGCACCATATATGCCGGGGGAGTATGTAATTTCCTCGGTTCTGTCTCGCCGCAGCAAAAATCTGAAGCAACAGACAGATCAGTGTTACAGCCCCGTGTAAATGTCCTCAACTGCAGCAAAAACTTGAAGCGACGGATGGACCAGTGTTGCAGCTCCATGTTACAGCACAGTTTTATTTAGAAAGCAAAGGGAAACACATCCTCAGGAGTGAGGGTGGGCTGACCCAAAAGACGCGAAGAGAAGCCAAGTTCCCTGGCTCAATTTTCATTCCTTTTTTTATGTTTTTCCTCCTCCCCCTGAGCCTGCCCTATGTAAACTGGGCTAGCCAGGAGGGCTGTTTGCTTCACCCAAGGTTCTCACTCTGGTCCTTGGACCTTCCTTTGTTCTATTTTTGTGGGTTTTTCCCTTGTTTGTTTTTCAGTCACTGCCATTCTGGACTCCATTTTCCTAGTCTAACTACCTAACAAAAGCAAAAAAAAAAAGGAAAAGGAAAAGTAACTCACTACCCAAGTTTAATATATGTTAGACTTCAAATTGCATATATTACATATCTTGTGTATTATGTACACTGAGCATACTTGCATATACATCACACATACACAATTTGAGGCTAAATGTTAAAGTGAAACTAATGGCATTTAACATTTTGTTTTAATTTTTTAAGATAACTATGACTGTCAGATCCACTGTCTACAATTATGTGAGCATGTTAAAGGAATACTGTGCATCTGTAAAGATGCTCTTTACTATAGATTTCAGAATTTCTTTCTCAAAATTTAGAGATGAGCAATTCACTTATGTAAAGTATGAAATGTAACTGTCAATGAATCTATTAATGCCTATTTTTGAGGCTCTATTGTAATTATGTTAAAAAAATTTATTTTCTGCAGTTTCTGCTTAAATGAGTTACTTGAATACATAGATGCAAAAGAGTGTCAAAAGTGCTAATTTGATTGACTGCAAAATGGATCCTGGAAATCCAGTTAGAAAAGACCCTGATGCTGGAAAAGATTGAAGTCAGGTGAAGAAGGGGTTGACAGAGGACAAGATAGTTGGATTGCATCACCGTCTCAATAAACATGAGTTTCAGCAAGCTCTGGGATATGGTGAAGGACAAGGAAGCCTGGTGTGCTGCAGTCCATGGGGTTGCAAAGAGCTGGACACAACTGAGTGACGATCTGAACTGACTGAGCCTCGGGAATGAATCATTTAGTACAAACTGGAGGTCTGAGTATATGTCAGAACCTGATGAGATGGCTGTTGTTCAGCTCAAGAACTCCATTTCAGGCAGTCTCTTAGAGTATTAAGGATTTGAGTTGGTTTTTTTTTTTTTTTTTTAGCTGATAGAGGAAATAAAGTACTGGTTCATAAGGATACTGGAGTGTCTATGTACAAAGTGCATAACAAGTTTGGATCAAGTCAGAAAACCCAGAGTGATAAATGCTCAGCTTATTGTCATGTTTTCTTGATGTGTGCTTTGTTATGTTAAAAAAGTTAAGAAACATTGTTGCAGATTAAGTTATTAAAAAAAAAAATTCCCCCCCAAAACCTAACAACTCAAAAGACCCAAGAGACCCTGCACTGGCTGCTTCTGTTATCTTCATTCTCAACTGTGACTGTCAATGACAACGTGGCTTCCAATTTACACCTTCTGACAACTTAGTCCAGGGAATGAGTCCTGTTGTAATGAAAATTTCATGTTTCCTTCTGAGTGACTGATTTTTATATAAAATCATCTTAAGAAAAATATTCCATGGATGTGTCATTTTAAGTTTCAGAGCAATCCAACAGTATGTGATTTCAAGTTGCTTATAAAACCTGTGAATTACCCAAGAGAAGCAAGCAACATTATACCTTTTTTTAATGGAAAAAAAAAAAATGAAGCCCAGAATAATTGTAACTTATCCAAGGAAAGTTAGTAATTAAAGCTTATCATTAGTAATTAAAGCTTATTAATTTCCCACCAGGTTATTATGTGATCAGAGGGGAAAAATCTTCAAAACTATCCTCAGCTCTAAACTGGGTGAGAAAACATGTGAAATGGGGTTATAGTCACAGTCATGCAGGGAAATCTTTGTTAAGTTTTAATTATTTTCTCACCTTTATAACATCACAAGTCAAAGAGGACTGCACAGGACTTCCTGACGTTAGTAATTTGGGCAGCTGGAAATGTGAGGTGTAGAGGACTAAAGTGTTATGGATAGACACTAGAATTAGAAGCTATGACTTAGAAATGATTAGCCAGTACTGAACATACCAACTTAAATGCCACTACCAGTAACAGGCAAGAGATAGTTTAGTTACAATAATACATACGTTTGAATTGAAATCCTGTTGAAGACTATTAATACACAAATAGGCAAAGATGTTTACAGTTCCTGAACCCGTTCTAGTACCATTAAGAAGAGGTTCAGAAATTGTTTGAGTATTGGTTAAAAATTATTATTCAAATTAGCCAAAATTCAAGTCAAAAATTCCTTCTGCTCTTCAACTTTCCTAAATCTAATCATCCATTCATTTTCGAGGTGCTTACTTAGCATCTACTGTGGGATAGGTGGTCAGAGAACAGTGAGTTAGACATTACTACAGGTCTGCTAGACAGTCGTCTCTAAATGCGACTCCTGCATTACCTAATCTATAGTAAGCCATTCTTACTAAGTAATGACAGTCTTGTTAAGAAAGGTTATTCCTACAGGCTTTAGGATGCACAATTAGAATTTCTGGTTGTGACAGCCTTTGCATTACAGGATATCAGCTTCTGAAATGCCAAGGGTACAGACAGGCACCTCCATCAGACTCTCCAGCAAGGAGACCAACAAATTTTATTTTTCCTATGTAAATGCTAAAGGGTAAGGAAGGTTTTGAAGTCTTGTAATTTGTCTTTTGGAATTTGAATGTCAAAATAACTGCTAATAATGTGAATTATAAACTACTGAACAAAATAAAATCCCTGAGTCCCTGCTGATATAAACGAATGCAGAATAAAATCAGGCATAAAGAAAAGTACTTCCTGGCAGTAGAATGACAACCAATAAATATTGACAGGATAAAGAAGCTAGAAGTTATAAATGGATATTAAAACTAGAATAATAAACATTATTTACATATTTTCAAGGCTTCTTCACATGATAGTTATTAATTACAAAGGTCAAGTAATACTGTTACAGTGGAGAATCTTGGAGACACTGCCTTAATGAGCTAATGATCTCTCCAAAAACATTACATAAGAACAGATTATCATCCAGTGCCACTTGATATGGTACAGTGAAGCTATAACATCACTTCTGTGTTATTCCCAACATATGAATGACCTGTTTATAATCAAGAAAACACATGGTGTGAACCCAAATCAGCAAATAGTTTTTAAAACAGTGAATCCATATTTTTCAAAAATGTCAAGATCAGCAAATTTTTAAAAAGCTAGAGAATGTTCCAGATTAAAGGAAAATAAAGACATGCAAATGTAATGCATCTACTTTCACAGTTAGAAGACCATTTTTTCAAATGTTCTTATGTAACTACAAATGTTCTTATGTAACTTAGGTACAACCTGAAGGCCAATGTAGCTGCTGCCAGACCACAAAGTGAAATCCTTTTTCTGCATTTTGTGAATGACAAATGGAATCTTTGATAGCAATAGAAATAGAATATTAAATACAGATAGCATCATCTAGTACCCAAGATAAAATAGATAATTGAATCAAACCTACTATGAGACTTGCACAGGTACAGGGCAATGCTAATGCATACAGTGCAAGCTTGGAAGTAGTTTCTATGGCATTTGCCAAACTGTTGCTAATCACTAATTTCTTTTCCATATGATCGTGTATTTTTTGTTATAAAATCTTAAGAGATGCATTATATTTATATTCACCAATAGAATATGAGTTGACAATAGCTAATTTTCCTATAAACCCATTAATTTTTCAAGTAAGTGTCGGTATAAAGTTGATGACAAGTGTTATCACTTTTTTTTTCCCTATGATGTGAATGCCAGAGATCAACTTAGTGGGAATTTTTGTATTAAGATTATAAATTTTCTTTAGAAAATACTAACTGTGGAACTATGGCTGCCCTAACAAACATGATGATGTGATTTTTTTCAGTGGTCTATTTATCTTTCATTACACTTAAAAATATTACACATTACACATTAATGTTCTAACGGTTTAAGCCATTGCTAAGTAGGTGTTTAGTTTGCTGTCAGAAGCTCTCCTAATTATTGGATAGAGTGAGTGAAGGATTTTGTGTATTTAAAATACTTAAAAAAATTTAAGTTATTATAGAATCAGAGGGTAAAATTGACAAAGTACACACTAACAAAATTCAATAAAGTGTGTGGTGTGTTTCCATACTTTATCTGTTTTAATGGTTGGTAAAAGAAAGACGACTATGATTTTATATGAAATTATTACTAATAACTTTAAACATTTCCCCTGAAGCTTAAATTATCTCCTAATCCTTGTTTACATTATCAATATGCATAACATGTGCGCATGCTCAGTTGAGTCTGATGATTTGCAACTCCATGGACTGTAGCCTGAGCTTCCCAGGTGGCTCAGTGGTAAAGAATCTGCTTGTCAATACAGGAGACACAGGTTTGATCCCTGGGTTGAGAAGAGCCCCTGGAGGAGGAAATAGTAACCCACTCCAGGATTCTTGCCTGAAGAATCCCATGGACAGAGGAGCCTGGAAGGCTACAGTCCATCGGGTTGCAAAGAGTTGGACATGACTAAGCAATTGAGCACGCACAGGACTTTAGCATGCTAGACTCCTCTGTCCATGGAATTTTCCATGTAAGAATATTGCAGTAGGTTGCCATTTCCTCCTCCAGGGCATCTTCCTGACTCAGGGGTCAACCTGCATCTCCTGCATCGGCAGGTGGATTCTTTACCATGGATCTACCTGGGAAGCCTATGCAAAATGTACCCAATAGCTTTAACTTCCATTTAATCCTTATGCCTTACATAATATTTATTAAGATATTCAATCCTAGAATTATCCTCACTGACAACATCTAATTAATAGCAAAGCTCTGGTTTCTTGAACTTGTCCCATACAAACTCCAATAATGTCTTTTCTGATATTCTCTTAATGATATGCTCAACAACTCTGAATTCTGTATTCTCCTTTGTAATGAGTAATTAAACCCAACTTTGAGGAACTAAAGGACTGTTACTGGTGGTCTTCGGCTGTTATGCTTAATAGTACTTATATTGCAGACAATGATGGGAAATGAGGAAGTAGCTGGAAGAGAATATAGGGTCAAGGGATAGTTTTTCAAAGATGGTACAACAGTGAACTCTATTTGCCATCTGATACAAGAGAGATCATTTAAGTGATATCTCTGCGGTGAGAGGTAAAGCTGTCATGTACATAAAGGTTGGCCATAGGCTCGGAAGAAGGTAGTCCATAAATAATGTTATGAGGGGAAACTGGGCATATTGCTACCAACATAGATAGCTTGATAGAGGTGTAGCAGAAATATGTAGAAGTTTTCGTCTAATTGCTGCTATTCTTTCAGAACCAAAGGGCAGAGTTATCAACAGAAAATGGGGAGGGGGAGAGACATCTTGATGGCTAAGGAGAGAAAAGGTAGATTTCTAGGGAGAAGGAAAATGGAGAGGATTAGAGAAATAGGGTATGCACTCTGGGAGCAGTAAGGGCTCAGCACCCTGAACTTACGGATCATGACCAGACATCAAACAAAGCTCTTCTTGTCTTCCCAAACCCCAACATACTCAATATAGTTTTTAAACAAAGATGAGTATCAACCTTTTAATTCCTGATTTATTAGGGTTATCAAGTTGTTAACACACGTACACACACACACACACACATATCTTGGGATGGATCTTTCAGAGTCAGGAGAGACAGAGTGGCACCACTTGGCATAGCCACTAGGGGACCAATTACCTGAGTGATTCTGGACAAAAGATTTGACTCTCTGGCTCAAGGTTTTCATGTATGTAGTGAGCAAAACACTACAATCAACTTTTATAGATGCTAAAAATGTGAGAATACTTATAAAGCATTTAGAACAACAGCTAATGATTCACTTGTTAAATAGAAATCTTACCAAACTTAAATCATTTTTTTTCCTGAGTTGCCTGGAAAAAGTCAACTGGGTGAACCAATAAAAAGAACCTCTCTTCATGGCCTATTTAACAACATGATTATTTCTGGTGGTCATCTGGGACAGTCTTTGTGGACTAGATCACGGGTGAGTAATTTGAGTGACTTACATCATTTGTAACTGTGAAGCCATTTATGAATGAAAGAACTCTTTCCATTGGCCCAAACATTCTTACATCATTTAAAAAAAAAAAAGCATATCTAGAAAAGTGTTGATAGAAACATGTTTGAAAAGTTGAAAAAAATTTCAGCTCCAGAGAATAATAAAACAGTTATTAATATGTTACTTATTTGGTGAATTATAAAGATTGAAAAATAGCTTCTTGCCTCCTTATCAGACAGAGATCAAAATTCTAAGATGGTATTGTTCAAAAACTATCAACACTCACCACCAAAATGAAGCCCCAGGGAGAATTTATTATTTTGCATGTGTCTACTGACATGTCTTTAAAAATTATTTTGAGTTATCAAAAGACAGCCCCAATGTGAAAGCCCAGATTACTACTCATCCCTGTCTGACTATTTCAGTTTTAATATTACATTTTAAATTGCTGAGATACTCTTTTAAAGCCTTTTGGGCTTACGTATTTGTTTTTGTATGGCTAAAGATTTTGTGTTCACGGATTCTGTGAAATCTTGAAAGACCAGATCTATTGAATGAAATTTCTTTCATCTCAAATCTATAAAAATTCAAATAACCAGACTTCTAAAAGAGATGATTTTTCTTAGGGATTTTATTGACCCTGGCACTCCAAATATATACATCTTCTTGAAAGAAGTAAACCATTGTGTGATAATTTTATTAAGAAGGCATTTGGAGATGGCAGTAATTAAAGTGGTCTAAGTTCATCTATTTCAGAAGTAAAGCAGGAAGACCAAGAAAAGAGCCTGAGAACTGCCAGGAAACTTCACAGAAAGAGCTGAGATCCACCCAGGAGAAATTCATTTCTATTAAAATATGACAGGGCATTTAACTGCACTGATCTTCCTCTCTCTTTGGAGATACATTCGATGGGAAGTATTAGTGATGGAGTTCTTTTAACTTTAAAAACGCCATTCAAAGCTTTCCTTTGCTTCTCAAAGAATTCTGCCTTGCTTTACAGGCAATACCCACAGAGAAATAAAAGTTACTTTGTGTGATATTACATTGCATTTTACAGTCAAGGACACTGTAAGGATTTGTGAATTGTATAGAAATTAAGACATTCTTTTTCTTTCAAGAACAAATAAAAGTTTGAACAATGTCTGTTTTTGTTCTATACCAACTGCCCTGCCAAGGCTAGAGATGATGACCAAAGTATGATTATTTTAAGCTTCTTGATAATCATTCATTCATTTTTGCATGTAGAGAATAAATATAGATTAAATTAGATAACTAAGTTGAAATCTTGGAGTAAAGATAATTATTTAATAACTTCAAACTCTTTGAGAGTACATGAGCTTAGGAGATTGTCTTCAGGAAAAAAGAATTATTTTCTAAACTATAGAAAAATACCTTTCTGAAAAATAAAGATAGGAAATATAATCTGAACAAAGAAATCAAAGGCAACTTAAAGTTATTTCAAATATTTAACTCTGAGAATTAGTTTTACTTTTGTAGCCTGCAGATACTTAAATAGTCAATGCACTATTTTATCAATATTAGACTGTGCAAGCCACTGGGATTTAGAAAGTTTTTAAAGGTTTTAAACACTGCTTGAATTACTAGTGGACGACAAGAAGCTAAATGTCAAATATTCATCTCCTTATGTTTGTATGTATATGTGTTAGTATGTACTTGTTTACATATTTACACTGTCCTTATACTAAAATTGGATTGCAAGGGTCAAGTCTTGAATAGTAAGCAAAGTAATATTTTGCAGGATAGGAGATTATCACTCTCCTATCTCCTAAGTGTTTATAATTCAGGAAGAGTAAAGCAAACTCACACCCCTATTTACTGAATTGGGTCACATGAGTAAAAAGGGAAATATGTAAACAATATTTGTTAATAATTCCCTAAAGATATCTTGGTATTTTTTATTCCTAGGACAGACATTTATCTAATGGCATTCATGAAATGAACTTTTTTATTAAGGACTTTTTTATACCTTGAGGCATAAAATTTCATACTGCACTGAATGATCTTAAGTGAATCCTTGTTTTTCTAGGGACTTCTCGACATTGTTGATGTTACTCAGATGCTAAGTCATGTCCAAGTCTTTGTGACCCCATGGGCTGAAGGACAGCAGGCTTCCCTGTCCTTCACTATCTCCCGGGGTTTGGACAATTTCATGTCCATTGCACTGGTGATGCTATCTAACCATCTCATCCTTTGCCTCCCTCTTCTCCTTTTGCCTTCAATCTTTCTCTACACTATTAGGAAAGGAACTCCTCTGTTTTTGTCTTTCAAGTTTGTTTTGAAGCTGTGGTTATGGCTCCTTTTTAAAGGTTTCTGTTCCATATAAACTACATACTGTCTACAGTAGAGTACCTGTTATTTTTGTGCAGAAAAACAGGATTTAATCCAGGGGTTCATAGAGCTATCTCAAAATGTATTATATTCTTTGACTACTTCTGCAGGTATCCTTAGCCTTTGACCTTCATTATCTACATGTTCTTTGTGGTTTTTTCAAGCATTATACTTAAAACTAAAAAAAAAAAATCTCAAAAAATTTAATTTTTAATTGCGCATAGCTTGCCAGCAACAGAAAGACATTTTAAATAATGTGTTTATACAGCCCCAGTGTCATGATACCAGAGTTTGTGCCATAACCTCTGAACAGCTCAGAAATAGGATGTTGTGTTGGCAATTGCCTCTATTCATTGGAGAACTGTTAACTTAGATTTATTAAATTTAGTGCACTTTGGAAAATGTAAAATTGAACACCGGAGACTAAAATATAAATTGTATTCTACAAGCAAATAAATCCAGCTCTTTTGAGCCTCGAAAATAAGCATAAAATACAGAGAGGGATGAAAAGAGACCATTTCGAGAGCAATCACTAGTTTTACAAGGCTGCCTGTCCTCTTAGGAAGTGAAAATATACAGAGGTTCACACAACCCATCATTCTTTTGCTCTGTCCAGTGCTCTTTCACCTTTTATAAGAGATTTTTACACTCCAGTCAGCGAAAAGCTGAATTAATAAATCTAATATTCATGCTATAAAATGTGTTAAAGAGGAATGGAGTTTGATGCATGATGCAAGTTGCATTCTGAACCTGTGCTTACATTCTGATGGTGCAGTATCAACAAATCAGATAATCATGTAGAAGAAATTCACATCAACTTGAAGAATAATGACAAAAATTGTACAAAGAATAGTTCAGAAGTACCCAGACAGTTCATTCTTTAGAGTAGAAAACTGTGTTCTGTAGATTATGTCTGTATCCACCAGGTGTATTTCAATTCTGGATGGAATATTTTAAATTCACTTGTCCATGCAAATGCTTTAGCTCTCTGATAATCACCATGCAACAACAGTTAAGTATCTAGGTATAGTGCAAAAGATAAACACACGGTAGAAGTGCGTTTCTTTTTTTAAAAATCAAGATAATTGTGATGTTAGACAACAGATAAACCCATAGAAGTTATAGGTTATACTCTGTTCTATCTTCACACAAATATATACATTATAAAGAGATGTACACATATCCACAGAGCTTAGAAAAAAACAGAATATGTCAAAATGTGAATTTCCAATTCAGTGGTCTTGAGAATTTTCTATAAATGTGTTTCAAAAAGTTGAAGTCCTCATTTCAATTTAAAAAGGGTTTTTCAATATATCTTTTGCATGGATCCTAAGCTTACTTTATTGAAACTAGTGAGTGGTCTTCAAAAGTCCTAGTTTCAAAAGTAACTTAGAGTAGGAGAAGATAGAATAATATGTTTAAGATAGAAATTGTACCCTTTACTAAACCTTATGACAAATAAATTTGCACTTTCCTTGTACAATACATTTTATTTGGGTTAAAAAATCTGAAAGCTGGTTTAACCTGTTTGATGTTTTCAACATGACAAACTTCTTCAGGAAAAAGAAGATGCCTTCTTTTGTAATCTCTTGCACTAAATAAGCATGATGACATACTTCTAAGTTGCATGTAGCATATACCTGAAGTTTATTGTTTTTTGAACAAGCAACCTAGGAGAGAAAGAGGTGAGGCTATTAACATAATTTGAATAAAAATTCTGAATGACTAACAATTCATTCAAATCTGAGTATCAAAGGAGTGAATTCCAGAATTAATATAAACATCATATAAATAAATACACATACACATTTAATTTCACATTGTATCTATAGAATAGTCCTAATACCAGGCTAGAGATATTTGGTAATGTTGTTTTATTATATGTTCTTAAAATTCTAATCCATGCAATAATGTGTATAACACTAAATGAGGACTTCCGTTTCTGGTAATAGGGGAATAGTTTATATCAAGGAAGTCTTCCTACAGATAACAGTAACACAGTCTAGAAATATATGAAAATTCATTTGAAGGTACAAAAAGGTAGATCAAACTAGAGAGAATTTGGCTGTTGAAATAAAAACCTCAGTTAGAAAATTTCTTTTGAAAAATATATTAACTTCATAAATGTTTGTGCCTCAAGCTTATTTCTTTTTCTCATAACTCAGTTAATGATAATACTATTCATTCATGTAATCAAAGATGAAATCCTTTACTTTGCCTGCAATTCCTTATTTTACTTAACCTCATTATCTAATCTGTCACCAAATTCTGTTTTACCTAGGAATGGTTTCAAAACTTCAAAGTCTATATAACATCCAAAAACTATAAATAACTCATAAAACTTAACAGCAAACAAACAATCCAATTTAAAAAAGGAGAAAGTCTAAGTAGACATTTTCCAAAGAAGATATGTAGGTGGCCATCAGGTATATAAAGGATGCTCAACATAATTAATTATTAGGGAATTGCAAATCAAAATCACAATATCATCTCATACCTGTTGGAATGACTATTGCCCAATAGGCAAGAAATAACACTGAAAATATGAAGAGAAAGGAAATCCTTGAGCACTGTGGGTGGGAATGTAAATTGGTACAACAACTATGGAAAACAGAATGGAAGTTTCTTAAAAAATTAAAATTAGAACTACCATAGGATCCAGCAGTTCAACTTATAGGTATTTACCGGAAGAAAGTAAAAACACTAATTAGCAAAGATATATATGTTCACATGTGTATATGTTCATTTCAACATTATACCAACCAAGATATGGTAACAATCAAGTGTCTACTGATGGATGAATGGATAAAGAAGTTGTGGTGTGTGTAAATGTATATATAATGGTATATAATGGAATATTACTCAGTCATAAAATCATCATGCCATTTGCCACAACACAAATGGACATTGAGACCATTATGCCAAGTGAAATCCATCACACAAAGAGAAAGATACCATATAATCTCTCATATATGGGTTCTTAAAAAAATAAAAATAAAAACAAGCTCATAGATACAGACAATAGACTGCTGGTTACAAGAGACAGGGTGAAAGAAATAAATGATTTTTTTTTTTTTTTTAGTTTCAAAAAAAGTTAAATAAACAAAGTCAAGGTGGGGGGGTTCCGTATTATTTCATCATAAATATCCCCAAATCTTTCTAAGAAGTAGTCCCCTCCATTTTTTTTTTTTTTTTTTTTTACCTCCATGGCCTTAGTGAGTCATTATTTATGGAATGATGCTCTAAGTCCTTAGACAGGGATATGATTTTTTATAAACCAGTGTACAAGTTATCATTGCCACAATAATGTGAAGTGAAGGGAAGTCGCTCAGTCATGTCCGACTCTTTGCGATCCCATGGACTGTACCCTACAAGGCTCCTCTGTCCATGGAATTTTCCAGGCAAGAGTACTGGAGTGGGCTGCCATTTCCTTCTCCAGGGATTTTCCCGACCCAGGGATCGAACCCGGGTCACCCGCATTGCAGGCAGACACTTTACCGTGTCAGCCACCAGGGAAGCTGTGTGCCAAACCACCACCTGCCTTCTCTAGCGCCTGATGACACGCGCCCTTTGGACAGGCATTCCCCTCGAGCTTTCCCGGGGCTGCTGCCATGTCTGGGTTCAGCTGGCTGCCAGTGATCTAGGTTGGCCTCACTTAGGACCACCTGGCAGATCCAGCTTGGCTCCACCTCTGTCATCCTCCAGCGTGTCTTCAAGGTGATGTGTAAGACACAGAGAGGAGACAGAAACAGACGGCCTTCTGAGCTCTGGGCTTCATTCTGTTGATCATAGAGGGTCACATGTTGAAGAAATGTACTCTGCTCATATTAGAGAAACACCAAAATCACAGACAAAGTTCACTGACAAAGATAGATGTGGTGCATTAATTACATCAGTCTACCACACTCAGTCTTTCTTACCCTTCTTGCAGCTTCTTTTCTACACTAGGGTAGCAGATAAAATACAGACATTTATTTAAATTTGGGTTTCAGATATATAACAAAGAACTTTAAGACTCTCTTGTTCCCTGGCTATAACTGAATAGGGCTTCAAAAACAGCATTTTAAAAGTAGCAGAAAATACATAACTAAAAGATAAGAACAAGACTCCCTAAGGGATTCAGAAGGGTTATTTCTAAGAAAAAATTGGATTAAAAAGTTGGCAACAGTTTAACAGTAAAGAAAACTTCCAGCGATCAGAAATTTTACTGTTGAGACCTGCTATTCCTGGGAGACTTCTTATTGCCTGGTGCTTTCAATGACTAAATGTTTCTATTTAATGATCTTGTTCCATTATTAGCATCGATGTGTTCACACTTTTAAAATGATCTTAGCTCATGGTGGGCATATCAGCAGCTGTCAACAGCAATACTTATTTATACTGAATAATCCTTTCCTTCTCTTCTATACCTTTGTGAAAGCAGTGCTTCAGGGTATATGCTCTTGGATTTCAAAAATAGTGGATTGTAAATATAAAGGGGTTCCTAAGCAAGCATATTGACAAGCACCCAAAATCCTTGCACTTGCTTTGAAGGGTATTTTATCTGTATGCAAAAAATATAAAAATGGCATAGGGTAGCAAAAATGTCATTGTTCCTTAGCTCTAGCCTACGATTTAGACTTTGATGCTTTTATGATCATGGTTTGTATATAATTATATTAAAGCACTGGAAAAATGTTATCAGTTCAAAAGCTGATATATATCATGGGTGGGGGGGCATAAGTCTTTTGCTATGTCAATGGTAGATTTCTCAAACAGGGATGAAAGTAAACGTGTTGGTCACTAGTCATGTCCGGCTCTTTGTGACCTCATGGACTATAGCCTGCCAAGCTCCTCTGTCCATGGAATTCTCCAGGCAAGAACACTGGACTGGGTAGCTGTTCAGTTCTCAAGGGGATCTTCCTGACCCAGGGATTGAACTCAGGTCTCCTGCGCTACAGGCAGATTCTTTACCATCTTAGCCTCCAGGTGGTGATTTAGTCGCTAAATCGTGTCCAATTCTTGTGACCCCTTGGACTATAGCCCGCCAGGCTTCTCTGTCCGTGGGATTTTCCACGCAAGAATACTGGAGTGGGTTGCCATTTCCTTCTCCAGGGGATCTTCCTGACCCAGGGATCGAATCTGGGTCTCCTGCAATGCAGGCAGACTCTTTATTGACTGCATTACAAAGGAAACCCAAGATTGGATAACCACCAGGGAAGCCCCTCAAACAGGGATATGCAGTTACTAATCTATCAACTTCTTTAGAGAACTGGTGGTCCTATGGGTTCACTTCTTATCAAGCTTCTTTCATTCAGCATAAATCTTTGGATGATCATCCATGTCACTGTGTCTCTTCATACATTTTTTCTTTTACTGTTGAGTATAGTTTTATAATACTGAGAGATCATAATCCTGAGGGTAGACATCTTAGATATTTTTGGCTTGGGAATATTGCAAATAAAGCTGCTAGGAGCATTTGTGTAAATGTCTATATGGACTTATGCTTTCATCTTCTTTAAGAGTATAATAGCTATGTCATATGTAGACAGGTGACTCAGTGATAAAGAATCCACCTGCCAATGCAGAAGACCCAGTTTCAATCCCTGGGTCAGGAAGATCCCCTGGAGGTGGAAATGGCAACCCACTCCAGTATTCTTGCCTAGAGAATTCCAAGGACAGAGGAGCCTGGTGGGATAGGGTCCATGGGGTCACAAATAGTAGAACACGACTGAGCTCCCGTGCATGCCAATTGTTTTACAAATAGTGTTACACTTTTACGTAATCCCTGGCAGTGGAGGATTATTCCAGGAGCTCCATATCCTTACCAATACTTGGTATGATCAGTCTTTCTCAGTGTTAGACATTTAAATAATGTCCAGTAAGAGTTCATTGTGATTTTAATCTGCACTTATCTAACGGGTTAAGCATTAATCAAGCTATCTAATCTTCAGCGTTTTTCGTGTGCTTTGTTTTTTGCTATCCAGGTATCTTTGTTTGGTGAAAGGTCCAAGGAGATTGTGCAGTTCACCTCATTTATTTTCTGCCTCAAACAGATCACTGTTTTCCACTGCCAGGTCTGTAGTGTTATGAAAGCCGTTATTTCCTACTTTTTTTTTTTTTTTGATTTTGTAATTGTTTCAGGTGGGAGAGTCAATCTAGTTGCTACTATTATTCATTTTGATCAGAAGCAGTTTTTTTTTTAATTTATTATTTTTATTGGAGTATAATTGCTGTATGTTGTGCTAGTGTCTGCTGCACAATGAAGTGAATCAGCTGTATCTATCTCTCTCGCTTGCTCTCTCTTTCTCTCTCTCTCTTTCTCTCTCTCTCTCTATGCATATATCCCCTCCCTTCTACCCCACGGGCCATCCCCCCTTCCCGGTCATCACAGAATCGCGAGCCGAGCTCCTTGTGCTATGCGGCAGGTTCCCAGTAGCTCTCTATTTCATATATAGTGTTATATCTATGTCAGTCCTAATCTCTGGGTTTGCCCCACACTTTCCTTCCTCTGCTGTGCCCACGTGTCCATTCTCTATGTCTGTGTCTCTATTCCTGTCCTGCAAATAGGTTGACATGTACCATTTTTTAAGATTCCACATATACGTGTTAATGTTTTTTTTTCTCTTTCTGACTTACTTCACTCTGTATGATAGACCCAGGGCCATCGACATTTCTAAGAAGGACCCAACTAATTATTAGAGAAATGCAAATCAAAACAACAGTGTGGTATTACCTCACACCTGTCAGAATGGCCATTGTCAAAAAATCTACAAACAATAAATACTGGAGAGAGGGTAGAGAAAAAAGAACCCTCTTGCACTGTTTGTAGGAATATAAATTGATACAGCCACTATGGAGCACAGTATGGAGGTTCCTTAAAAAACTGAAACAGAACTACCATAGAACTCAGAAATCCCAGTACTGAGCATAGACCCTGAGCAAACCATAATTCAAACTGACACAGGTACCCCAATGTTCATAGACATAGACGTTTTTAAAATTTATTTATTTTTAATTGAAGGATAATTGTTTTACAATATTGTGTTGGTTTCTGCCATACATCAAGATGAATCAGTCATAAATATGTATATGTCCCCTCCCTCTTGAGATGTAGAAGTTTTTATCTGCACAATTTTTATCCTTCTTGCCATGAAGCGAATACATGTATATTTTATTTACATAGCAGTCATTTTTAGCATTTCAGTGCTTTCTTTTTCTAGTACTCTTGCCTGGAAAACTCCATGGACAGAGAAGCCTGGCGTGTATATAGTCCAGGGGGTCACAAAGAGTTGGATACAATGGAGCATGTGTGTGCGTGCGCACGCACACACACACACACACACACTTTTTGCATTACATGTTGCTCAGTCCTGCCACCTAAAAGTTCCCATGGGCTATCCCCTTCTACAGGCGGTATTATATTTTTATTTTGCTGATTCACTTTCTCAAACTTGAGATATAAATAAATTCATTTGTGGCCTCTACATTTATTTTAAGCTTCTCTGTCACTAAAGACATGGATTTACTCTCTAATACCGCTGCAGTTGTCACCCTGCACATTTGTGCTACATCCGCACACATTCCCCCAGATGCCAACTTTGGATCTATTCACAGGACTATAGTTAGCATTTGTTTCAAGTCATTGATTGTCTTCTCTAATCACTACACTTGAATAGTTTGATGTTTTCCATAGTTGACCGTATTCCCATGTGGTCCAGGAAAATGATTGGGGATTAATAATTAGCATCCATGGTCAATCTGCTATGACCCACCTCAACTCAGGGGATACACACACACACACACACACACACACACACACACACGTGAGTCCACAGATATACCTGCATTGGAGGTACCATGTCTTATTAACTGTTCCCCTTTATCACTGTAAGTCAAGGTTTCACACTGTAGGACTATATAGAAAGGGAGCTGGGTGATCCTGAGGAAATGATTGCATAACTACAACCTCAAACTTTAAAACTGATCATTACCAGTAGCAGGAAGAGGGGAACACAATAATAAAAGAAAATCAACCCGAAGCTTCTTAACTATACATTGTTTAGGGTATTAAATTTATTTCCCACAGTAACAATCAACTATACATTAAGTGGGCTTCCCAGGTGGAAATTCGCCTGCCAATGCAGGAGACTCAGGTTCGACCCCTGGGTCAGGAAGATCTCCTGGAGAAGGAAATGGCAACTCACTCAAGTATTCTTGCCTGGAGAATCCCATGGACAGAGGAGCCTGGCAGGCTCTATCTAGTCCATTGTGTCACAGAGTTGGGCATGATTTAGCTACTAAACAAAAGCAGCAATACATTGTGTTCTGTGCCCTAAACATGGTTTTCCTGTTTGGGGTCTGGTTTCTGTATAATTAACCCATAATTTGCCTTATATTTGGACAAAGGGAATTTTCATGTTTTTTATTCACCTTTAGTTGAATTATGATTTTATCAGGTTTCTTTCATTAACTTGCTATTCCAGAGTTTCAAAGCAAAGATAAATTATATAAATTCACTTCAAGGCAATAGAATTACAAATTAATATTTTTCCCTAGTGAACCACTTTCACTGTGTTTCCATCTATCACTTCCTTCCGTTTTAACACAGATAAGCTGAGAAAGTTTTCTTTCATCAAATCCTGTCATATTGATTATTGTCAAATATATATAAGGGAAGAGCCTGCTTATCACTGATGTCTGATCTATTTTCTGTGCCCCACCATTTTTATCTCCCATGAAGGAGTGGTCTGAAGTGGGTGATTCATACAAGAGGTCACAGAGGATCAAAATTTGTCAGGCTATAAGGTTATAAAACATCTCAGAGAGGGCTGAAATAAACAACTGTCACTTTGGTTTTATTTTATTTTTTCCATAATGACTAAAGGTTGAACAGAATACAACTCAGGTTTCTGTGTTTCACGCATCCCAATGTTTCAGCCTCATTGTTTAATTTAAATAAATTAGGTCTAGCTTATCTTACGGCCTGAATAGATTTATCTGTGTGATCAGCTCAAAGAATACTTAAAGGATACACTCACATCACCTCCACTAACAACATTCACATCATAAAAAGTCTTCACCTAATGGTAAAGTCTTTTGAAATAACTACATGTGAACTGTAAATTATTCATTAAAACAGAATACTTTTGAATATGGGTTCACAGTTACTTTCCTATGACAGGTCTGGCATATTTTGTTATGGAATACTTTACAGAATACTCCCATGGCTGAACACTTTCAGTAACTTTCTCTAGATGGTGGTTCTCAAAGTATGGTCACAAGCAGAAGAAACAGTTTCTGCAGGGAACTGCTTAGAGATGCAAATTCTGCTTCAACCCCCTCATTGTTGTTTAGTTGCTCAATCATGTCCAACATTTTGCGACCCCATGGATTGCAGCATGCCAGGTTTCCCTATCCTTCACCATCTCTCAGAGTTTGCTCAGACTCACCCAGCCCTTATAGACTGGAAAATCTGAAAGTGAAACCCAACCATCTTTTTTTTTTTCAGGTTTAATTATTTTTTATTTAAAATGTTTTTATACAAGTGTATTTGGTTTACAATGTTGTGTTAATTACTGCTATATAGCAAATTGATTCAGTTATACATATATGAGTTCTTTTAAAAAAAAATATTCTTTTCCATTACGATTTATCCCAACCATCTTTTAATAAGCCTTCCTGGTGATTCTGAGCAAGTCAAACTTTGGCAACCAGTGCTATAAATAGTCTTACTTTGTTACTCAAAAGGTCTGAGATGACCATAAAATGAAATACCTAGGCAAATGTCTACCACTGATTAATTACTTTCATTCAGATGCTAGTCTTGTGAGTCTGTTCAGCTGATGCCCTAAACAAAATTCCTTGGATCAATTCAGTTTTAAGACAGGGTCAAAATCATTATGAATGGGAAACTTGCATGAGACCAAATTTAGGATAAGTACTTTAGGATATAGCAAAATATACTAGCAAAAGATACTTTTGCAAAATAAGTTTAAATGGGTTTTTTCCCTGAAAATTTTAAGTAAATGAATGGGCTAGTAACTATGATATTTTCATCCTAATATTAATTCCTTTCCTTAGCTAGTCATCAACCTATAGAGTGTATGTAAATACCAAGTTAGACATAACTTGAATACTGAAAACTTCAATTTAAAGTAAATCCTCTGTCTTTTCTTTACATGTCAGACATAGTTTGTATTTATTCCTTTTACTATTTGGAAATAATCTCAAAGAATCCAATTCAAGATACTGTAATAAAATTGTAAAGTCAGTACAGTTGATTCTAATACTTAGTGGCTTTCAATATACTGAGAAATGATAGGTGTATAAATGGGAACTCTGATCAATCCAGAGTATCCACTTGGATACATGTCAAGAGCATGGACATACACAGACAACAGTAAAGCTTAAGCCAATTGCGAGGCACTTCAAGAATTAATAGACGTGAATTACTCTTGGCAACTGACTAATCATTACCAAAGCACCATATAATATCCCAGTTTTCTATTTGAATGTGCCTGTCTTCCTGTCTGTATAAACAGCACAAAATAGGATTAAAAAAATCACTATGCTTTGCCACAAGGCTGATTCTCAACAGCAATATAACTGTTTTTCCCTCTTTATTCCATTACTCATTTGGAAAATGCTTGTTTTGCGTTTGTATTAAGAGGATTTAGAGACAAGACAGTTTTTTCAGAGCACAGAATCCTTAGAGCATGACAGCCTTAGACACTGTTCATGCGCATAACAAAGTGGTACAAAAGATGCAGTGAAAAAAGCTTATGATATCTCACATCAGACAAACTCAGGATCTTTATCCTGACATCCATGTACTCTCTGCTTGCCCTTTTTTTGTTTGTGCTTTATGCTCAGTCGTGTCCAACTCTTTGAAATTCCATGGAAAGTAGCCTGCCAGGCTCCTCCGTCCATGGAATTTTTCAGGCAAGGATACTGGAGTGGATGGCCATTTCCTACTCTAGGGGATCTTCCTGACCCAGGGATCAAACCTGTGTCCCCTGCATTGCAGGTGGATTCTCCCATGTTAAGCCACCAAGGAAGCCACACTCTCTCCTTCACACTATTCAATTAACCCCTCAGTTTCTCCATCTGTAAATCAATGCAATAATACTTAAATTTAAATGAATACTGTGAGATGTAGTGTTTATGTTGGTTTTTCTCCTTACTATCATCCTCAGGTACTTCCTGTGGTGAGTTTGTGTGCTTGTCAATAAAAGCAGTTTACTTGCAAGGTAATGATTAGTATATTTCATTAGCTACGGTCTTCCTTGAGACAAGGATTTGAATTTCTGAGTCTGTCACTTTGGTTCTGTTCTCATTCTACAGTTTTAATAAGTTTTTGCTGTGTTTTTTTATGCTGCTCTTGTAGAACAGATGATAACTTTTAAGATCCCTTCAGTATTAAATATTTAATGATGTTTGAATATAACTTCTTAAGGATGTTTTAAATCATCTGTAAATACGCTACTACAAATCATAAAGGTTTAGATCTCCACTAAATACCAAGAGAAGCAAGAAATTAAACCACTACAAGCTAAGAGAAGTGACATGGGAGATGCTATATGGTAAGGAAGGTGAAGAATGTATTCCAGTGTATTTCCCTGGAGTGAGAAACCTTTTCTGCTAATTACTAGTTAATGACCATAAAGTGCATTGAAAATATGTAAGAGCTGTATATAGTCCTTATAATGATCAAACCTTTATGGCTCCTTCAAATACTATGATCATTTAACAGCATTTGAAGACTATGCTAATTGCTTCTTCTAGTCAGTTCCATCACAGGTTGGCTGCTCCCATTTGAAAAGAAAAATATTCACATTCTTGGAGCCCTCTTTCCATCCTCAGTTCACATCTCTGGTTTTCATGTTTCACTTTAGCTCAAATATTCTTTTAACCACTGTAAGTTATCTCTATTTTTTCATATATGATGTATAAATAATGCAAGTGGATGGATTTCTCCTTTACTCTCGTTTCAGAATTAACACTGCTTAAATGTTGTCACAGGCTTAAGTCTCTAAAACCCCAATTCTGCATTTTTAATCTCACATATTCTTGATTCTGGCCAACAGCCACATCTCCTACCTCTCCTCCTCTAAAGACACAAGTTCAATTCTCCGGTGTGCGTCTTGGCAGCTCTTCGCGTTTTGCGTACCGCTCTCCAAAGACTGCCATAGCAACATAAAATGTTATCTTCACTTACGCTTATGTGAAATTTCATGGAGAGGAAAAATAAGTGCTTGGCATGACATCAAATACCTCTCTATATTTGTTAATCCTCCACTCTGATATGATATGAAAACTATGGATAGATTGTCTCTTTTTTCATGTGTGGAAGTCCAAATCAGCTGCTGTGATTCACACTGACCTTTTAACACCAAACTGTAGTCATGGTCCCTCGGCGCTTGATTCTGTTTGAACTGAGTAGCAGTTGATCTACCAGTGAGCAGGGGAAGCAAATGAAGGAAAGAGAAGCAGGTGCTAAGGGGACACATGTGGCCGACTTATCTATGTTCGTCTCTCCAGCATCTAAACTATAAACACGCAGAGTACTAAGCTCAACAATAATGTATAAACTAGTTCTAACTTATGTTTGGCCCCGGGATTCAAATATCTGTTAACATTATATATGTCCCATGATTTCTGAACTATCATTACCCTGTTTAACCCATTCATTATTACCACGGGAATTTATTAAGGGCTAAATATTATTAATAGTTAAGCTTATTTAAAAGTAATTCAACCTCAAAATGTTTTGCATAATTTTTGTAATCCTATAAAGTCTTATAATTTAGTATTTAGAAGGGTTGTTTTTAACTGCTCTGTAGAAAATCAAATGGTTAAATAAATATAGATTTATTTATCTAAGCACAGAACCTATATCTAGATACACAGGACTCATGAACCAGATTAGCATTCAACATAATTCAAGTTCACAAAGGCAGAGAGAGTACTTAATTCTAACACATAGTTTTGACACACAGAAGTTCAACTGATGCTTTTGGAATAAATAAAGGAAGAAATTCCGCATTAAAGAATTCACCATTTAAACTATATAAAATTTAGGAGGTTCTAATCAGAAGAGTGACAGATATGATTTGATAATGTAAGTTTACTAGAGTTCGGTTTATGATAAAGTGACCCCAGATCAAAAGGAAAGAATGAACTATTACATATTCAGGGAAAACTCATTTGTTAAAAGGAAAAAAATTAAGACATAATCCTTACTCTTGACTTCAGACAGACAGAAACTGAAACATGACATATTACTACAGAGCTAATAACACTTTAAGCAGATTGTCATTGTGTTCTTCACTGGTAAAGAGCTGGTTAAACAAGACCAAAACCAAAATAAAAACCTTATAACATAAAGCTAAAAATAAATAAGCTTGAGTAAATTAAATTTAAAGTGATCTATTTAAAAGAACAGTGTAGACAATGTTAACAGATCACTGGCCATTTTGGAGGGTGATCTATGCATATCTGAGTAAAGGAACGTCTAATATTTCAAATACAACACAAAAATGATCAAGAGGAGTATGAAGGTTATTCCAACTAATTTTTGGTCAAAAAAGCCTTGTTAATATATGTAGCTTTCACTTAACACTCTTCATATTGTTAAATAATATGATTTATGTGCCAAGTACTGTAAGGCCTGTGGACATGGCCATGGGGAACAGTGTTGCTGTTTTACAGAGCATATTATGCGGGCTTATCAGATTATTTTCCTGAACCTTTCACTTTCTTCCTGTAGAATTATGCATCTCTAATTTTTCCCTGTGGTTTTGCCGGGCTTTTCACTAAATGGGAGAAGTGTGTATAGACCAACTATTAATTAAGGCTTTAGTCGTGTGACTTCATTTAGCCAGTGTGATATGAGTGGACTTGATACAAGCAGAGGATTTAAATAGGCTTGAGTGGCTCACTTAATCCAGAGAACCTGCCCCAGTAGCCACAGCATCTTCCGGGCTGACGACTTCATGAGAGAGACGTGGAACACAACTGAACCAATACACAGCCTAAAAACCGGGGGCTGCCAGAGATCTTTTCCTTTCACCCACTAATTCCCCAGGTAGGATATGTTCTTTCTTGATAAGACCTGGAATACACACACACACACACACACACACACATATACATATATATATATGTATATATATTTGCCTTTTATCTAGAACTAGGAATTATATCTTATTAGTTTCTTATCTATTAAGTGACTATTACTATAATAACACCTTGATGAATTTTCCTATATCCAATCTGTTCCCAAACTCCACCCAAGCAATTCAACCTGAAAAATCTGTTTCCACAATGATTGCGAGGGTGGGATGATCTGAGAGAATAGCATTGAAACATGTATATTATCAATTGCGAAACAGATCGCCAGCCCAGGTTGGATGCATGAGACAAGTGCTCGGGGCTGGTGCACTGGGATGACCCAGAGGGATGGGATGGGGAGGGAGGTGGGAGGGGGGTTCAGGATGGGGAACACATGTAAATCCATGGCTGATTCATGTCAATGTATGGCAAAAACCACTGCAATATTGTAAAGTAATTACAATAATTAGCCTCCAACTAATAAAAATAAATGAAAAAAAATGTGAATCTGATCGTGGCAGTTTCCTGCAAAAAATTCTTCAAAAGATTTTTATAATTTCCATGCTAAAATAAAACCTCTTCATACACAGAGACTAATAGGTGAAGTAGCCACATTAGTGGCTTCTCCGTATCTTCTCCCACCACTGCTCCACACGTACCCTTTAACCTCTGTGCTGGATGAACTGAAAATGTTATTGTTGTTACTGAGCGTCACGCCCACACTTGTAATCAGGCCTTTCTCTATAGCTCAGAGGCCGGAAACAATACTTCTCCAATCCCACCATTTGGAAACTGTTAGTGTAAGACATTGGTGCAAGATTGGACTGGAGGAACGTCAACAGTTCTCTAACATAGACTGGCAGATGTGTGACATTCAGTGGACAACAGAGATTTAGTAGTGCCTCTCATATCCACTATAAATACCCACTGAAGTGCTGAGTTCACCTGAAGTCACTGGTGTTAGGTTCATGCAAAATTTCATGCAAATATTATGATGTTCGGATTTCCTGAAATCATTAGAAGTTTCCTTAACCCCGCTGGAAGCTCATTCAAGTCTTCCAAAGGTTTGTATTTCTCTTATTTCCTACATGAAATAATATTTTACCTGAAATCTCTAGTGTGCTTTCTGTTTTTATAACTCTCTGATAGAAACCATCAGCAAATGAGTCAGGTCATTTCAAACATTTCTGATTTGTATTTCTTGTTTTGTTTACCTCATGGCCCCCTACCCTGACTTCCTTGCTTAATATTATCTTTCAAAGCTTAGCTGAAGAGTCACTTCCTTTGGGAGACTTCTGAACCATCTCTGACATCTGATCAAGATACTGCCATTGCAACGTGGCTTCATCTGCTATCTGTATACTTCGTTCCAAGCATCTGAAGAGCAGGTGCTATGCCAAATACAATTAAGCACTAATTGTTGCATAGTTAGCACTTAAAAGATAGCTTGGAGCAGATGAATACTAACATATGATGTGGTTCTACTGGGATATGTCACAAAATGCACTAACCCAGAATCTCAGATGAAACTACAGACAACTTAGCAAAGTGTTTTATATTAGGGACTTTGAAGTTACAGACACTTAAGGGTTGAGACATAGCTCTGTCATGTGATGTCTGTATTTTGAAGAAAAATGTATTTCACCTTGTTCCACTATAGTTGTCCTATCTATAACAGAGCGCTGGTAATAATCACTAAATCATAAGATTCCAGTGAGAATTAAATGATACAAAGTATTTAACGGAGTGTTTGCACATAGCAAGTAATGAAGTGAAAGTGTTGCTCAGTCCTGTCCTACTCTGCGACTCCATGGACTGTAGCCCACCAGGCTCTTCTGACCATGGAATGTTCCAGGCAAGCATACTGATGTGGCTAGCCATTCCCTTCTGCAGGGGATCTTCCCAATCCAGGGACCAAACACAGGTCTCCAGCATTGCTGACAGACTCTTTACCATCTGAGCCACCAGGGAAGCCCTTCAGTTCAGTTCAGTCACTCAGTCGTGTCCGACTCTTTGCAACCCCATGAATTGCAGCATGCCAGGCCTCCCTGTCCATCACCAACTCCCGGAGTTTACTCAAACTCATGCCCATCGAGTCGGTGATGCCATCCAGCCACCTCATCCTCTGTCGCCCCCTTCTCCTCCTGCCCCCAATCCCTCCCAGCATCAGGGTCTTTTCCAATGAGTCAACTCTTCACATGAGGTGGCCAAAGTACTGGAGTTTCAACTTTAGCATCAGTCCTTCCAATGAACACCCAGGACTGATCTCCTTTAGGATGGACTGGTTGGATCTCCTTGCAGTCCAAGGGACTCTCAAGAGTCTTCTCCAACACCACAGTTCAAAAGCATGAATTTTCGGCACTCAGCTTTCTTCACAGTCCAACTCTCACATCCATATGTGACCACTGGAACAACCATAGCCTTGACCAGACGGACCTTTGTTGGCAAAGTAATGTCTCTGCTTTTAAATATGCTGTCTAGGTTGGTCATAACTTTCCTTCCAAGAAGTAAGCATCTTTTAATTTCATGGTGGCAGTCACCATGCACAGTGATTTTGGAGCCCAAAAAAATGAAGTCTGACACTGTTTCTACTGTTGCCCCATCTACTTCCCCATCTATGAGGTGATGGGACCAGATGTCATGATCTTAGTTTTCTGAATGTTAAGCTTTAAGCCAACTTTTTCACTCTCCTCTTTCACTTTCATCAAGAGGCTCTTTAATTCCTCTTCACTCTCTGCCATAAGGGTGGTGTCATCTGCATATCTGAGGTTATTGATATTTCTCCCGGCAATCTTGATTCCAGCTTGTGCTCCTTCCAGCCCAGCATTTCTCATGATGTACTCTGCATGTAAGTTAAATAAGCAGGGTGACAATATACAGCCTTGACGTACTCCTTTTCCTATTTGGAACCAATCTGTTGTTCCAGGTCCATTTCTAACTGTTGCTTCCTTACCTGCATACAGGTTTCTGAAGAGGCAGGTCGGGTGGTCTGGTATTCCCATCTCTTTCAGAATTTTCCACAGTTTTTTGTGATCCACACAGTCAAAGGCTTTGGCGTAATCAATAAAGCAGAAATAGATGTTTTTCTGGAACTCTCTTGTTTTTTGGATGATCCAGTGGATATTGGCAAAATTGCCAATCTCTGGTTCCTCGGCTTTTCTAAAACCAGCTTGAACATCTGGAAGTTCTCAGTTCACGTATTGCTGAAGCCTGGCTTGGAGAATTTTGAGCATTACTTTACTAGCGTGTGAGATGAGTGCAATTGTGTGGTAGTTTGAGCATTCTTTGGGATTGCTTTTCTTAGGGATTGGAATGAAAGCTGACCTTTTCCAGTCCTTTGGCCACTGCTGAGTTTTCCAAATTTGCTGGCATATTTTTCTGTAATTTTATTTATTTTTTCCTCATTTATTTTTTTTTATTAGTTGGAGGCTAATTACTTTACAATATTGTAGTGGGTTTTGTCATACATTGACATGAATCAGCCATGGATTTACATGTATTCCCCATCCCGATCCCCCTTCCCACCTCCCTCTCTACCCCATCCCTCTGGGTCTTCCCAGTGTACCAGGCCCGAGCACTTGTCTCATGCATCCAACCTGGGCTGGTGATCTGTTTCACCCTAGAAAATAGACACAAGGCACACACACCCGACTTGCTGGCATATTGAGTGCAGCACTTTAACAGCATCATCTTTCAGGATTTGAAATAGCTCAACTGGAATTCCATCACATCCACTAGGTTTGTTCATAGTGATGCTTTCTAAGGCCCACTTGACTTCACATTCCAGGATGTCTGGCTCTAGGTCAGTGATCACACCATTGTGATTATCTGGGTCATGAAGATCTTTTTTGTACATTTCTTCTGTGTATTCTTAGCAAGTCATAATAAGCGTTATTATTATTACTACCTGGAGGTTCAGGAATCACTATTCAAATTTTGAATCAAGTACATTTTTAGACGAATTGCTTGATATATTTAGGTCTCACTACTTGCTATCTAAAATTTAGGAATCCAAGACAATGAAATCATCTTCTCTATAATCTAAATGATTATTTGAACTCATTAATCAAACTTCGAAGTGGAATAATTCAGATTGTGATGGATACACATATATACAAATATAGATTGTTGCTATAAGAATATAAGTGGTGCTGAGAAAACTGTACAGCTACATGTAAAAGAATTAAATCAGAACATTCTCAACTGTATACAGAAAAATAATCTTAAAATGGATTAAAGACCTAAATGTAAGGCTGGATACTATGAAACATCTAGAGGAAAATATAGGCAAAACACTCTGACATAAGTCACAGCAAGATCTTCTTGACCTCTTAGAATAATGAAAATGGAAACAAAATGAACACATTGGACCTAATTAAACTTTCAAGCTTTTTTACAGCAAAGGAAACCATAAATAGATGAAAAGATAACCCTCAGAATAGGGGAAAATATTTGCAAATGAACCAACTGACAAAGGATTAATCTCCAACATATACAAACAGGTCATCCAGCTCAATATCAAAAAATCAAACAACCCAATCAAAAGATGAGCAAAAGATCTAAATGGACATTTATACAAAGAAGACACAAAGATGACCAATAAACGCATGAAAAGATATTCAACATCACTAATCATTAGAGAAATGCAAATCAAAACTACAATAAGGTATCACCTCACACTGGTCTGAATGACCATCATCAAAAAATCTACAAACAATAAATGCTGGAGAGAGTTGTGGAGAAAAGAGAACCCTCTTGCACTGTTGGTGGGAACGTAAATTGCTATAGCCACCATGGAGAGCAGTATGGAGATTCCTTAAAAAACTAAAAACAGAACTAACATATGACTCAGCAATCCCAATCCTGATACATATACCCAGAGAAAACCATAATTAGAAAAGATATGTGCATCCCAGTGTTCTCTGCAGCATTATTTACAGTAGCCAGGACATGGAAGAAACCTAAATACCCAGCATTGGAAGAATGATAAAAAAGATGTGGTATACACACACACACACACACACACACACACTGGAATATTGTTATTTAGTCATTAAGTCATGTCCAACTCTTTTGTGACCCCATAGACTGTAGCCTGCCAGGCTTCTCTGTCCATAGGATTTCCTAGGCAAGAATACTGGAGTGGGTAGCCATTTCCTTCTCCAAGAGATCTTCCCAATCCAGGGATCAAATTTGTGTCTCTTGCACTGCAGGCAGATTCTTTACTGCTAAGCCATCAGGAAGCCCAACTCAGTCATAAGTAGGAATGGAACTGTGCCACTTGCAAATGTGAATGGATCTAGAGACTGTCCAATAGAGTGAAGTTAGAAAGAGAAAAACAAATAGCATATATTAAAGCATATATGTGTAATCTAATAGAATGGTATAGATTAACCTATCTGCAAAGCAGAACTGGAGATACAGAAATAGAGATCATACTGATGGACACCAGGAGGAGTAGAATTTATAGGGAATCTGGGATTGACATATATATACTGCTATGTATAAAATAACAGCTAATGAGAACCTACTGTATAGCACAGGGGACTCTTGTCAGTGCTCTGGGGCGACTTAAATGTGCAGGAAATCCACAAAAGAGGGGATGTGTGCACACACACAGCTGATTCACTTTGCCGTACAACAGAAACTAACAGCCTTGTAAAGGAGCTATACGCCGATATGGAAATAAAGAATATTGGGAAAGTTTGTAAAGGATTGCTATATGCTTTATTCATTAATCAGTATCAGGACTAGTCCTTCTGGAACAAAATAAATCTTACAAGTCATATTAAATTTTTTAGAAAAGAAATTAATCTAGACCAATGAAATGAGATTCCAGAAAAACACAACATATTTTTCCCACTTCACCTACAAGCAAATAAGTATTTGTACTGTTTCTCTTATGCTTATTGCATTCCATTTTAGTATGGTATCATATTATAGCATCCAGATTATAATTACATATGATGATCATATATATATAGAATCCAGATTAATATATTTATATAGATTTAGATTAATATGTAACATATTTTACATATTATAACTAAGCATGCACATGGCATCCCAAACTTCAAATAGGGGTTATTGCAAATGTATAAATATCACAATCTTACTTTCACAAAACAAAGTGCAGATTGCTTCAAGCAAAGTGAAGTTATTCAAATTCATGAAATGTAGTCTATGTTTTCAAACATAATATTATGTATGCTTGAGATTGTTCACATAAAAGATGATTTTAAAAAAAACTTCACATCTTCTTTCTTTTAGTGATTTTTAGAAAACCATTTCTGAATGGTTTAATCCAAGTATCTTTTGCTCAGTAAAACTTTCATATGTTTTAGAGCAACAATTCAAATGACCTAGTAAGAAACAAGATGCTTATAAATAACTATGTTCATCATCCTTTTCTATGTCTGAGTGTTGAAAGCAGCTGATAACTAGAGGCACTTGCATAGCGGTTCATCTGAAGGTGCTAAGGTTTGTGTACCTAAGTGTATATTAGTCTCGAAGCTACAGGAATTTTTCTATATCATGCTATATTAAGAGACTCTTGTACTTTGCAGTTCTTGTCTTTAGCATGTTAAATCCGAGGCTACATCTGTACAACATATCTGTGACAACTCTGATAAATATTTGTTTTGCATCTGTGGATATTATGCTTCATCTGTGTTATGTAACTTAACCTTAACAGCAAACCTATTGAGAAGGTGTCTCTGTCCTCTCTTAAAAGATGAGTTGATTGGTTAACAGACAGTGTGCAATTGTTCGACATCATAGAAGAAAGTAGGACTATTGATCCAAGTCTGTCTGACACTGGAATTTGACAGTGATGGATACACCTAACAGCAGAACAATATTTCTCCAGGTGTGATACCTGGCTATAGGCTGGGCTTTACAGGAGCCAGCCCCAGCTCGCTCAGGAGAGCAGACTGCCTGCCTGTGTTCTCAAGAGCCTGCTCAGCCATGGCATGTGGAGGTCATGTGGCTACATGAAATCAGCCCTGGTGAGAATATGTCACCAGAGAAATAAGTACATGTTTCAAATCAGGGCTTTTCCATTTCAGGGTCCCAGTTTATCTGCTTGCCACTGGCAAGAAGCATCCTGTTTTCAGGCCAGAAAATGGCCAAAAGGGGCCAAAAATTCCTTCTGTTCTTTTAAATATTAATATATCCACAAACATTACCTATAACCATTGGCTCTTTATTAAATCTAAAACAAATTATTTTTAAGCTTGGTTTTGAATTATTAATTTTTTTCCTTTACTATGATAAAAGTCACATAATATAAAACATACTCTTTTAATCACATTTAACCATACAGTTCAGGGACACAGTACCTTCACAGGCTATGCAACTCTAACCATAATCCATCTCCTGAGTGTTTCATCTTCCTAAACTGAAACTGTCCCCACTGAACACTAAGTCTCTATTCTCTCTCCCAAATCCCACCTTCCCCCACCCCCTGGCCCCCAGCACCTACCAGTGTAGTTTCTGACTATGAATTTGCCTATTCTAAGTACCTCGTATAAGTGGAATCAAATTGTATTTGTCTGTACCTAATGTATATTGGAATGCATTTTTAAGGTTAACTTAATATATGTCCTACAAACTGTACTTCCTTTTTTGGGGGTGGGGCTGATCAACATATATGCACTGCTACATATAAAAGAGATAACTATAGAGGATCTGCTGAATAGCACAGGGAAATAAAGAATAAATCAGTTTTTAAAGTTTACTTAAACCAGGTGTTCATAATTTTGAAGTGTTTAAAGATGTTTCCTGAGGATTCTAAATCAATATTCTCCTATGAATGCTCGTTGTGACTCTTGCTGCTGACAACTGGATGGATAAATGAAGGTATAAATTAGGAATTCCTGAAAATTTCAGGGTTTGCTCTGATCTTGAGATGTTCATTAAAATGTTTCTATTTTTGCTTTTTACATGATAGATTACCATGGGTTAGATGTAATTTATTGAAACTTTAGTGTCATTATGTCTTTTGCTGATTCTGCAGTGTGTAATAACCCACATCTGCAGCAGTGGTGCTCTGGGCTTATACTTTAACAATTGTTAGATTTTTAATGCATATGTGAATTGTAGTTCAAATATGAATCTTTCATATTCCTATTTCTAAGATCACTGTAAACCAGATCTTCCCATCCCAAATAGACTGTGTAAAACATTATTATACTGATTTTTTACCCTACTAACAGTGAGAAGGAGCTATGTTCTAGAAGGATTTTTTTGCCTCCCCTGAGAATAAGATTTAAAACAGCTACAGATATATGTGAGAGATGATCACTGCAACATCTAGTGGTTCAGAGTTTGAAAGATAATGGCAGAAAAACGAATATATCTGGGATTAGGAGAATTTAAAAAAAATTCCCATGGGAGTTGCTCAATTTAATCATTTTGAGTAAATATTAAGACAACTGCCTAATTTTTGTCTTTTCACACAAAAAAATTGTATCTGCAAAGTTTATGATTGATAAATGTCTGTTTCCCTCACTTGACTGAGGATCCATAATTGAGGAGGTAGTTCATGGAGGATGCTGGTCTAAGGTAGAAAAAAACAAAACAAAACAAAACAAAAAACAAGTGAAGATATTAAATGATGCTCATAAACAAGGTACTGAATTGTGATAGATCTTTAACATAAATTTTGTTTTTTATGTTTTTTCTCTGAATACATGTTTTTATTACAGGTGATAATCTTATTCATGGTGATAAGAAAATTTCATTATCAGAAAATGTTCTAACACTCGTATGGAAGTTGAATGATGCCTTTCCAAAGTTGCCCAAGTCCAAATCCCCAGCATCTGTGGAGGTGTTAGGTTCCAGGACAAAGAGGAATTAATGTGGCTCAAGAGCTGATCTTAACATAAGGAGACTATTCTCGATGATACTAACAAGCCCCATATAATCACAGTGGTCCTTGGATGTGGAAGAGAGAGGAAGTGTTAGGATGATATGCTTGTGACAAAGTCTCACATCCCCCGTCTTTGTTGGCTTTGAAGATGGAGGGCCATGTGCAAAGGAATGTGGGTGACCTGGAAAAGTCAAGGAAATGGAAATGGATTTTCCCCTAGAGCCCCAGGAAAATAATGCAGTCCTGCAAACAATTTGATTTTTGCCCAGTGGGACCCATTGTAGACTTCTAACCTCCAGAACTATAAGATAATTCACTATGATTTTAAGTCACTACATGGGTGGTCATTTGCTCTAGCAATGATAGGAAATTTCTGTGGGTAAGATGCAAGCGTGAGCAAACATTATGGAATCTTAGTCATTTTATGACTTAAATTGAAGACATAGCTTCTTCAAAGGGGAAAAATAGTGGGACTCACTGTCAGAATAGAGGGGTGGGGTGGTAAGCAACCTGAACTGATGCTAAGACACTTGGTACAAAGGGTTTCAGATTTTCCCTGAGATGGGTCAGTTCCAGAGTTAGGGGCAAACCTGTATACATTAGCAGAATAATTATATGGTTCAGCAAGTCTAGTCCAACCTGCATGATATGTGCTCTCAGATGCTTGGTCTAGCATTACAGAAATGGTCTGTGTTCAAAAAAGCAGCCTTAAACTTCAAAATTGAATACATGCTAGTCATTTTTCTAATATATTTTAACTCAACTGGATAAAGGTTTTGTTGTAGGGAGAAATTAATAAAATATCAGTTATCAATATATGCTTGATTTCTTGAATTTAAGGAGAGAAAGGCAGCGCCTAAGAAATGAATGATCTTGACAGTTGATTTGCCTGTTGGTTTTGTCAAAATACTGATAAATGAAACAGCAAGTGCTATAAATTTTCTCTGAAATCCTGTGGTTCTGACTGATAAGATGAATTTATGGTTTAAAAGCTGTGATAAATCCTAAATGACCAAGCAATTAAGGCTATTCTGAAAACATACAAAACATCACAGGACGGGTTGAATTTCATCCATTCATTCTAATTATTTGTAAATTCAGTGTACATACTAAAAAAAAAAGTCAGTAATAAGTTACCTGGCACCCAGCCAGCAGCTTTGTGTAATGAGCAGAATGGCCCCCTAAGGATGCCTGTGTCCTTATCTCTGGACCCTGAAAATATAGAATATATTACTTTGCATGACAAAAGCAATTTTGCATATGTAATGAAGGTCACTGACTTTATCTTTTAATTTTTTAATTTTTTTAAGGTCACTGACTTTAAATGGTGAGATTATTCCGTTTTATCTGGGTCTCCACAAAGGTCTTTAGAAAGAGAATTTTCTAGTTGGAATCAGAGCGATGAGGCAAAAGGGGAAATCAGACAGACTTGACGCATGAAGGTCTTATTCCCATTCTTGGAAGAAGCCACGTGGAAACCTCAAGGGACATGGGGACAGTTGCTAGAAGCGAAGACTGGCGTCTGGTGGGCAGCAAACAAGAATCAGACTGAAGTTCTGCAACCTCGGTGACTGAATGAACTTGGAAGCAGATTTTCCCAGACAGACTCCAATGACAAGCTCTGTTCTGCCAACACCACCCTCAAGCTTGTGAGACCCTAAGCAGAGAATCCACTCAAACTCACCAGGCTTCTGACTTACAGAAGCTGCAAGGTGATGGATCTGTGTGATTTTCAATCCCTGTATTGGTGGGAAGTTCTGAAAACAGCACAAGTGAAACAAATAACCTTGCTTCAGGAGGCAGGCACTGCATGGAGTCAGCTGGATTATAGGAAGAATCTGGCTTGGAGATTGGATCAGATGCCCTGTCTGGGGGCCGGCTGGGAGGACCAGCGAGAGGAGAAGGTTATTAGGGCATTTATTTTCCTCTCAACTGGAAGCACTGCTTTTGAGTTCTTGGGGACATTAACTACACAGCTAAAAATAAAATCAACTCAAAACTGTGGGTTCGGTGCTGGAATAGTGCCCGGGGTTTGGGATTCATCTATCATCCTACTATACCACCTGGCTGTTCCTGAGCTTGGGCTGTGAAGTGTAACTCTGAAATTCACAATATTCTGTTGCCATGAAATGTGTTAGAGAAGATGCTGCAGAATTATTTTTTGAACACTGCTGGATTCTGACAATTTGCGTTCTGAGTCAGATCTCACCACTGAATTGCTCCCTAAACAGGACATCTCTTGAAATATTAAAAGAGTTGGTTTTTGTTTGAATAAATACTGGAAGAAATTTTGATGCAGTCTGATTATGTTTCCTGTCAGATATCTATAAAAGACTTCTTCATTTGAAAAATGTTACTGCTGTTTTTGTTTTTAAAAAAGTTTGAAAAATTGATGCTTTTGAACTGTGGTGCTGGAGAAGACTCTTGAGAGTCCCTTGGCCAGCAAGGAGATCAAACCAGTCAATCCTAAAGGAAATCCACCCTGAATATTCATTGGAAGGACTAATGCTGAAGCTCCAATTCTTTGGCCACCTGATGCAAAGAACCAACTCATTGGAAAAGACCTGATGCTGGGAAAGATTGAAAGCAAAAGGAGAAGGGGGTGGCAGAAGATGAGATGGTTAGATAGTATTACTAACTCAGAGGACATGAATCTGAGCAACCTCCAGGAGATAGTGAAGGACAAAGGAGCCCAGCATGCTGCAGTCCATAGGGTCACAAAGAGTTGGACACAACTTAGTGACTGAACAACATGTTCTATCTAAAATGTACAGAAGTATCACTGGTTTGCTAAATTCCTTGCAAACATTCCTTCACTTACATTTTGTTGCTTCAAATAATTTCCTCTAAATCTCCCATCTCTCTTCCCATATATTCCTCCCTGATTTTCTCTGTCTGCCATGCTTTAGTTAGTGATCATTTAAATGCAAGTCACCTGTCCTTGTTTTAAATGACACCTTGTCCTCAGAATTTAAAGACCTCTGAGTAGCTATCAGAAAGGTTAACGGCAAATGAAATGATGCATTTCAGTGTTACTGTGGACTTCATTAAAATTTAGTGATCGTTATTGGTCTCTTCTCAAATCCTGAGTTCCACTGAATCATTTGATGCTGCCCTTGTAATTTTGTTAATAATTCAAAAACTTTGTTTCAAACGTCTCGACAGCATCTTTAAGCATCATGCTAATGGCCAGCCACCATCTGAATATCAAAGAAGACCCCCTTAGAGAGAGGGAGGGTTCATCCCTCAAGATGAATCTGTCTTCTTTCAACCCTGCTTCCTGAATGGATTCAGATTCGTTTTGATCCAAGAAGTCCTCTGAGCACGTTTTCGCTAATGAAGGGATGTAAGGTACTTATATGGGTACAATGTTTATGTCCTAATCTATAAATATTTTATAGAAAGTTTGAAATCTAGAAAATTAAAAATGGAAAATTAAAGACAAAGCATTATCTCTTTGCCTAGAGATAACTACCATCATGTTGATACACTTGTCTCCAGTAGTTATACACAACTTAGATCATACCCGTATATGTTGATTTTCTGTCTCTTATTTTGTCTAAGGTCATGTGTGTTTTCCCTTGTTAATTCATCTTACAAATTAAAATGTGACTTGACTGCCATGTGGATTGACACAATTTATTTAACCATTTTTCCATTACTCAATTCACAGTTATCAAAGTTGTGCTATTGTAAATAATAACATTGAAATACATGGTTTTTGCACATAAATTCTTCTCCAACCCTTGGTAGACCACTTAGTCTATAAAATCTTTGAAAGTCCATGATGCATACAGCCAAGGTCCTCCCACCTCTAGGAGCTGGTGTCACATAACTACATCTCCAACATGTAATGTTATCCTTCAATCCTGGTGATTTGATAGATAAATCATAGGCATTATTTTAATTTGCATTGCTTTGATTTCTACTAAAACTATATTTTCAATTTATGATTCATTATCTTTAAAAGAGTTGATGATAATCTCTCTTATATTTACCTGACAGATTTAAGTGGTTTAGTTAATCTTTCCTACTTAAGTCTTCATGATATCACGTGCCTCTCCAGCAAAGTCATTTTTTGCACTAATATGTATTATTCATTGCTTAATGTCTTTCTCACCAAACTGTACTGCTATATACTTTAAAGCGTGAACCATGACAGGTTTGTTCAACCCAAGTATGTCTGCGCTTTATGGGTTCTCCTTAAGAAAATAAATAGAACCTGTACAGACAGTGATTACTGTGGCTAGTTAGAATCATTAGTGACATCCTGGTAAGGAATAAACCAGAACATAGAGAAAGCATTGTGAGAACCACTGTAGTTACATGTTTGCAAAGACATCTCACCCTGTGAAGATACCGATGACTTTTCCAAGAGTCTTGGATAAGGTTCATGCAAATGAGGGGACACCGAATCTTATGCCTCAGCTCTTTCACAATAAACCCATGTCAACAGTCACTATCACAGGCCCACTGCAAAGCTCAGTTCCTGGCACATTTTCAAATCCTGGAAACTTGGAGAGTACCTATTGGATTAGCGTGTTTCAGGGATGTTCTTGCTGAAGTGGTGACACTGAGTTTCACAACCAAAGGACAGAGGCAAAGATAGGAGAAGCTTAATCTCATAGAAGAAATAACACTATGGAAAGGCACAAATCTGGGATGAGCTCGGTGACTTGAAGGGATTAATAAGAGATGAGGAAATAATGAAGTAGAAGAGGAAGACGAGCAAGACCAGGCACATTCTTACAGGAAATTTAGGGATCATGGATTTTCCAAGTAAGCTTTTGGGTGGTGCTAAGCCAGGAGTGAAAGAACATGACATGCAGCTTATACATTCGAGTCCAGCTGATTCCTGCAGAGGGAGACAGGTAAGAATGTGGACGAACCCATAGATACTGCAATTAGTCCAGTTGGAAATGACGACACCTGGGGGTCAGCCACCGAGATTTACATGATTGTTTATTTAACACCAACCTATAGGATATGCACAGACAGTTGTGTGCTCCCACACCACTTGTGCTTGGAACACAATGGAGCGTGTCATTCATGTATTTGTGAAGTACTGATACATACGAGTGAACCTCAAAAACTACTCTGCTAACTGAAAGAATTTTGTCTCAAAAGGTTATATATTGTCTGATTCTGATAATGGGAATATTCACAGCATGCAGATCTATAGAAGAACCAAATATTAGTTGTTGTCTAGAGATGAAGGTGAAAATGGAGAATGACTGCAGAAGACACAGGGATAGTTTGAGGGTAGGGCAGAGCTGGTGATGGAAAGGCTGTAAAATTAGATTGTGGTGATGATTTCACAACTCTGTGTATTTACTAAAATTCACTGAACTGTACCTTTACATCAAGTGAATTTAATGACATATAAATTATACCATAGTAAAGCTGTGCAAAGAAAAGAAGTTAATTGCATGAGCTCGGGGCTGAATGTCTAAAGGCGGAGTTTTCAGCATGAAATGGTCTGTCAGACAGGATTCAGTCAGGAAAATGGGAACTCATTTGGAAAGTCAAACAGAGGGACTCTAGTAAGCTACGAAGGTGAGAGATCTTGGAGAAAAGGTCCCTACCACTGGTATGGGAGGGTGTCTAATGGGGTGGATTCTGAAGGACTAAAGTTATCTGAGGTTTAGATTTGGATTGAGCTGCTGGGGTGGTGTGTGGAACAGCCAAAGCCCTTTTTCTCATCTTCTAGTATTTTCTCTCTGGATGGCACCTAAGAGGCATCTAATAGAGGAGTCTGAGAACCCTACATTTTGTCAAGTTCTAGTCCCATCCTGCAATTTTGCAGCTGAGAGATAACAGGTAAGTATTCTTCAAATATGTTATTAAAGGGCAAGATACTCAAAAACTCAAAGTATCAACATCAGGTAGAAAGGCAGGCCTAGAAAATTATATTCTTAGGAGGACAAATAAGCCTCATGTACATAGTTTCATTCAACTCAAGAAGGGAGTGAATGAAAGTTGAGTCCAGTGGCACTGAGAACCAAGTTAGGTAAGAGGAACAGAAAAACAAGATTTGACCACCTGCAAAGTATCGGCAGTATTACTAAAGGCAATCTCAGTAGAATGTTAGGAAATCAATGAATACTGGAGTGGATTAAAGAACAATTGTAGTGAGAGATGTGAACTTTAGAATTAAGTTTGGATAGCAAGGGATAGCAAGTTTGGATAGAATTAAGTTTGGATAGCATCATTAGGCTTTGATGAGGAAAGAGCTTTTTGTATATTTAGAAGTATATATGGACTCATGCAATTTCTTGTTTGGTATTGACGTAATGTTGTTTGGTCACTCAGTCACATCTGACTCTGCAACGCCATGGACTGTAGCCCACCAGACTCTGTCCATTGGATTTTTTGGCAAGAGAACTGGAGTGGGAAGCCATTTCCTTCTCCAGGGAATCTTCCCAACCTGGGGATCAAACCCACATGTCCTGCATTGGCAGGCAGATTCTTTACTGCTGAGCCGCCCCGGGAAGCACTGACCTAAAAATAATGGCTGATGTTCGTTGAGGGCTTTCTCCGTGCCAGATATCATATGCCATTTTCCCTCGAATCCCACCAGGCCCCCGTGGGTGAGATACAGCCATCCCCGCTTCACAGATGAGATAACGAAGGCGCAGAGAGTGCCTCACTTGTCCACAGGCACAGAGAATGTGAGGGACGATTAGCCTTTGAGATTAAACATGTTGCTTCTCTGAAGAAACAGAATGGGAAACAAATTGGATCCAGGGAGGTGGGGGGGGGGGGGGGTGGTATGGAGCAAGAGGAAATTTAAATTTCCATTTGTGGAACTGCTATTTCTTTGAAAGAGTGTTTTAACCCTGGTTTCCTCACAGCACCCTCACATGAACCTTGAACATTCCAATTTTGGCCTCTGGCTGACAAAATTCCTGATCTCACCGGCATGAACTGGAGTTACTTTCTCAGACTGTCTCAATTCATTTCCCCCACAAAACCATGGACAGCCAGACTCACAGGGACCCCTGACCCATACCCACTACTGACTCTACTGTCTCCCTATTATCATCAGTATGCCATCCTGAATTCTTTTGTCCTCCTGAAGATACTAGATCATTATTCCTCCAAACAATAAGAACTTTTTGTTGGAATGAGTAGACATTAAAGGTAAACCTAATGTAAAAAATATCATATTTGTTTGCTAGAATGACCTGTATCTATCAACATTTATTTTATAGATACAATGACTATATTTTCAGGATAAAATTGGCATACGCCATTAACAAATAGCAGTATAAGTGAAGGGATAATGGGCATGGTTGAGATTGCGTGGTTTTCTTATATTTATAGCTGCATCTACAACTAAAGTGGGCTTCCCTGTTGGCTCAGCAGTAAAGAATCTGCTTGCAAGTTAGGAGGTGCAGGAGACGCGGGTCCGATCCCTGGGCTGGGAAGATCCCCTGGAGGAGTTCATGGTAACTCCTTCCAGTATGCTTGTCTGGAGAATCCCATGGACAGAGGAGCATGGTGGGCTACAGTCCATAGGGCCACATGGAGTCGGACATAACTTTAGTGACTTAGCAGGTGCAATTAAAGTAGAACAAAAGTTTTTCTTCTAGAATATGAATATAAATGTTGTATAATTATTTTGATCTTTGTATATACCAAAGTACAATTCTCATATCCAAAATGTACTGTACTAGTGAAATATTTTTCTGCCCACTGCCTTATTAATTCTAAATATTTTAATTTTATTTATTTATTCCTTGCCTCTTTTGAAAATACATTTGAACTCACTTTTTAACAAGAAGCTAAAAATAAAAAATCAGGAGAGAGAGAAACATGAAAAATGCAAATAAACCCTCTAAAAGTATTATTTACTTTCAGAGACTGAGTTTAACATTTGATTCTCAGCCTCTTTGGATTCTAGGCAGTAAGGAAAACATGATGTATATTAGAGACTGACTTTCCTTATATATTAAATTTGGAAAAGGAAGACAATCAAATGAACTTTTATTTTTTTTCTAAACATGGAAATCCATCTGTTTGGTAAGACACCATTTTCACTTAACCTAGACCAACATAATTTACTGTAAATATTTGCATGGGAACTGTTCATTGATTCTGTGAATGATCTTATTCTGTATTAAGGGGCCTGGCCACGATGATGATGCAGAGACAATACAATAAGTAGGTGTGTAATTTTCCCCCTAAAAAATTCATACCATATTGTGTATTGATTGATTTCAACTTCCTCCTTTAGAACGGAGATTTCCAGAATATTGTGGAAGATGCTGCAGAGTGTTTCGGGAGAGAAAAAAAAATAAGGCTCTGAATATTTCATTTGAAAAGTGTCTGCTGAAGTTCCTGCTCCAGTGGGATCGCTCCTCTCTTTCTCTGGGGAGAAGGGCAGATGGCAGCTGCTAAGTGAAAAAAAAAAAAAAATACACAAGCCAAGCGATCACCTGCAGCTATTCAGGACAGGAACTTTGAGGCACATTTAATAATCAGGCGATTAAAAAGCACGGCACCTTCATCAGCCAAGAGATCACGTGCTTTTGAAGAAGCTGGAAGAGAGAGAATGCCGTCGGATGAGAATCCCATCAGTGAGGCTGCAGAGCATTCAGAGCCCTGGGTCCAAGCCCCAGAACAGCCTGAGACTCCCGGTGTGCACGTCACAATATCCCGTTAGCAGAACTCTGTGATAGTAATTCTCTCCTCCACCGCCATGGCCAGAAAACTCGTCCTTTACGACACAGAACTCACTTGGAAATGATGTGAACAAAAGACCTGACTGATCAAGAATATGATCATTTGAAGACAATTTTTTCAAATGACAGCAAGGGCAGAGAAATCCATCCACAAAGTAGAGAGTCTCTGTTGCCCACAGAGCCTCCTGGGTTCAGTCCACCGTCAGTTCCTTCCTGAGACACCTAAGCTAGGTATTGTGTTTCTCAGTGAGTTTATTTCTCTACCTTTAAAACAGACCTCAGACTGGAAACTCGTCTCATAGGGCTTTTAAAATAATATTTCACTTTATTTTTTTTTTGTTGGAGTATAGTTGATTTATAATGTTGTGCTAGTTTCAGATGTACAACAAAGTGAACCAGTTATACATACATATATATATATATACACACATATATATATACACACATATATATATGTATATCCATTAAGTCATGTCCAATTCTTTGTGATCTGTAGCCCTGCCAGGCTCCTCTGTTCTCCACTAATTCCTGTAGTTTGCTCAGATTCATGTCCATTGAGTCAGCAATGCTATCTAATCATCTCATCCTCTGACACCCTTTTCTCCTTTTGCCTTCAATCTTTATATAGAGTAATATGTATAGGTTAGTCCCCTTAGGGCTTTCGGATGTTTAAATGGATGATGGATATGAATACTTAGAATGGCGTCTGGCAAAATAAGCTTTCAGTTAATGACAGTAACATCATACTACAGATAGGATTCATAAATGCAGAAAGCTGTCCCTAACTAGTGGAAATATGTACATATTCAAGGGGTAAGAATGTACATCTAATAGAATTTCTGCCATATCAAGTCCTAGGGGGACAGGAAAGCTCTAATTTTGCAAGGTTCTGTCTTGTTCAGGTTTGATTAATTAGTTGATGTCATAGCCTGGCCTTTTATCTCTTCTTATGAGAGAAAAGAGAACCTACTTTCTCTCTATCTTTTATGAGAGAAGAGACAACCTACTTTCCTGCTGCTTCTTAAAAATATCTAAGAATAATAGAACTTATTTGTAGTCTAAGATGTAGGTGGCATTTGTAGTGTGGGGGTAGGGAACTAAATAACCCAGACAGTTGTTAGAAAGATATATAGGGCTCAGCTTCATTTAATTTTCTAAATCATCAAGTGCCTTCCTGCTATAGATTAGTTTGTTTGCTCTTATAATTTCCACTTATTAGTGTGAAGAGGGTGTCATTAGTGGAAAGGATGATTTATGATGATAATAGGCAAAGTAATTAATATGCATACATAATATAAAGTAAGTATTTGAGGCATTCTGACTGTCTCAATCAACCTTAAGGAAAGAAAGCCTAATCAGCCTTGTCCGTGACTTTGATTATAACCAAATGATAAACCTAGACAAGCATATTAAAAAGCAGAGACATCACTTTGCCAACAACGGTCCATCTAGCTAAAGCTATGGTTTTTCCAGTAGTCATGTATGGATGTGAGAGTTGGACTATAAAGAAATCTGAGTGCCAAAAAATTGATGCTTTTGGACTCTGGTGTTGGAGAAGACTCTTGAGAGTCCCTTGGACTGCAAGGAGATCCAACCAGTCCTTCCTAAAGGAGATCAGTCCTGAATATTTATTGGAAGGACTGATGCTGAACCTGGAGCTCCAATACTTTGGCACCTGATGCGAAGAGTCAACTCATTGAAAAAGACCCTGATGCTGGGAAAGATTGAAGGCAGGAGGAGAAGGGGACCACAGAGGATAAGATGCTTGGATGTCATCACTGACTCAATGGCCATGAGTTTGAGCAAACTCCGGGAGATAGTGAAGGACAGAGAAGCCTGGTATGCTACCGTTCATGGGGGTCTCAAAGAGTCACACATGATAGTGACTGAACAACAACGAAAATTACACTGCAACAAAAATATCCAAGTATTCATTTTAAAATTTGGGCAAACAATCTAAACATTGGTAAATTAAGAGGACAATATTGCTAGTTTCTAATGTGTCATTTCTTATTCTAAGTATGACAAATGAAAGAAGGTTGCTACACCACTGAATTCTTTCAAAAGTTTTTATGAGAGAAAAGAGAATGCAAAAGCCTTTGTGAATGGAAATGTTTAGCTCATCATATAAAATATTCCGTGTTGGGTTGTTGATGACAGCAATAGCTTTGAAAGGGGAGAAGTAAAGTTTTCTTTTATTCAGCAGCTCTTCAACTTTTTGATGCCAGATTTAAACAGATTTCAAACTGCCTCATGAGAGATTAGGTGGCATTGTAGGGAAGAACTTTCCTGAGAATTCAGGATGGTTCTTATTTTAACACGGTTGAATGTGGCTCTTCCCTTTGTTGTTCCAGTTGATTTTCTTCAGGCACTCAGATGGGGTCTCTGTCTGCTGGGCGCTGTGATCTGCTTATGAAGACTTATAGCCCCATCTTCTGAGAGGGCTACTGGGAGCTGGGCGATCTTGCTGTCACTCACTTTGGGTCAGAGCAGTGACCTCACTCAGGCCAATTTTTCCTCCAGGGGCAGACCACATCCAGTGACTGGTCACTACTGGGGGGTGAAGATCAGAGCCCCTCAACACCAGCTGGGAGAAGTCTTAGCTGGCCAGTCTCAAAGCTCCCCACGGCGCAGCTGAGCCCTTCCTGTGACTGCATCTCAGCTGCCCTTCTCTGCCATCCGAGCCTGCTTCCGCCCTGTCCCTGGCACATAATGGTGAGGCCCCAATAGGTGGTCTTGGCCAACATCCTGACTACTGATCTCCACTCCGAGCCCGCTCTCAAGAAGCCCTGCCTGCAGTGTTTCAGTCCCCGTGGGGCAGCACACACAGAATCCTTTAGTGATAGCTGCTTTGTATTTTTTTCTTCATATAGCCTTTTTCTGAACAAAGAGAGAAAAGTGAGAAAATCATAATGGTGCAGAAGAGCGACTTTCCCCCAGGCTCACACTCCACTCCACCCAGGACCCAGAGGAGGAAACAGAATCCGCAGTTCTCGGCGTTGTCGTTATTCTGGCTTCTAACACCATTTTGCCCAGCTTTCCACTTGGTATAAATAGAATCATGCAGTTTGTGTACCATGTGGGTTTTGGCTTCTTTCACTCTACGTTGTTTGTGAGATCCATCCATGTTGTTGCATGGACTTTATTTCTTCATTGCAATATAGCGTTGACTGTACAAACATGCCACATTATTTGTGTATTTATAGACATTCATCTTTCCCCCCAATTTGGCTGCTCTGAATAGTACTGCTAAGAACGCAATGGTAAGTGTCTTTTGATGAACACACGTATGCACTTCTTAAGATATCCTGTGTCTTAAGAGAACTGTTAGTGCATAAAGAATCTAAATATTTTTCTGATTCAGAGATGCTGCCAGTCTTCCGACATGGTCAGGACAATTCTTATTTCCACTAGGGGTGTATGAGAGGACTACTTCCCTCTGGGGAAAAGTACTCCTTCCCAACTGGTACACTGTACATCCAGCCTTTCAGGGGGCTGTATGGTATTACTGCAGTATGATTTTAATATGTATTTCACTGAGAATCATGAAATTGGATATGTTTTACTATACTAAGTGGCTTTTAAGTATTTTCTTTGGTGAAATTCATATTCAAATGTTATTTTTAAACTATCTTGTCTCTCCTTTCTGGCTGATTTTTAGGAGCTATTATTTGACTTAATTCAAGTCATTGTTGAATATGTATTTCTCAAATATCTCCTGCTACTCTGTGGCTTATGTTTTTTCACTTGGTGGTAACTTTTGATAAATAGAGTTCTTAAGCTTAGTTCAACCAGATTTATATTTTTTCCATTACAGTTAATACTTTTCATATTATAATTAAGAAAACTTTGATGTCTGAAGGTCAAGAAGATTTTTTTCATGTTTGCCTCTAAAATCTTGATCATCATCATCATTATTTACCTTTCAACACTCAATACAGGTTTATCTATCTTTTGATGTGAAGTGTGGTCAGTGTTTATTTATAGCAATATAATCTGACCTCAAGAAACAAGAAAAACTTCAAATAAGCAATCTAAACTTCCTAGCAACTAGAGAAAGAAGAACAAAGAAACAAACAAAACCCAAAGTTAGAAGAAATCTTAAAAATCAGAGTAGAAATAAATGAAATAGAGTCTAAAATACAATAGAAAAGATCAATGAAATCAGAAACTAATTCTTTGAAAAGCTAAACAAAATTGATAAACCTTTAGCCAGACTCATCAAGATAAAAGGGAGAGTGGCAAAACTGCTGAACATTCTTACAGCACTGTTCAATCTTCATTATTTCTATTTCAGATAGCAACCCGTTCTGAATTATTTTTGTTAATTATTGCTTAATTGCTGACCCACATATGTATAAGGCCAAGTGTAATAATATTCAAAATGACATCTTCCTAATAATATACTATACTGTGCGCAAGAATATCCATGATGTCATTTATTACAAAAACAGGATTTTCAGATTTGCAATAATCATAAAAGTTATGTAGAAACCTATCTTTCAATAGGAGACATTTACTTAAATCATGTAATGGTTTTGAATCTCAATTAGTAAGCTAATGATATCTGGAGGACTTTATTGGTATAAAAGCTAGTCACTTAGATTTTGGTAGGTTAAAGCAGCCTTGCAAAGGACAGCAAGGCAAATCACTCACTCACACACACACACACCCCCCCACACACACACCCCCACACACATACCCACACACACCCGAATATAATGGAAAGGGTATATGCTTTGGATGTGTTAACTAGTTTAACCATTTCCCTCTTTTATAGACTCAACTATGACTGCTTTACTCTCCAATATTTATTATTATATTCTGCATGCTTGCATGCTCAGTCACTCAGTTGTGTCTGATTCTCCATGACCCATGAACTGTAGCCTGCCAGGTTCCTCTGTCCAAGGAATTTCCCAGGCAAGAATGCTGGAGAGGGTTGCCATTTCCTTCTGCAGGGGATCTTCCTGACCCAGGGATCCAACCGACAGGATTCTTTACCACTAGTGCCACCGGGGAAGTCCATTGTACTCTGAATTGTCACCAAGTTTTAGATAATTTAGTACTGCTGCTGCTACTGCTGCTAAGTCGCTTCCATCGTGTCCGACTCTGTGCAACCCCATAGACGGAAGCCCACCAGGCTCCCCTGTCCCTGGGATTCTCCAGGCAAGAACACTGGAGTGGGTTGCCATTTCCTTCTCCAATGCATGAAAGTGAAAAGTGAAAGGGAAGTTGCTCAGTCATGTCCGACTCTTAGCGACCCCATGGACTGCAGCCCACCAGGCTCCTCCGTCCATGGGATTTTCCAGGCAAGAGTACTGGAGTGGGGTGCTATTGCCTTCTCTGATTTTAGTATTAGTGCCACGTAAATATGAAGTAGCTATGTATTTTTGATAGACACCAAAGATATGAATAACCTCACCTGAAGTCTCACAACAGAGTATGTTGACACCAATATAAGCATAAAATTACCTATAAAACTGGTTTAATTGAATTAAGGACACAGTTAACATCTCTGAGTACCTACTTCTCATCAGAACTATCCTCTGTAATGTCATCTTACAGGATAGTTGTAGCGACCTTTTCAGGTAGGTGTTATTATTTCTATTTCGGATACAAAGATTGTGAGATTCAAGAGTGTTGAGAAATTGACCAAATTCACACTTACAGAAGTGGAAGTTACTAACGCCTGATTTATCTGAATTCAAAGTACATGTTCTTTCCATGACTATGCTAATCAATATTTGAACAGTGTGTTCCAGTGCCTCCATGAGATGATTCTAAGCTATAGCTTTTTATGTTCTTTAAACAGTTTTCAAGGGCTGTAGACACTCTTGCTCTCTAAGACACTCTTGCTCTCTAAGGAAAGGACTAATATTTACTGGGTACCTATATGTGGGTAATGGGTAAATACATACATCTACACTGACATACTCAAAAGTATATTTACCTAATATATTTTATACTAAAAGTAAATATAAAATGTATAGTTGTTGATGCTTCATATTTTGTCTTTAATGATTTTCTTTGCTTATTTCTACTTACTCAAGATTTATTTATTTGATTTCTGGCATTGACTTGGAAGAGAGTTTAATAAAAGTAGGAACATATGTTTGATCTGAAACAACTGCAGTTTAGTGGAGAAATATATTTATAAACAAGTAATTACTATAAAAAGTGGTCCCTCATGTTTCAAATGTAATCCTTCTTTTTCTCCCTAACATATGGTCCTAATCATTTAGGAAAGTTGATAGAATTTTAAGGAAATAAATGGTTTTCAACTCTCTCATACAATCTGAGCTGCCCATGTCTATAAAAATGGCATGAATGTACATTACTTTACAAATTATCATGTGCATTATTTGATATATTGCTTTTCTCAAATAATTCTGGTGTCAACTGATCCCTTCAAATTTATTTAGTGTCTTTTAATCTAGGAGATACACTGAGAAACCAATTCCAGCTTTTATTTTTATTTTTTTAATATAAGAAAAGTGTTTCAGTTTGGTTTGGTTCTTTTTTTGAGTGGCCGGAATTCAATTCTGAGATGTTTTGTACTTTGGCTTCTAAGGCTACATTTCTTGGACTTTTACTAAAACATTTGAAAGATCACATTCAAGAAAAACTATAAGCAACTGGTTTTGTCTCCCACTGCTTTTATATAAATTGGCTCTTTAAACCTCCTAAGACTATTACAGATAAAAAATACACTGAACCGTCAAACAGAAAGGCAGCATTGAATAATGTCACAGGGTGTTTTATTTCTATCACCCCCAGATGTCTCTAGAGTCCAAGACTCTAGGAGTTAATATTTGATTTTGAGCATGAGTTGGCCTCAACCAGAAAGCAGATGGTTGCAGAAGTTTATTCCAACAAGCGCCCAGGAATTGAAGTTGTACCACCAGGATGTCAGGGTGGTAAGTTTTATTCAGCAGAAAACGTAAAGGCTTTCCAACAAAGCATTATGAGGTTACCAAAACTCTATTGAGGTATTTTAAGTTGTCGACTTTCCAGAGAAAAACTAATTTAAGAACATTCCAGGAGGTAGGAAAACTAATGGAGCAAACACTAAAGACCACTTTTGTGGCTTCTTTTGAGAATAGTCTACATTTTCTAACAGTCCCAGCAAATGTAAGTTTTAAAGCTGTTCTTTTGACAATTCTCTTTAAACATATCTCTATCAGCCTTGATGATTTTTCATAGAAAATGAGAACCTAATATGAACAAGTATTAAATTTCATGTGAACTAAATTTTATTGGAAAGATAAGCAAAACACTAACTCGTTATGTGACTGCCTAATGTATTTCCCTTAATTTCTTTACAAGGCCTTAATTTGGAGTAAAAACATCCTAAAACTGAGAATGGAAAAAAATTTTTTTCTTTCTTTCTCTAGAATACTCTCTGCACTTTTCATTCAGTTTATTGGGTTATCTGACATTTCACATCATGGACTAGAGCTTAGATTATAAGGGGTAAATAATTACGGAGTTTAACTCAAATCAGCAAATATTTATCTAGTGTTGACTGTGGATGGAGAACTAGGTGGAGAGTCAATCTTTCAGTTCTCCAAGAATCTGAATAAACCTAAATTCTTAAATTCCTTTTCATTAGGCAAGATGAATGAGGATCAGGAGGCAGTTTGGGATTAGCCGAGTATATATAGAATGGGTAAACAACCAGGTCTTACTGTATCACACAGGGAACTATATTCAATATGCTGTAATAAAACATGATGAAAAAGAATACATATATATATGTATATGTATAACTGAATCATTTTACAGTGTAGCAGAAATTCACACAACATTAAAGTCAACTAATAGTCAAGGCTATGGTTTTTCCAGTGGTCATGTATGGATGTGAGAGTTGGAATATAAAGAAAGCTGAGCACCGACGAATTGATGCTTTTGAACTGTGGTGTTGGAGAAGACTCTCGAGAGTCCCTCAGACTGCGAAGAGATCCATCTAGTCCATCCTAAAGGAGATCAGTCCTGGGTGTTCATTGGAAGGACTGATGCTGAAGCTGAAACTCCAATACTTTGGCCACCTCATGTGAAGAACTGACTCATTGGAAAAGACCCTGATGCTGGGAGGGATTGGGGGCAGGAGGAGAAGGGGACGACAGAGGATGAGATGGTTGGATGGCATCACCGACTCGATGGACATGGGTTTGGGTGGACTCTGGGAGTTGGTGATGGACAGGGAGGCCTGGAGTGCTGCGGTTCATGGGGTCGCAAAGATCTGGACCCGACTGAGCAACTGAACTGAACTGATACTTCAATAACTTTTTTTTAAAAGGGAAAAAAGAAGAGTGGTTCTCAGTATGTGGGTTTAGTAAACCAGAAAAAAATTATGTTAACTAAATGGATTATACGGTACACTTTCCCAGCAGTAATGATTAAGGGGGTAGCTTTTCTAATATTTAACTATTACATGGTAATGGTGTAGTGTAAACCTGATGTAGTCCCCCATTTTAGCCAGGGTCCTAATACTTTCCTGGGAGAATCCTGCATGGTTATTACAAACAGATTTTTTTCCCTCGTAAAACAGAAAAACTTTCAGCACAAATCAACTTCCAGGGCAAATTACCTTCACGCTGAAAATAATCAGAATCTCAGAGTTAAATTACACATTTGAGTTTTAGGTAAATTTTAATTTCACCCTTTAAAGCTTTTGTTTCCACCAAAAATATCTTTGTACTCAATCAATCTATAGCTCAGGGAAGGAGGCTTATGAGAGTAGCATCAGAAATACTACACATTGAAGGGAAGTGATTTACCATAGCCATGAATGCATTTTCTAGCATGCTGTGTGCCAGTTGACTTTTATTGAGTAATTATGTTGAATCTTCTCCTAAACCTTTTGTTTCCAGGGCAGCTCCATCTTTTGCGTAAAACATCATCAGTATGCCTTTCTCATCCATCATCCACGTGACAGCTTCAATGGTGTGCTGAAGCAACAGCTCGTCAGGGCAGCGGTGCACTGTGATGATTTATCATAGAAATGTAGCATCAGAGGGAGGCAGCAGGATAATTTATGGCCAGAAGGCTTCAGGAGTGATATGCAGGAACATACTTAGTTACACAAGAAGGGGGCGGGAAACCTGGAAGTTTTGCTTTAGCAGATATGTGTCCTAAGCCATATCAGGTGACATTTGTAGGTGATAACTTTCATTCATTCAGTATGTAACTGGACATCTGCCTATAGTTGGTCTTCCAAATATATTCAGAAAGTATAAACCCTTTATAAACTCAATCCTGATTTTGCTTTTACAGGAAAACTTGTGGTTATGAAAAGTGACAGAAATTGCTCCATGTTAGGTACACTCTGGAGTTTGTCCCTACCACATTTTCTAGAAGGATGTGCAGCTTAAAAAAAAAAAATTACTCTAGAAAACCATTGTCTTATATGAAATAAGTTTGAAAGCCTAGTAAGTGGTGACTATTCCACCTTGAAAATTAACGTGAGGAAAAATAGCCTACAATTTTAAGACAGAACGTTTATAAAGTTCAAGCATTAAGCAGACATTTCACCATTTTAACATAGCTTGCGATAATGTTGTCATGTAATTTTCAGGGAAAACATTTAGTGAAGTTCTCAGGTTTTAAGATATCTCAGTAAACTGAGATACTAAGTCAACGTCCAAGCTTCCAGAATATCTAACCTTTTATTTTCATGGGTTTTTGAAATGATAAAACTAATTAAAAAGTGTCATTGGGGATGTTGATTTTATTCATTTTTTTGGTGGATATTTTGCCATGTTCCAAAGCCATAATTTTTTATGCCTGATGTTTGATTGCCTCAGTCACATCTGAGGTGAGGAGTGGAACATTAAAATAGGTCCATTTGGGGAAGCACCAGGCCATCTCCACTAATAAGCTCCACTTTTGGAAGGACAGTGTGTGTCCTGGGCCTGATTTAGATGTGGCCTACTTCTTGAAGGTGCTGTTCAGTTAGAAATATCTCCTGGCAAATCTCCCAACACAGCATTTGTCAAGGTCTTATCAATCCTCAGTCCCAATTGAATGAGAAATATTTCCTGGGTGAGTTGTTTCTTATCCAAGAGGCAGGAAGCTGTTGTCACCAACCTTACTGGGCCGTAAAAAGAAGCTTTCAAGGGGATGAAACTGTCTATTTTGCGGCCAGGTTGTAGTTTTGATAGCCTTAGAAGGCAGTACCTTATTTTAGAAATGTTGAGAAATTTAGGATATGATATTTCCCCAATTCCTTCCCATCCAGGCTGTGTTCCTATCAAACTTTTTTTGTGTAACTTTAGTAGCACTTACTCTTACACCATACATCACTGTAATTTATCTATTTACTTGGATGTCTTCTCCCAGAGGCCTTGAGCTTTTTGAGGACAAGAGTTACATTTTCTCCTTTTCTGTATTCTCCAGGGTAGCATATAACAAGTGCTCAATCAATACAAGCTGAAATTTTATTACCAACAGTGACTTAAAGTATGTAGATCTTGTAAGTATTTTGCTTATTTCCACCATAGTGTATTTTCTGGGTTTGGCTGATGACAACATTTACTGGATTTAGTTCACAATCATGCGCTGAAAATACCATTTTGTCAAGATTGCTGTTGTCATTCACTCAGACTAGAAGAGTAGAGTCAGGAGTGTGCATACTTGCAACAGAATATGTTAAATGTGGCCAGAATAGTAGCCATAATAATGATCTGTCCAGGTAATCAAAAAACTATTATAAATAGCAATGACTGAAATAATTCACAAGTAATGAAAACCACACGTGTGCTTCCTAAGTGGAATGCACTATGTTTAGTCATTCCTGCAGATCTTTGAAGTAAAGATACATCTTCACTCTGTGATTGCTAACCCAACTTCACAGAGATTGAAGATAGTTTAAAGAGGATGTCACTTCATCAAAGATATACAAATAGTACATGGTGTGGCAAAGATTCAATCCCAGGCCTGTCTAATTTGAGCCTAAACTCTTACCTACTTTTAAACATTTCATTGAAGATATGCCCAGGTGTTCTGAGGGTATGGAAAAGGAATTTCTGGACTTACTTAAACTGAGTCTTGGACTTTATCCTCCAGTTGTGAAGATGTTAAACAGCTTTAAAGGAGAATGATATTGTCAGATTTGTGTTTTTTGTTGGCTCACACTGGTGACAGGAGAATTCATTTAAGGGAAGTACGAGTAGAGATGTTCCAACAGAGTGGCTCCAGGACTTGGCCAAACCTCAGAATAACTGGAAGACCTACGACAGCAGAGTATTAATAACACCGGCCCCGCCCTCAGAGATGCTGTAGGACGAGTGAGGTCCTCTCTCCCAGCATTTGCATTCCTAGTTTTCTGGTGACATTGATACTGCTGGTCTAGAGACCACACTTTGAGAACCACCATTTCTGACTGCACCAGTTAAGAACTGCAATGATGAGGACTCACATTAAGGATATATAAGAAGGGTGCAAAGGCAGGATACCTGTGAAAAATATTTAGACATTGAGAGCTCAGGTTTCAGGAATGAGACAATAACTGCATATGAGTTTTGAAAAAAATTAAGTCTGGCAGCGTCCTCATGCTTTTAGGTTGGGGAGATGGTATTAATGCAGATAAGGAAATCAAAGGGGATTATTTTTGAAAGATCAAGGAAGAGGTGACATTTGGGATTTTGAGGTTTGACACTGTTGAGAGAGAATTCTCCATGAGTCACTTATGTTTGTGCTTTTCCTACAAGAACTTTTGTTCCAAGCTGTCTTTTCAAGCATACATGCACAAAAAAAATAGATACAGTTGGGCTTCCCTGGTGGCTTAGCTGGTAAAGAATCTGCCTGCAGTATGGGAGATCTGGGTTAGATCCCTGGGTTGGGAAGATTCCCTGCAGAAAGGAATGGCTACCCACTCCAGTATTCTGGCCTGGAGAATTCCATGGACTAGTCCATGGGGTTGCAAAGAGTCAGACACCACTGAGTGACTTTCACATTCACTTCACTCCCATCAAAAATGGATAGTGTCTCCCCCAAGGCAAGGATAGATTTGTGGAGAGGGTTGGCACAACCTGAAGTCCTGCTTCCTGATCTGCCATGAGTAATAAATTGTTTCTGGTCCAAGAATCTTGTGTCTCCTACCAAGATCCAGGAGCACGTGACAGGCTAACTTCTTGGCTTGCCAGTCAGATACAATTTTAGATACTTCCCAGTTCTCGGGCAGACTTGTCTGTGGGACATTCTAGTGGATATAACCAGGAGGAAGATAGATAAGAATCCGATGCTCAGGGAAACAGATTTGAAGATATAATTTTGCCAGTCTCTGGTACACAAGTGAATAGGATAATATGATTAAAGAAGATCAGCCAAGGAGAGCACATAGATTCAGGCAGACTGTTGGTTAACAACAGAGAAGAACTAAGGTTTTCTTTTAAGGTCCGATTGCAGTACTGGATTATGACAGTAAAAGTTCTATGGTCTTAGCTATGGGTGGGAAAGGGAGGTAGGGGCGGAATATTGGGAAATTGTTCTTTTGGAACTAAAATCAAAGCAGTTGATTTTCAATTATTTATACTATTTATTAAAAATATTTTTAATATAAAATATTTAAAATAGGACAAGGAAGTTGGTAGAAGACAGAAAATAGGAATGAACTATAAAGAAAGCAGTCACTGATCCATGCAATGGCGTAGATCTATCTCAAAGACATTAGGTCCAGTGAGAGAAGCCAGACACAGAAGTCTACTGACCGTACAGTTCCACATATAGAAAATCCTTAAAAAGGCAAAAGTATAGGGAAATAAAGTTGGTTGTAGTTACCCGGGGCCTGAGCAAAGAAGGCTATTGCCTGCAAGGGGGACACAATTAAACTCTATTGAGCCATGGGCATGTTTCGTATCTTGATTGTGGTAACTTTACTATTGTATATTGTTGTTACACAATTGTTATATTGTATATTGTTGTTTAGTCACTAAGTCACGTTCAACTCTTCGTGACCCCGTGGACTGTAGCCCTCCAGGTTCCTCTATCCATGGGATTCTCCAGGCAAGAATACTGGAGTGGCTTGCCATTTTCTTCTCCAGGGGATCTTCCTGGACCAGGAATAGAACCCACATCTCCTTTATGGGCTGATAGATTCTTTACTGCTAAACCACCAGGAAAGCCCACACTACTATATATATTTGTCTAAAGTATTCAAATTGTGCACCTAAAATTTGTGAAATTTCTTGTAAATTCTGCCTTAAAGCTGATTAAAAAGGAACTAAGTAAAAAGTTTCAAGGTTATTATGCATGTTAATGTCTTCTTTTTGTATTGTATTAAAATATCAAATCTTAAGATTCCAACATGAGTCTAACTTTTATGTCACTAGAAATTTCTTCCTTTTGATCTTCAATCACCTAATGTCAGCTCTCGTACAAATACTGAATTTATGATGTTGGCATCATTTAGATGAACTCATCACATTTCTTTAGTTTCTCTACCTTGAACTGACACCACGTTAGTTTTTGTATTGTTTCTTAATATGTCTTCTGAGTTATGAGTATTTTATGCCCTTGGAATATGTCACCTTAGCAAACTACTCAATTTTATATGCTCTTTCAGCTCTGAAATCTTAAGATGACAGGATATTGATTATGTCCCAAAAGAGAAAATTTTTAAATTAATTTTTTATTGGAGCATAGTCACTATAGAATGCTGTGTTTCTGCTGTGTGGCAAAGTGAATCAGCCATATGTATACATATATTCCTCCTTCTTGGATTTCCTTCGAGTTTAGATCACCACAGAGCATTCAGTGGTGCTAACCCCCTGCTATACAGTAGGTTTTCATTCAGTTCAGTTCAGTTCAGCTGCTCAGTCATGTCTGACTCTTCGTCACCCCATGGACTGCAGCATGCAAGGCTTCCCTGTCCATCACCAGCTCCCGGAGCTTGCTCAAACTCATGTCCATCGAGTCGGTGATGCCGAGTCAGGTCCTCATTAATAGTCTATTTTATAGTAGTAGTGTCTATACGTCAATCACAATCTCCCAGTTCATCTCACCCCATCTTCTCCCCTTGGTATCCAGATGTTAGTTCTCTACACCTGTGTCTCTATTTCTGCCTTGCAAATAAGTTTCTCTGTATAATTTTTCTAGATTCCACATACAAGTGATACTATACGATATTTGTTTTTCCCAAAAAAGAAATTATTAAAGAGTCCAGAATATCAAGACAATGTCTATGTGAATATTTGAGTCAGGCTGTTTTAGAAACACAAACCCTAGTTCAAAGAGAACTATGTATTTTTATTATTTAGAAAACCTGAACTCTAGTCCTCATTATGACATCAGAGTTTTCCTTGGCTGAATCATTTAACAAGTCTGCCTCAGTTCATCTTTAAATTGACTATAATCATATTTTCATACAAAATCGTGTACAAGAAGTAAGAAAAAAATATTTGGGAAGGCAATGATAATGAATAAGTTATTTTGATAAATGTCTGACAATTGCATGTAGTGAAGAGTCAGAATTCCAGGACAGTTTAATTGAATGGCTTCTCATTACTCAAAATTACTAAACTCTCAGTACCCTGCTTTACAGTGTATTGTTTATTTATTCATTAAAAATTATTATATAGTTTCTGTTAAGGTTGTATCAGTTACTGTGGGGTGAAGTGAAGAGGTGGAAAGTATTGATATATAATGTTGAGCAGAATGAATTCAATCCTGGTTCTCACATGGTTTAGAGTGCAGAGAGAAGTAGACATCAATCAAATCCGTATTCTGACAAATGAATTGAAAAAGAAGCTTTTTATAGATTCATGGTACCCAATACTATCTCTAAGGGTTTGAAAACAACAAGGCAAAATGCAAGAAATTAGATCTGCAATTCAGACAATATATAAACTTCTTAATCACGTTGTTCAGTTCAGTTGCACAGTCGTGTCTGACTCTTCCTGACCCCATGGACTGCAGCACGCCAGGCTTCCCTGTCCATCACCAACTCCTGGAGTTTACTCAAACTTTTGTCCATTGAGTCAATGATGCCATCCCACCATCTCCTCCTCTGTTGTCCCCTTCTCCCCTTGCCTTCAATGTTTCCCAGCATCAGGGTCTTGTCAAATGAGTCAGTTCTTCACATCAGGTGGCCAAAGTATTGGAGTTTTCTCTTCAGTCCTTCCAATGAATATTTAGGATTGATTTCCTTTAGGATGGACTGGTTTGCCTCCTTGAAGTCCAAGGGACTCTCAAGAGTTTTCTCCAACACCGCAGTTCAATAGCATCAATTCTTCACACAATTTTTCTTAGTCACATAGAGCCCGTTTCACATCTACAGATTTTTCCTTGATTCTCCTCAAAAAATGATCTTTGGAAGGAAATGCTATTAATTGAAAATTTTCTGAGTAGCATATTTTTACTTGATATAGATATCACGTGTTTTCAAGGATTTTAAAAAATAGACACTGTAGGAAATAAAAATAATCTCAACTATTCATTTTTTACTTCTCAGTCACTCAGTTGTGTCCAACTCTTTGTGACCCTGTGGACTGTAGCCTGCCAGGTTCCTCTGTCCATGACATTTCCAGGGAAGAATAGTGGAGTAAGTTGTCTTTACTTCTTCAGGGTATCTTCCCAACCCAGGAATCAAACCTGCATCTCCTGCATTGGCAGGCAGATTCTTTAGCACTGAGCCACATTCAGATAAAATGCACATGTATTTTGGTCCAACTATACTTATGTATAACACTTGGTGATTTAGGGCAATACTGTTTAGTGTTCTATTTCTGCAGTGTTTAATATGATTTTGATGTGTATTAATTTATAGAAACCATGTTGCATATGAGAAATAGATACATGTATACCTGAGAAATAGTAATTCAATCAATAAGCAATCATTGAGAATATATCTATGTGAACACATATGTATGTGCCACGTTATTATGCTATTAAATTTTATACTTATGTAATAATATCAGTAATATTTTATGAAATTGATTAGAATAAGAACTTAATTTTAAAATGTGTGCCTTATCTTCTGACTCATTTAATTATAATAATCTAGTTATTATAAGCAACCATATACCACTTAGATACAAAAACATTGGGTATATTTCAAGCCGTCTTACATCATAACTGAGTTAGCAATCGAATTTACTCTTTGTAATTCAGGATCTATGTCATTTTCTGAGAAAAGGAGGTCGAAATTTTACTTATTGATGAGTGTTCATTTTAAAAAAATATTTGAATTAAAAATTCCTTTATTTGACCAATGTAATATATTTAATTTTTAAAAGTTATAAAAAAAGATTTAAAAGTTATATTAAAGTTCATAACAATGCATGATATTTTTATGGATATAGATGATATGAGGTAATATTAGATGTTGCTGCTGCTGCTGCTAAGTCGCTTCAGTCACATCCGACTCTGTAAGACCCCACAGACAGCAGCCCACCAGGCTCCCCCGTCCCTGGGATTCTCTAGACAAGAACACTGGAGTGGGTTGCCATTTCCTTCTCCAATGCATGAAAGTGAAAAGTGAAAGTGAAGTCACTCAGTCATATCCGACTCTTAGCGACCCCATGGACTGCAGCCCACCAGGCTCCTCCATCTATGGGATTTGTCAGGCAAGAGTACTATACTGACTTAAAATCAACATACATATGGTACAGTAAGAGTAGCTGACTGTATCAGTTTCCTACTGGGGCTGTAACAAATCACCTGCAATTTATTGGCTTAAAGTAACACAAATTTATTTTCTTACATTTCTGCAGATTAGAAGTCTGACACTGGCGGCATTAGGGTAAAATTAAGTTTTCAGCAGGGTTGGGTATCATCCTGAAGACTCCAGGAGAGAATCCATTTCCTTTCCCAGTTTCTAGCCCTTTCCCTCCATCTTCAGAACCAGCCACGTTCTCTGATTATTCTTCTGTAGTTACAGTTCCCTCTGACTCTCCTCTTCTGCCATAGTCTATGTAACAGATTATAACTCTCTCTCATATCTGGGGTTATAACTCTCTCTCATATCTGGGGTTCACCAGGATAATCCAGAATAATTTCTCCCATATCATGCTCTTATATTCTTATACCTCTTAAGTCCCTTTGCATGTGATGTGCCATATTCACAGATTCAGAAGATTATGACATGGGCGTCTTTGGGAATGGGGGCATTATTCAATTCTCCAGGATTTGTATGGTACGCATGCTTTCCTGGTGGCTCGGACGGTAAAGCGTCTGCCTGCAATGCAGGAGACCCGTGTTCGATTCCTGGGTCGGGAAGATCCCCTGGAGAAGGAAATGGCAACCCACTCCAGTACTCTTGCCTGGAAAATTCCATGGATGGAGGAGCCTTGTAAGCTACAGTCCATGGGGTCACAGAGAGTCGGACATGACTGAGAGACTTCACTTCACTTCATGTCACTAAAGGTCTTCCCGACTGGCTCAGTGGTAAAGAATCCACCTGCCAATGCAAGAGACAAGGGTTCAATCCCTGGGTCAGGAAGATAACTCTGGAAAGAAGTGTCAACCCACTTCAGTATTCTTGCCTGGGAAATCCCATGGACAGAGGAGCCTGGTGGGCTATAGTCTATCAGGTCTCAGAAGAGTCAGACATGACTTAGAGACTAAATAGCAACAACATCACTAAAGTGTACCTTGATTAGTTTAATGCTTTCACTATGTAAATCAAGAAATATTTGTCAAGTACTATACATGTACTATACAAGATTGCATCCAAATAGGGCATTTCAGACTCTTTTGTTGACCATGAGGGCTAATCCATTTCTTCTAAGGGATTCCTGCCCACAGTAGTAGATATAATGGTCATCTGAGTTAAAACCACCCATTCCAGTCCATTTTAGTTTGCTGATTCCTAGAATGTCGAGGTTCACTCTTGCCATCTTCTGTTTGACCACTTCCAATTTGCCTTGATTCACGGACCTAACATTCCAGGGTCCTATGCAATATTGCTCTTTACAGCATCGGACCTTGCTTCTATCACCAGTCACATCCACAACTGGGTATTGTTTTTGCTTTGCTCCATCCCTTCCTTCTTTCTGGAGTTATTTCTCCACTGGTCTCCAGTAGCATATTGGGTACCTACTGACCTGGGGAGTTCCTCTTTCAGTATCCTATCATTTTGCCTTTTCATACTGTGCATGGGGTTCTCAATACAGTAGAAGTGAGAAATAGGTTTAAGGGACTAGATCTGATAGAGTGCCTGGTGAACTATGGATGGAGGTTCGTGACACTGTACAGGAAACAGTGATCAAGACCATCCCCATGGAAAAATGCAAAAAAGCAAAATGGCTGTCTGAGGAGGCCTTACAAATAGCTGTAAAAGAAGAGAAGTGAAAAGGAAAGGAGAAAAGGAAAGATATTCCCATTTGAATGCAGAGTTCCAAAGAACAGCAAGGAGAGATAAGAAAGCCTTCCTCAGGAATCAATGCAAAGAAATAGAGGAAAACAACAAAATGGGAAAGACTAGGGATCTCTTCAAGAAAATTAGAGATACCAAGGGAACATTTCATGCAAAGATGGGTTTGATAAAGGACAGAAATGGTATGGACCTAACAGAAGCAGAAGACATTAAGAAGAGGTGGCAAGAATACACAGAAGAACTGTACAAAAAAGATCTTCATGACCCAGATAATCATGATGGTGTGATCACTCACCTAGAGCCAGACATCCTGGAATGTGAAGTCAAGTGGGCCTTAAAAAACATCACTATGAACAAAGCTAGTGGATGTGATGGAATTCCAGTTGAGCTATTTCAAATCCTGAAAGATGATGCTGTGAAAGTGCTGCACTCAATATGCCAGCAAATTTGGAAAACTCAGCAGGGGCCACAGGACTGAAAAAGGTCTGTTTCCATTTCAGTCCCAAAGAAAGGGAATCTCAAAGAGTGCCGCAAACTACTGCACAATTGCACTCATCTCACACGCTAGTAAAGTAATGCTCAAAATTCTCCAAGCCAGGCTTCAGCAATACGTGAACCATGCACTTTCAGATGTACAAACTGATTTTAGAAAAGGCAGAGGAACCAGAGATCAAATTGCCAATATCTGCTGGATCACCAATAAAGCAAGAGAGTTCCAGGAAAACATCTATTTCTGCTTTATTGACTATGCCAAAGCCTTTGACTGTGTGGATCACAACAAACTGTGGAAAATTCTGAAAGAGATGGGAATACCAGACCACCTGACCTGCCTCTTGAGAAACCTGTATGCAGGTCAGGAAACAACAGTTAGAATTGGACATGGAACAACAAACTGGTTCCAAATAGGAAAAGGAGTATGTCAAGGTTGTATATTGTCACCCTGCTTATTTAACTTATATGCAGAGTACATCATGAGAAACGCTGGGCTGGAAGAAGCACAAGCTGGAATCAGATTGCCAGGAGAAAATCATAACCTCAGATATGCAGATAATACAACACTTATGGCAGAAAATGAAGAGGAATTAAAGAGCCTCTTGATGAAAATGAAAGAGGAGAGTGAAAAAGTTAGTTTAAAGCTCAACATTCAGAAAACTAAGGTCATGTCATCTGGTCCCATCACTTCATGGGAAATAGATGGGGAAACAGTGGAAACAGTGTCAGACTTTATTTTTTTGGGCTCCAAAATCACTGCAGATGGTGATTGCAGCCATGAAATTAAAAGACGCTTACTCCTTGGAAGGAAAGTTATGACCAACCTAGACAGCATATTAAAAAGCAGAGACATACTTTGCCAACAAAGATCCATCTGGTCAAGGCTATGGTTTTTCCAGTGGTCATGTATGGATGTGAGAGTTGGACTGTGAAGAAAGCTGATTGCCAAAGAATTGATGCTTTTGAACTGTGGTGTTGGAGAAGACTCTTGAGAGTCCCTTGGACTGCAAGGAGATCCAACCAGTTCATCCTAAAGGAGATCAGTCCTGGGTGTTCTTTGGAAGGACTGATGCTGAAGCTGAAACTCCAATACTTTGGCCACCTGATGTGAAGAGTTGACTCATTGGAAAAGACCCTGATGCTGGGAGGGATTGGGGGCAGGAGAAGGGGATGACAGAGGATGAGATGGTTGGATGGCATCACTGACTCAATGGACATGAGTTTGAGTAAACTCGGGGAGTTGATGATGGACAGGGAGGCCTGGCGTGCTGTGATTCATGGGGTTGCAAAGAGTCGGACATGACTGAGTGACTGAACTGAACTGACTATACAAGAAATGCAGATGCAGAGAAAGAATAGATTGTATTATTGCAATGGGTTAAAGTCTAGCAGGAAATATTAGTAAACTTACAGAGGACCTTTGCAAACAAATGTCCTTCAAGTCAAACCTATGATTTTTCCAGTAGTCATGTATGGATATGAGACTTGGACTATAAAGAAAGCTGAGCACCAAAGAATTGATGCTTTTGAACTGGTATTGGAGAAGACTCTTGAGAATTCCTTGGACTGCAAGGAGATCCAACCAGTCCATCCTAAAGGAAATCAGTACTGAATATTCATTGGAAGGGCTGAAGCTCAAACTCCAATATTTGGCCACCTGAAAACCCATTGGAAAAGACCGTGATACTGGGAAAGATTTAAGGCAGGAGAAGGGGATGACAGGATGAGATGGTTGGATGGCATCAGCGACACGATGGACATGAATTTGAGTTAACTCTGGGAGTTGGTGATGGACAGGGAGGCCTGGAGTGCTGTAGTCCATGGAGTCGTAAAGAGTCGGACACAGCTGAGTGATCTGAATAGAGAATTGCAATGTCTAGGTAAACATATAAATATATCAGGCTCAGCTGAGTGGATGTTAAGGGAGTTCAGGAGAGTCTTTCCCAAAGTAGTGATCCATGAACTCATTCTAAGAGCAAGTAAGAGTTAACTCAGTAAAGAAGGAAGAGAGCTCTTCAAGTATATTATATTCTTTAAACGGTCTAGTCCCCATAGGTTTAAAGTGAGCATTAGAGTTCTATCTTAATAAAACTCATCATTACATTCATGACAATTGTTTCTGTAAAGAAGATCACTTGGCACTTTTCAACTAAATATGAAATGTACTGTAATGTAAACTTAATTTTCTACTTTACATTTCACCCACCTGTTTAAGTCGCTTCTTGATAGAATGTTCATGGTTATTTTCCCTTTTAGGAAATTTGGTTCTATTTTAAGACAGATACTTCTGTGCTAAATGCAAACCATGATGGGAAATAATCACTTTCATAAGCAAAGATGAGATTCTCCAGAACCCTCTCAGAAGGCTCTGCTGCGCATCTCTCTTTTCCTCCTCATCTCCACCACTGCTCCCCAAAATACACAATTTTAGCTTGCAGACAGGCAGTGTGCCCAGTCCATAAGCTTTCAAAAGGTTCCGCACTTGACCTTTCTTTAACACTGAACTCTTCTGATGTGGTAGCATCTTACAGACCCATGTGAATCTCCAAGTCAGCAACAAACGTTTTGGGGAGAGGCATACTACTTGTTTTAAAATCCCATAAGCTATTAGACTGTAGAGCAAAATCTTACACCAGATTTTCAAACTAGCATTTTGCACGGTATGTATTTGTAATATGATGGTTAGCAACAAAATCCTCCGTAACTGGAGGATAATTGCTTTACAATGTTGTGTTGGTTTCTGCTGCATGGCAACATGAAATCAGCCATAAGCATATGTATGTCTTGCCCATCAGCTTGAGCCTCCCCCAATCCATCTGACCCCTCTAGGTGGTCACAGAGCAGCGAACTGAGCTAGGTGCTGCATTATTTGCTTTAGTAGATGGGGAAACTGAAGCTTACTGAGATCGATCAACTTGCTTGAATTCTCTTTATTAGTAATTGCTAAAACCTGGATTCCCACCTCTCCATGGCCTGTTCTCAGAGTCTTTCCTTTAACTCGGGTCCAATTCTGCCCTGCTTGGTTAGGTGGACCAAGGAGAGGGAACTGATCACTCTTTGCAAAACCTCAGAGCTTTCTGGAATGCCCAGCCTCCAAAAGGAAGAAAGAATTCTTCAATAAAGTACATGTGATGGAAGGCACTTAAGAGATAGACCAATTTTAGGTCAGAAATCAGTGGAGGGACAAAACCCAAAATATCCTTTCAACAGTTAACCTACTCTTGTCTCCTGTAACCACTTTATGGAAAATACCCCATGATTCCTCTCAGTGATTTTGCTTTTATTTTTCTTCTGCTCCCAAGTGACTTCGACAAATCCAACATTTACTATCCCCACAAATAAAAGTTTCATTTTGAATTTGTTTCATTGACAAAATACAACTCTTATATCCATCATCAACACTGAACAGAAAAGAAAATCAGTGTAGCAATTTAGAAGGAAGAAGAGAAAAAAATAATAAAGTGTTTTCAGAGTGTGGGAAAGAGTAAATGAACACACCCTCAGCTGAACACTGACGAATGAATTAGGACTCAGGACTTGGGTACCATCACGTTTTGCTGGGCTGTGCTGGGAAGTGTGGACTTTGCATCAAAACTGCCTTGATTTCTCTGGCCTTATTCTCTGACTGGTTCATGAATTCAGTTAATATTAGGTATCAGGCTTTAATATCCTGGGTGTCAGAAAAGAAGATCTGAGTGAAGTATTTTCTTCTTAATTAGTAGAGCTTGCTAGATTGCCCAGGGTGACTCAACATCATCAAAAACTTCCTACTTATTTCAAGGATTGAGACCCTAGGGAGGTCATGACTTCCTGCAAACTACAGAGAACCCTGTTACTAATATAAGAATATAATTGGCCTGAGGATTATACAGTTTGTTATTAAAAGCACAGAAGTTTTGTTACAGCCTTTAATTTGGTAATGGGATTGGAGCCAAAGTCAATCAGTAGAAGATGATAAAAGCTGAGTTAGGAGGTAAATGGCAGACCAGTAATACCATCTTTTTAAAAGTGAGAGTTACCTGGTTCTCAAAATCATTAAAACAGATTAATTGGTACAAAAGAGAAGCTAAGACATGGCATGTGTAACACTAGGTTAAACAGGTAATCTTATCCCAACTTTTGAATACCTCTGTCTTATGCATTTTAAAAACAAACTCATAACTGAGGGATGAATACTTTGATCTGTAAATTAACCACTGATGATTACACAGTTTCAGATTTATCTTATGCTTTTCCCCTCCTTTAAGTACAACACATGCATGCAGGGCCCTTATCATTCAATAGAATCTCAATTAGAAACACAACCATTACAAGTTATGACAAAAGTTATGGCAGATGGGGAGTGGGTAGTAAAATTCTGTTGCTTCTACTTTCCTAGTTCCCTTAGGCTTTTTTGAGTTTTCTTTTTTATTTGAGAGTTCCTTTAGAGATGCAACTTCAAAAAGCTGGGCTCTCCATTTCCCTCTAAAATCTTTTTCAGACAAATTTAAACAGTGTCTCTAGTTAAGAGGCAGAAGAACCACATTTACGTTCGGGAATGAATTTCTGAGTTGTCCCTTGTTCTCTCTGTGCCTTAGAAAGGTTTTCTTTCTTTTTTTTTTTCTTTTGTTAATTTCATGAATGACGACAGTTAAAAAGAAAACATTAAAATTCTCAAAAGGTGCCCAAGAATTATTAAAACATTTAAGATGCACTTTTAGTGCAGGTTGATGCTTTATGCCCATGGCAATCTTGGCTAATGAGGCCATTTACATTCATGAAATGAGAAGCAGGTTTGTAGGAAGCCATGAGATACATTTTTACACATTTAAATACATTAGTTGTATTACCTGGACACTATTGAACTGCAAGGCCAGGAGCCTCAATTACTTGAGAAGCAGATTTAAAATAGCCAAATTCTTGTTACAAAGAATTTAATTTTTTTTAAGTTTATATTGCCAGAATATCATTTATAGTGAGTGTTAATGATTATCCTTATTAAAAAATGGAGCTGTGATATTTCTCCTTGAGGTGGACCATTAAAACCTATTCTAATTTCCAGTTGCTGTAATGTTATACTAGAGGGTCCTAGTGTTCAAAACTATGCCAGTGAGTTTAGCAGGCTGGATCCGCTGTTACAGGAATGTTAAGAACCCATTTGATAATTAATTGTTAATTAATATGCTGTAATTAACTGAGCTACATGCTCAGTCGCTAAGTCATGTCTGACTTTTTGCAACCCCATGGACTGTAGCCTGCCAGGCTCCTCTCTCCTTGAAATTTTCCAGGCAAGAATACTGGAGTGGGTTGCCGATTCCTCCTTTAAGGGATCGTCCCAACTAAGGGATCGTACTTGCATCTCCTGTGTCTCTTGCATTGATAGGCAGATTCTTTATCATTTTTAATTTACTTTGACAATTAAAGGAGGAAGCTATTTAACAATATTTCCAGATTCTCTCCTCAACACCCAGTTGCAGCCTGAGCAAGAGGAAATGTTTTACATTTTCTTTGCATTTCAGGAACAGGAGTGAAAACATTACCAATCTAAGGCAAAATAAAGATGCACATAACTTGTTTTTCAGTTTATGTTCCTAACTCCTTCTGTACCCTGGTGACACTCTGGCCTCTGAATTCTCAGAAAATATATAGGTGTGCTGAAGTTAGCTCCTTTTCATTAAGAACTTTATAGGCACACACATATCAACACATGCATACACTTTTTAAATTGACCATAGAGTTTGCTTTTCTTTTACTTAATCTTTCAGTTCAGTTGAATCCCTCCATCATGTGTGACCCTTTGCGACCCCGTGGACTGCAGCACACCAAGCTTCCCTGTCCATCTCCAACTCCTGGAGCTTACTCAAACACATGTCCATCAAGTCAGTCATGCCATCTAACCAGCTCTTACTTTGTCATCCCCTTCTCCTCCCACCTTCAGTTTTTCCCAGCATTAGGGTCTTTTACAGTGAGTCAGTTCTTTGCACCAGGTGGCCAAAGTATTGGAGTTTCAGCTTCAGCACCAATCCTTCCAGTGAATATTCAGGACTGATTTCCTTTCAGATTGACTGGTTGGATCTCCTTGCAGTCCAAGGGACTCTCAAGGGTCTTCTCCAATACCACAGCTCAAAAGCATCCATTCTTTGGTGCTCAGCCTTCTTTATAGTCCAACTCTCACATCCATACATGACTACTGGAAAAACCATAGCTTTGACTAGACAGACCTTTGTTGGTGAAGTAATGTCTCTGCGTTTTACAATGCTGTCTAGGTTGGTCATAGCTTTTCTTCCAAGCAGTAAGCGTCTTTTCATTTCATGGCTACAATCACCATCTGCAGTGATTTTGGAGCCCCAAGAAAATAAAGTCTCACTGTTTCCATCGTTTCCCAATATATTTGCCATGAAGTGATGGGACCAGATGTCATGATCTTCATTTTCTGAATGTTAAGTTCTAAGCCAACTTTTTCACTCTCCTCTTTCACTTTCATCAAGAGGCTCTTTAATTCTTCTTTGCTTTCTGCCATAATGATGGTGTCATCTGCATATCTATGGTTACTGATATTTCTCCTGGCAATCTTGATTCCAGCTTGTGCTTCTTCCAGCCCAGTGTTTCTCATGATGTACTCTGCATATAAGTTAAATAAGCAGGGTGACAATATACAGCTTTAACGTACTCCTTTTCCTATTTGGAACCAGTCTGTTGTTCCATGTCCAGTTCTAACTGTTGCTTCCTGACCTGCACACAGATTTCTCAAGAAGCAGGTCAGGTGGTCTGGTGTTCCCATCTCTTTCAGAATTTTCCACAGTTTGTTGTGATCCACACAGTCAAAGGCTTTGGCATAGTCAATAAAGCAGAAGTAGATATTTTTCTACTACTCTTGTTTTTTCGATGATCCAACGGATGATCCAACGGATGTTGGTAATTTGGTCTCTGGTTCTTCTGCCTTTTCTAAATCCAGTTTGAATAGCTGGAAATTCACGGTTCACGTACTGTTGAAGCCTGTCTTGGAGAATTCTGAGCATTACTTTGCTAGCATGTGAGATGAGTGCAATTGTGTGGTAGTTTTAGCATTCTTTGGCCTTGCCTTTCTTTGGGATTGGAATGAAAACTGACCTTTTTCAGTCCTGTGGCCACTGCTGAGTTTTCCAGATTTGATGTCATATTGAGTGCAGCACTTTCACAGAATCATCGTTAGGATCTGAAATAGCTCATTGGGAATTCCATCAGCTCCACTGACTTTGTTCGTAGCAATGCTTCCTAAGGTCCACTTGACTTCACATTCCAGGATGTCTGGCTCTAGGTGAGTGATCACACCATCGTGATTATCTGTGTCATGAAGATCTTTTTTTATAGTTGTTCTGTGTATTCTTGCCATCCCTTCTTAATATCTTCTGCTTCTGTTAGGTCCATACCATTTCTGTCCTTTATTATGCCCATGTTTGCATGAAATATTCCCTTGGTATCTCTAATTATCTTGAAGAGATCTCTAGCCTTTCCCATTCTATTGTTTTCCTCTATTTCTTTGATCACTGAGGAAGGCTTTCTTATCTCTCCTTGCATAAATGCAGAATAGTTATCTGAGGAGACCTTACAAGTAGCTGTGAAAAGAAGAGAAGTGAAAGGGAAAGGAGAAAAATAAAGATATACCCATTTGAGTGAAGAATTCTAAAGAATAGCAAGGAGAGAATGAACAATGTATACCCTATTTCCAAATGGTTATGTAAAAACATACAATGGTTTATTTATAACAGTTAATAAACTAAATATTTTTTTAGTTCTCCAATCTTATATTTATTGATAAGGTACTCTTATCAATTTTTTTCCAAAATACATTTATTTTGAACTGCTTGTTTGCCAGACACTTAGCTATATGCTGAAGTCACTTATTATATATTTTAAATATTTTCTAGTGTTAATCATATGACCTTCCAACACAACAGTGAAGTATTCAAGCCTCAATGAACACTATTTTATCTAGAAATGAAGCATACTCTTATTGAAGCATACAACTTATTGAAATAATGTTGGCTTAGGCTATAGAGTTATATTTTATACGTATTTTCTCACTGGTATTTTCCCATTGTCCATGTGGATAACTCTGGGTAGTGCTCTAATTTTAAAATTTTTAAGTAGAATGATAAAATCGTTCATTGTCATTGATCAGGTTATGAGAATTACAATGAGCCTTCTTACTACAGAGGTCACTTTTCACTTGTGCAATGTGGAAGCAGTAAAAAATATTTGGACTAACTGTAATATCTTGCATTATGGTCTGTCTTACTGTTCTGTTTTCTGTGTCTGTTATATGCCTATGTGTTTCAGGTACATTTTCTTTTAGTTATATGTAGTTAATTCCCTTCTGGCAGAGAAAAAAGTGACTGTTTATATGTAGTGCCTTGTTCTAAATCCTCATATATTGAATTTTGTTGGGAGTCAGTCTCGTTGCTAAAATTAAGTACTACAGTGGAACTCAGAACAAGACGGCAGCTGGTGGGGGCCGGGGGACACCCTCCGCAAGGCAAAAACTCAAGTCTAACTCTACAGCTGGCCCTCACTATTCATGGTTCTGCATCCATGGATTCAGTCACAAGAGGGATTGTGTGGCCCTGTGGTAAATATTTACTGGAAAGAAAAATCTGCATGTAAGTGGATTTGTGCAGTTCATACCTGTGTTGTTCAAGGGTCAACTATACTATATTCTCTTGAAGTTGGTAAAAAAAAAAAAGTATATTATTCCATTTTCAGTTTCACTAAAATAATTATTTAGCCAAAGAAACATGCTTTAAAACAACAAATCATAAATCTGTGCTTATAGAGCTGATGTCCAATACAATGCCCATTCTTAGATTTTATGTTAAGAACTGTGCCAATTTCATCTGGTTTTAAGTTTAATGGGCTAAGTCTCAAGCAAAATAAGAGGCCTAACTCAGTCACTGAGATATGGTGTGCTTCCTACCACAACTCTTTAGCTGACCAAGGTTTCATTTACTGAATTGTTTAATGAATTTTCTATTTACTCATTGAATATCTCTGAAAATTGGCACTTCAAAACTCAATAATATCAAGATTGAAATTTTTGAATAGAAATTATGGGCAACTAAGTCATGCTTTTAGGAATTCAATACCTCTTACATTCGTATTTCTTGGTTTTATTGATCAACTAATGGTAAGAACGATGAGCTTAGATTTTTCCATAATTATTATTACATATTCCAATAACATCTATTTCTGTTTCGAAACCACGTAGTTTTGGCAGGAGATTCAGGAAAGAAGTTCCCCTATAGTTATCTGATATATATACAAATCCCCAACTATATATATTGATATTGCAGGGCTGTTATCAGACTTGACTCAGTTCTGTCACGAAATTATGAGATTTAGTGAATTTATCTAACTGAGCCCCACTTTTCTCTTTGAAAAGAAAGGATTTGGGCTCAATAGTTTCTAACATGTTTCTGCTTTTAATGTCTTCTCCTTTAGTACGGGAAAAGCCTCTGGTATGGTGATAGGCTAATCCAACGGTGGACTACTGATGTGCTCTGTTGCTAAGTCATGTCCAACTCTTTGCAATCCCAAGGACTGTAGCCCACCAGGCTCCTTTGTCCATGGGATTTTCCAGGCAAGAGTACTGGAGTGGGTTGCCATTTCCTCCTCCAGGGGATCTTCCCAATCCAAGGATCAAATCCCCATCTCCAGCATTGGTAGGTGGATTCTTTACCACTGAGCCACCTGGGAAGACCTGAAGTATCAACACAAGCAAGTAAATGCTGGCGTTTCTTCATGCATTAAAGTTGTAAGAGGAAAAACTTGTACCATAATATATTGAAGTTCATCATTAAGACTGTTCTTATTACACAAAGCCTAGGAGAACCTCCACATTTGTCTCAGTAGGTGTAAGGGTTACCACCTGCTTCAAGTTCAACTACCAATTTGTACCAAGAATGATTTTATTCATTCTTCTTTCATAAATGCCAGAAATTATTTTTGATAACCAGTATTGCTTTTCTCAGATATATGTCCAGTTATATTAAGGATGTAAATATAATATTTAAAGCTTTCAGAGATGATTTTTGAAGGTAAATTTTATCCTATTTCTCATTTTAGAGGATTCATAAATAAATATGAAATGCTTTAAATACAAGAAGGCATCTACTTTTCTGAGTTAAATGATGATATATTTACTAATACTTATTGATAACCTTATTATTTTGGGTGCTAACATATCAGAGATGTTTAAAAAAATGTACCAGTAACTTGAACCTATTTCCACATAAGTGTTTAAGTGGGTCTTTGCAATTTATTTTGTTTCTCTGACATGAAGAGTCCACATTTTAATGCATAACTATCCATCTAGACACATTCAAGATAGAATGTGGCCCCTGAAATGTATGTTACAGCTTTACTCTTGATTTTCAGTTCAGTGAATTCTGTCCTGATGGTCATTTTACTTTACTATTGAGCATAAATTAAATATGTATTAATCAGTTTACATGCAAACACACTCATATATTAATATTTAGATGCTGTGGCCTTCAATATTTATATTTAAACAACCATCTCTTTAGCGATCCTTGATGGTTTTCTCACTGCAGGGAACAATAAAACTGTACAGATGGCTTAGTTTTATACATGGGCTTTAAATAAGCAATGTGTCTTTCTTCTCTTTAAAGAATTCAGCTAGAATTTATCGATTGTTCACTGCATGCCTAGGGGTGAGACTCAGTTTTTACATTGAGAACTTGGAAATAGTCTTTCTGCTTGTGGGAAAAGAGGGATAGTTTCTGCTTACAGTCTATAACCTAATAATCCTCCCTCCTGATCAGCTGAATTTTCGTAAAGTGTAAAGTGTAAAGTTTCGTAAAGTGTAAAGTGACTTAAGAGACATTCATTTTTCTTGGTGAAGAAATTAAAATATGTAACCAATCTGAAAAATGAAGATGTGGAATTGGTAATCTAACCACTGGATTTTGAATGTTCCTAATACAAAGGTGTTGATGCTTCTTCATTTTGAGTGTTTTAATATGGAGATTTCACGTGCATAAAGCATTTCACTGGAAAACAATTTTCCATGCAAACTTGGATGTAGTTTGTCCTCTCCAGACGGTTACTGAATTGTGGAAAGTAAGCCCAAGCTAGAGATATTGGTTTACTCTGTGATCTTGGGTAAAGAAGGAAAGAGAAGCTAATTAAAGGCAATTGCTGGAGACGCACTGCATATTCTCTATCCAGGCAGGAGACTAGACCACCTGGTAGTCATTGGTTGACTTTCTAAAGATCCATGTTATGCTGTAGCAGAAAGTTCAATTAAAATACCACTGTCAGGGGTGCGGGATGAATTGGGAGAATGGGTTTGACACATATATATTGATATTGGTAGTGTGTATAAAATAGATAACTAATGATAACCTACTGTATAGCATGTTGAACTCTAAATGCACTGTGGGGACCTGAGTGGGAAGGAAATCCGTAAGGATAGAGTTGGACATGAATGAGCGACTGGACTGAACTGGACTGATGGCTGATTTATATTGCTCTACAGTAGAAATTAACACAGCAGTGTGAAGCAACTCTAGTCCAATAAAAATTTTTAGGAAAAAAAGGTAAACCTGGGAAATAAAATGAAAAAAAAAAAAGAAAAAGAAAACTAACCCTTGCTGAAACTTTGACAGTATGACTAAGCAGAAATTCCAGGAGACAATATTATAAAACCAGATGTTAGCACAGCCTTTCTGATGGTACTGAAAGATGGAATAGAGTTTAGGAAATTTTTGACCAGATTACAAGCCAAAACCTGGATGGGAATAGAAAGAACTTTAGTAATAGAGGCCTTAAAATATTAGGAAACCCACAACAAAATAGGTAATATTGAAAAGGATGACAAAGTCTGAGCAAAATTACTCAGTTGAATAAAGTGACTCGGGGAAAATGTTAGAACATAATTAGGATGTTGTAACCAATAAAATTACCCAGTTGAATAAAATAACAGGGAAAAGATCAGAATAAAAGTTTGAAGATAGCCTGCATTGAAAAGAGAGAGAAGGAGCAGGTAGGGAGAGACCAGGAGAAAGGCAAGAAGAAAAGGCATATGAACCAAATATGATCAGGAACACTTTGGATATTGTTACTAGCACATGGAACCGCATATACAAATCAAAGTCGATTTATATTTTGAGAGAATTGCCAAAGAAACAGCAAGCATACATTTCTAAAAAGGCTCTGAAGTTTTCATCTTACGTAACTTTTTTATTTTTTTTTCAGATGTACAGAACAGACTCTTACGTAACTTTGATGAACTCATCTTTCTGCCTGGCAGGAGATGGCTAATATGTGCAGCTTCCTCAAAAGGGCCTAATTGCAAATGTCCTCAAATGTTGTATAAAATTATGAACAATGGGTATTAACTGACACAGGCGGAAGAAACTATACAAAGTAAAAAATGGTCAGGAATAAGGCAATGATATTAGCAGTTCCCCTAACCCTCCATTGCAGGAAAAGGTCCATGTACTAGCTGCAGGATTCCAACAATGCTACAGACAAGTAACTGCTATTTTATTCAATCTTTCACTTTCTGAAGACAGGACTTCACATTGTTTTTAGATCCTGGACTCTGAGCAGAACTCAGTGACTGCAAGTGACTCTGTAGTATCTCTTTTCAAGAAGAAGTTAATTGCATTCTCTTTGTGGGACATGAATAAAAATGTATTTTGTGTCCAGAGATAGAGCTAGGGATCACCAAACAATGTCTTTTTCCCATTTTCAGACTCCTTCTTAATTAGGTTATGGACAAAGTTCCTGGGTTCTGGCCAATGTGATACAACTATTAATAGAAATGAAGAAAGACACTTTATGACACAGTTCTTAAAACCATCTTTCTGAACCCTTCTGCTCCTCCTCCGCTGGCTCCACATTCCAGGTGGTATGCATACAATACGGAGAAATCCCATCCAGTCCTAACTTAAGGAAATGTGAGCAAAAAATATAATGTTCTTGGTTTACTCTATGAATTGGGATAAATTTGTCATCAAGTATAGGCTAAACTTTTGATTTTCATTATTGCCCTTGATACAACTTTCTATTCTCATTCTCTAAAAATAATCTGGGTTTTGAGGGCTCATTTTAAAGATTTTTTTTTGTATTAGAATTTCTGAAATTTCATAAGTTATGAATTTATTTACAGTATCCTTCATTGAATATATTCAAATTCTTGTATCTGAGAACTAACAGTTTTAATCTATAAATTTTAAGACTTCTATATTGCTTCCACCTCATTTTTGTTACCCTTTTCCTGGAAATCCATTTAAATACGTGCTAGTAATTCCAAATGATCTCTGTTCTCCCCATCTCTTCCTTCTCTGTTGGAAAGCTTGCATAATTTCTTCTGGCTTGTCTTCAAATGTATTACCTCTTTTCAGCTGTTTTTAATCTGTTAAACTCATCCATTTATTTATTAAACTTATTACTGTGTTTTTCTCTTCTTGAATTTCTAATTTATTTTTCCTCCAAATCTGCCACACTCCTTTAGAATTTCTTATAAGCTGATGAATTTTTCAAGTTTGGTTTTAGTTTTTCTTGTTGTTGTAGCTGGCAGGGGGAGCTGGTGTTCGTGTTCATTTTTTTCATGGGTCTACCTGTTCCTGATCATCTTTACTTATAAACCAGACACTGTTTTTAAGAAAAAAATAGACGTGAATAACATCAGTCTTAGGATACTATTCTGTTCTAGATAGTGCTTTGGTTTACTTTTTCCACATGCTTGTGTGCCGACAGTATTCGACCCTTGTACTTCAAGATCAGAGGCTGCCTGGGTCGCTGATATTTCATAAAGGCAAACTACAACTCCTGAAGTTGCAATTTTTCTTTCAGCCCCTCTTTACTGCTAGGATGAAGTCTTTTAGGAATTCAGCTCCAAGTGTGGGCTAGATTACCTTGTTTCCTACTCTGCAGGGTTAGTTCATGTTTACTTGGTTTTTATGCTCTGATGCAAGAAATTCACTGAGGCCTGACCTTTTGGAGAATTTATTTATTGATGTCACAAAATCATACAGAGGACATGACCAATTGTAGGGAAGATAAACACAGTTTAGCCCTATGATTTCCCACAGTGATTTAGTGATGATAAATTGAATCCAACATTTCCAGATCACAATTGAATCTGTATCTTACATAATTGTATATGTTTATAAGTAACTATTGTTACTGAGGTAAATTTGTGATTTTAAATTATGTCTATTACATTTTAAATAACACATTATGTCCATATGCATTTTATTTTATTGAAGTGTAGTTGATTCACAATATTGTGTTAATTTCTGCTGTACAGGAAAAGTGCTTCTGTGATGCATATATAAACACTTTTAGTATTCTTTTCCATTATTGTTTGGGCTTCCCTGGTGCCTCGGCAGTAGAGTCCACCTGCAATGCAGAAGACCACCTGTAATGCAGGAGACACGGGTTCAATCCCTGGGTTGGGAAGATTCCCTGGAGAAGGAAATGGCAACCCACTCCAGTATTCTTGCCTGGAAAATCCTGTGGACAGAGGAGCCTGGTGGGCTACAGTCCATGGGGTCACAACAGTCGGACATGACTTAGTGACTAAACCACATTATGGTTTCCCACAGGATATTAAATGTAGTTCCCCGTGCTCTGCAGGGGACCTTGTTGTTTATCCAGGCTATATGCATACATTTTTATACATACAACTGTCTTTGTTCCACATTAATTGAAGCTGGTATGTGCAATGAAATATGGTGCCTGTCGAGGGCAGATGAGGTAAGAAGCCTGTCTCACAACATGAGAAAATATGGCTAACTCTCCTCTGATGCTCTGTATCATATCACTTATTTCAACTCTTATTTCCTTTGCTTCATTTCTAATTCAATGCCTCTGCAGTGCTCTATCCTCTTAGGTTCTTAGGATCCTTTCTTCATTGCTTTTGAGTTTCTTGCTGCAAGGAAGCAATCAGACTTGCTTCTATGTAAAACCTGGCCAATGAATACTTTTATCTCTAATTATGAGAAATAATGATTTGCCATTCTTAAGTCCTTTTAAGTTTTAAACACCATGTGGGTAAGGTGTTGTTTTCATGGGAGGAGGGGAGGCAGAAGCATTGGGCACTGTTTTCTAACATCTAAAATATTTCAGTGAAGCACAGTTCCAGCTGCTTTTCAACCTAAAAATCAGAATTCAGTTACAAAAATATTATTATCAGAAAAGATTTCTATCACCCAGCAGAGGAACTGCTGACATTATATTAAAATGTGTGATGCTTGGAAAAGGGAGAGACTCTATTCTGTAACAAGAAACACAACCTTCATTTATAGTGCTTACTGCCAAGTGCCTAAGCTTTCCTCCTCTCCCAGAATTTATTAAAGATAGATTTTTAACTCTACTCTGGGATCTTCCTTCTAACCAAAGAGAAATTTGAAATATTGAAAATAATTGTCATTTTGAAAGGTTGAAATTTTAAATTTGTATCTAGAGGACACCGCAGCTGTTAAAAATGTTGATATAGCATCTGGCAGAGACAGCAAGTGGTGGTTTGTGACTTCAATTCAAATGCATGGAAAGGAAAAAAAAGAAAAAAGAAATGTCTGTTCATAAGTCTTGTGAAAGCAGAGAACCTGTGTCCTGACTGGGATGGAGAAGGATTTTAAAAGTCTCTAGAAGTGTTAACTGAATGTAATGTCAAACTGTCAACAACTGCTTTCAAAAAATAAATTACCTCTAATACCTTGTGTGTTTTTTCACACTGTCTATTCCCCTGTTACCGATTAGTTAACACTCGCTTTGACAGAGAGATGATGATTCTCCATAATCTAAGACTTCAGATGTAGTGTGAATAACTTTAATGATGCTCTTACAGGAGAAAATATCTCATAAAGCCTCACTATATCAAATCCTAATTTAGAAAAATGCGGCAACAAGCTGCAAAGTGCTCTCCAGTCAATGTGCAAATGTTTATTGGATTCTCATTTCTCGTCAATTTCATGTTTCACTTATGTTTCTATCCTCTCCCAGGGACACATTTCCTAGAGGAATTTATATTGTTTTTATTGATCACCATAGAAAATTAAAGTTATATTCAGTTGGAATAAAATACATCATTCTGGAATTCCTAAACAGTTCGGGCTACGATACACATGAGAAACATAGTTATCCAAAAATGAGGTCACATTTTAATGTGTCTGAAAGAAGTATTTATACGAAAAGGCTGGGGAAGTGGGCCAGGGAATAATAAAAACTATATATTAGTCAAGCAAACAAGTTAAAGAACTTTCCACTAAATAGTGAGGCAACTCTGTCTTAAGTAGCAGGTAAGAGAAAAAAAAAAAAAGTTGTATAAAAGCACCCAGGTGATTCTAAGCTATTGCACTAGAATCAAAATAAGATAGCTGTTGTCAGTCCTGCATCTTAGCAAACCTCCAAGTTTATTATTTTTTCCTTTAGGGATGCTGGCCATCTCCTTCCACTGCCCCCTCTTCTTTGCTGACCTTTAACCCCAGCCCTAGGCATCACGCAGCTCCTGGGACTCTGGGCACGACTACAGGAGGCTAGCATCTGCGTCTTGTCTGCACTTCTTCCTTTTTCCTGCATCTTCGATTTACCATCAACTGCTATCAGTTCAAGTGTTTACTCCTTTCACCATTTGTCATGGCCATGAAGGCCTTTGAAAGGATATGAAGGCCTGCTTGTTGCTGTTCAGTTGCCCAGTTGTGTCTGACTCTGCCATCCCATGGACTGAAGCATGCCAGGCCTCCCTGTTCCTCACCGTCTCCCCAAATTTACCCAAGTTCATGTCCATTGCATCAGTGATGTCATCCAGTCTTCTCATCTTCTGACCCCTCCTTCTCCTTCTGCCCTCAATCTTTCCCAGCATCAGGGACTTTCCCAATGAGTCAGCTGTTCACTTCAGATGACCAAGCTACTGGAGCTTCAGCTTCAGCATCAGTCCTTCCAGTGAGTATTCAGGGTTGATTTCCCTTAAGATTGACTGGCTTGATCTCCTTGCTGTCCTGGCAAAGAATTGAGAGAATGTTAAAGAAAGGGCTTGAACATCTCTTCAAGACTTGGTGCTAGGTATTTATCAGAAAATAAGAGCAGGTTCTTTTTTTTACTTTTTTATGTTCTCTCAATTCTTTGCTTGCTATCAGGCTGTTAGATGAATGGTTTGATAGAAAAAGAAGCTATTTTGTGTCAGTTCTTTGATCAAAACCCTCCAGTGGATTTCAGTCTTACTCAGATTCACAACTGCAGTCCTCACAATATTAAAACGGTCTGTGAGACCCAAGGGAATCTGCAGAGACGAGACAACTGGTTTCCTGTCTTCCCCCACCCAGCCTGTGCGCTCAGCTATCCTCCTTCTGCACTTAGCTCCAGCAGTACTGCTTTCCTAGCTTCTCTAACATTCTGGGACATTCCTGCCTTGGAGTTCCTGAATTCACTCTTGCTTTTGCTCAGAATCCTTTCCCCAGGGATATGCATGGTTGAACCCCTCACCTTCTCTAGGCTTTAACTCCACTGTCATCTCTTTAAGAAGCCCTTTCTTGTGAACACAGGGCTGCATGTACCTTTCTGAATTCTAGTTTTGTCCAGATAACGTGCCCAGGAGTGGGACTGCTGGATCATTTGGTAATCCTATTTTTAGTTTTCTGAGGAACTTCCAATTTGTTTTCCATAGTGACCGTGCCAACTTACACTCCCTTCAACAGTGTAGGAGGGTTCCCTTGCCTCCCTACCCTCTCCAGCAGTTGTTATTTGTAGAATTTTTAAGGATGGCCATTCTGACTGGTGTGAGGTGGGGTACCTTGTTGTAGTTTTCATCTGCATTTCTCTAATAATTAGTGATGTTGAGAGATGGGAACAACCTAAATGTCCATTGAAAGATGAATGGCTAAAGAAGATGTAGTACATTTATACAATGGGATACTACTCAGCCAGAAAAATGAACAAAATAATGCTGTTTGCAGCAACATGGATGCAACTAGAAATTATCATACTAAGTGAAGTAAAAAAGATGAAGCTAAATGTCATATGGTATCACTTATATGTGGAATCTAAAATATAGCACAAGTGAGCCTATCTATGAAACAGAAATAAAATCAGGGACTTAGAGAATAGATTTGTGGTTGCCAAGGGGAAGAGTGTGGGAGAGGGTAGGGGTGGGAGACTAGGATTAGCAGATGAAGACTATTACACGTAGAATGGAATAACAACAAGGTCCTACTGTATAGCACCTACTGCTTATCCTGTGATAAACCATAGTGGAAAGAATATGAAAAAGAATGTGTATATATGTGTAACTGGGTCACTTTGGTATACAGCAGTAATTAGTACAATATTATAATTCAATTTATATGTCACTAAAATTTTTTCTTAAAAGCACTGTCTTGCTCATGTTACGTAAAATCCTGTTCCCAAATTTCCACTCCCTACATTTTCCCCTCCTTGGATCTTCCCCGCTCCTGGCATATCATATACTTATTTTGTTTGGTTTTGTTTTATTTTCCTCTATCTTCTCATGAGAATGCAACTCCATGATGGCAGGGACTTCTGCCTGTTTTAAATATTCTAAGTGCCTAAATAGCACTTGAAACATAATGTACAACCAAAGGAGAAAAGAAAAAGCCCAAGCCAAAGTAAGTGAACATATTCTATCAAATAAACATTAAAGGCTGACCCTTTAGAAACGTTTACAAACTAAGGTACAGAGAAATTGCTCAGATCCAGGCACTGAACCTATGTTTCCCTGGCTTTTATAACAAACCGATTGGACATGGACTTTCTTGAAACAATTTTTCATTAAAAGCATCGTGTGTAGCGTTAAAATTTCGGTCACCATGCCAAGTTGTAACAAATCATTCAGATCCTCTTTCCCAAGTCTCACAAATTAAATATACTATTCATTTCTAAGAAAACCAGGAGACAGATTTGTTTGTATTATCAAGATGTTAAGAATTCATCCAAATGCCCAACAAAGAATGGTCTTTTCTCCTGTCCTTATAACAAGAAAAAGCCAAGCCAGGTATTATGTGAGTGACAAGTTTACATTAGAGCAAAAAGGAAGAGTTCTTGTGATGATTTCTGGTTCCAATTTAATTGATCTTTCTTGTGATCAGGGTACGTTGTTGTTCTTCAGTTGCTAAGTCCTGTCCAACTCTTTGTGACCCCAAGGACTGCAGCATGCCAGGCATACCTGTCCTTCCTTATTTCCCAGAGTTTGCTCAAGTTCAGGCCTACTGAATCAGTGATACTATTCAGACTGATTTATCTGTGTACCTCCCCAAATGTGTATATTGAAACCCTGAGCCCTGACATGACTCTATTCAGACCTAGGGCCTTTGAGGAGGTGAGGAAGGTTAAATGAGGCCATCATGATGTGACCCTGATCTGATAGGGCTGGTTCCCTTAGAAGGAGAAGAAAAGAGGCCAGAGTCCTCTCTCCATTATGGGAGGACAGCAAGAAAGCAGCCTGTCTGCGAGCCAGGAAGGGAGATCTCAGCTGGAACCAAAAGTTCTGGGGCCTTGATCGTGGACTTCCCAGCCTCTAGAACTGTAAGAAATTAAGTCTCTGTTGTGTAAGCCACCCAGTCTCGGATATCTTGTCATGGCAGCCGGATCAGACTCGGAGAAGGCAAGAGCATATTAAAAATCACCAGCTGGTTCTAACAGGTAGTCAAAAGTGAGAAATACCGCTCTGTTATTTCCTATCATGAAAATAAGACAAAAGGCAAAATAAGAAACTGTTCCTTGAGTCCACATATTTTTTAGAAACCTGCCTTTCTCTTTGTTCTTTTTTTTTTTTTTTCTTAGATCCTCCCTGCTGTGTCTCCTCCATTTCCTCACATTCTCCTCTTTTCCCTGATGCAGTTCAGTCTGACTCCCATCACCTTTACTTTCACAAAAGATCTCAATGTTCTCTGTGACACCAAAGCAGAGAGTCCAGGCCTCTTTTATGTAACACTTCAGCAACTTTGACATTCTCCAGCTCATCTTTTTCTCATCTCTCTTGTCTTAACTTTCATATCTCTTTCATTTCCACTTATTTTATTTTCCTTCATCTCTTGAAAATAGTAGCATAGTGACATTCATAGTTATTTTCAGTGGTCAGAAAAAAAGGTAAGCTCTTGCCATGAATATTTTGTTAATTCTTAAAAAAATAAATATGAAAGCTGAAGTCTCCTGTGATATCTAATACAAGAAATATTCCCTTCCTCTTGCCCCAGAGTTATCCCTTGTTATTAATTTTGTGTAAACTCATCAGCTTTTCCTTTCCAGTTTCACATGTCAATATAAGTGGTGTGTGTGTGTGTGTGTGTGTGTGTGTACACACTTTATGGTATGATCTGACTCCTTAAAAAAATATTTAAATGTTATTGACAAGGGCAGACACAGACCTCCCTCTTTTCCTGCACCTGCTTTGCACCAGCCAATTTCTCATTCTTTGCCTAATGATTATTGATGGTGGTTTAGTTCCTAAGTCGTGTCCGACTCTTGCGACCCCATGAACTACAGCCTGCCAGGTGGCTCTGTCCATGGGATTCTCCAGTCAAGTATACTGGAGTGGGTTGCCATTTCCTTCTCTAGGGGATCTTCCCAACCCAGGGATCGAACCCAGGTCTCCTGCACTGAAGGCAGATTCTTTACCAACTGAGTAATGAGGGAAGTCTGCCTAATGGCTATTAGACAAATTCAAAATTGTCTGTCCCCTGAAACTAGCTAAACGTAGGGTAAATGTTTCCTATTCAGTTGACTGAGATGTCTCCTACTTGCAAGAAAAACCTAGTGGTAAAGCATTCCCTGGTGGCTCAGATGGTAAAGAGTCTGCCTGCAGTGTGGGAGACCTGGGTTCGATCCCTGGGTCGGGAAGATCCCCTGGAGAAGGCAATGGCAACCCACTCCAGTGTTCTTGCCTGGAAAATCCCATGGACAGAGGAGCCTGGCAGGCTACAGTCCATGGGGTCTCAAAGAGTTGGACATGACTGAGCGACTTCACTTTCATCACTTTCAAAGCATTCCATCGGAAAGGTGTTCGCTCCTCAGAATCACCCTGCCAGACATTCTAACCTTAGCATCTGAGGTGTTCTACCCACTGCAACAACCTGAATAAAGTCTATTTCCTTGCTCTTCTGGTTTTTGTCATTATGCCATACTAAACATGGGCTTCCCTGCCATTTGACCAATGAAAACAAGTTATTCCACTTAAGCCTCAAAGTACTATTTGTGTTAATAGTGTTTAGATATGTATTAATTTTTTACTTTTTGTTGAATTAATCTAGGAATTTTAAATAGACTATAGCTCATTTGTACTGCTATCCTAATGATGGGTAATTAGGTTATACTCAATTGTTTGTGGACAACACCTGCACTGTTTACTTGAAAATGTCTTCATGTGCATATGTATTAGTCTCCCCAGTTCATAATAATGATAATCATGTAGTAATAACATCATATTTCAAGTTCTTTGCAAGTGATTACTCATTTTATTGTAATAACTTTATAATAGGTGCCAGTATTATTCCTGTTTTACAAATAAAAAACAAAGAGAAAGCCTGTGAAATTTGTACGAGGAGTAGGACTATGCATTTTTTATTGTTATGTAAGATCAAAATTTTTTCCAAGGTGGCTGACCCATTTTATTGTTTTACTACCTGTGTGAAGAGTATCCAGTCCTCCACATCCTCATTAATAACTGATATTGTCAGACTTGTTGGTTTTCACAAGAATGATGAGTGAGGAATATTTCATTGTTTCTATGTGACTTATCTTAATTAATATGTATTTATTTTCCCTTCATATTTTATTTTTTCATCTTTGAGATATTTATTACTGTTCTCAGCCAATTTTTTCATTTAATTGTTTGAGTTTTCCTCATTTATTTGAAGGTATTCTTTGAAAATACCTAGATATCAAAACTCCAACAAATTTTGCTCTTAATTCCTTTGTTTACACAGAAAGTTTTAAAATTGAGTGTAGTCAAACCAAGCACTAATTTACTTAAAACTTTTGATATTTACATATACTTTAAGAATAATATCTTTCCCAAGTTCATAAGTACATCTTTTGTTTGGATTTAGATATGACAGAAAGTTTTCTTTTCTCCCTAGCTTCTATCTTCAGGTAGCCACCAGATGGAGTATTTGGGATTAAGCAGAAACAACTCAGGAGAATTAAGCTTTGATGATAGGCACAGAGGGCTTGGGTACCAGCCCAAGAGTACGATTTCTGCCAAATGATAGCCCAGTGCAATTGAATTATCCTGTTGTAATTTTATTTCCCAAGTATGTCTTTTCTTTAAATTATGTTGAACACATTGCCTTCTATTTTTAATTTACTAAGGTTTTTTAATCCAAAATTGGATATCTAGACACATTTTTTGATGTATTGAAGTGTAAAAATTTTCCCCCTTATCCTACCAATGTGGCAACTTGTAGTGTTCACTTTTTAAATGGTAAACCAAATTTGTATTATTGGAATAATACCAACTTGGCACTGATCTTCCAGTGCATGAATTTGTCTTCCTATTTTAAAATGCTGTTAGATCCATCTATTCATCTCCAAGTTTTATTTATTGCATTATTCAAATTTAAAATTTCCATTTGATATTTTTTATACTATATAGTTCTCTGATGTAGTTCCTTATTATGTCATCTAATTTCTGGCATACATAAACCATACACATTTCAAGAACTTTGCCTGAATATTCTGACATCTAAACCTTTTGCAGGTTATGTCAAATGGTCTGTTTTTCTCCTTTTTTTCAGCCATGTGACCTTATTTCCCGATAAGCTTGGTACTGCTCCATTGAATACTAGCCTATATATATATATAATTGTGAGACTTTTCTTTTTACTTCTGAGGTGATTAATGAAGTTAAAATGTTCTGAAACCATTGCATTTATCTGGAAAATCATAAGAGAAATAAATTTTATTAGACTGTAATAAGTCAAAGATGCATATTTTAATCTGTGGGGCCATCACTAAAAGAATAGTAAAAGATATAAAGTGAACAAGCCAGAATAAAGTCATAAAGTAGAATATTTAAAATACTTAAATGATCCTAAGAAAACTCTCTTCAAATATAAATTGTATCATGAGAAGGAAGCAAGAGTATTCACCTAATCTTTATAAGATTTTGCTAAGAATAAAATAGATCATCAACAAGGATCTACTTTAGAGCACAGGAAACTCTACTCAGCATTCTATAATAATCTACACGGGAAAAGAAGCTGAAAAAGAATAAATATGTGTATACGTATAATTGAATCACTGCCGTAAACTGTAAACTCACATAACATTGTAAATCAACTATACTCCAATCAAGTTAAAATTAAAAATTTTTTTTTTACTAAGAATAAAGTACTTTAGCTCTCAGTATTCTACTATTTTAAATGTAAGGGACTAAGTAAATGTTATTATTATTATTTATTTTTTTTTTTTTACTATTTTTTCACTTCCCTATGCATTTATAACCAGCAACAAAAGAATATTTAACACGATGACAAAACGTCTGAGGTCAATGAATGACCTTATCTTTCTCATTGACTAAGATGGCTTTGCACAGTTTCATCCATCTTTATAAGCATAACCTTTTGCCACACCTGCCACTGTGATTGGAAATGATTCTGCAGGGGCAGGCAAGGTCTGAGAACATCTGTTTTAACTGCTTATGTTTCACGAAAGATGAAGAGTGTCAGTTAAGCAAGACCACTGTGTGGATTTGATTCAACAAGAAAGCATATATACATATCTTCCATCATATTAAATTTTTTTCATTGTGACTTGATCAGTATTTTTTCTTATTTCTATCAAATTTAAGAAGTTTTGCATTAGAATATAGTTGATTTACAATGTTACATTAGTTTCAGGCGTACAGCAAAGTGATTCAGTTATACATATATATATTTGTTCTTTATCAGATTCTGCTCCCATATATGTTATAATATTGAGTAGAGGTCTCTGTGCAATACAGTAGGTCCTTGTTGATTACCTATTTTTTATATAGTAGTGTGTATATGTTAAATATTAGTATTATTAACTGTTTTCAAATGTATGGATGACAAGGTGATAATTTAGAAAAATTCTCTGCTAGTCAACAAATTCCTATAGCACTTTTCAATTCTAAACTGTATTTTGATGCTATGGTGGTAATTCAAGCATGTAATAGTAAAAAAGCTAACAAACATTAGTTAAGGCCTATTTATAATGAAGATGGGTAAAAGATTAGACTGGATTAACCTCATGGAAGGACTTCAGGGCTAGTCTGGGAAATATGTACTTACTTTGGAAAAAAGTAACAGAACTACTAGCAGTGCTAATTTTTAGAATATTAACAGTTGACACTTTAAAGGATCTGTTTTGCACTATTTTAAGGACTCTGTGCATATTACTTTTATTCTCATCTGTACCAGGTATTACTGTTGTTATTCCTATTTTATAGAGGGGGAGACTGAGGTGTATAGAGACTAAAGTGATGAAATACAGAAGGAGGTGGCCTTGCTGGAATATAATGCTGGTCATTGGTGTAGAATATGTCCTGTCTCTACCACATCACACAATTACACAGCTTCAACTACACCTGACATACTCCATACCTTCTCGAGTAACTCTCTACCAGATTATCTTCAGAAGCTGTCCCATGACTCAAGATGATGAGTAAAAGTAGGAATGATCATTGAAAAATATTTAGATTTTATGTGAGTTTGGAGAACATATCAAAATTTCACACTAAAAAACTGATAAGATAGGTTTATTGTAATAACACAATGAAAAGGAAGAAAACTTTTTATTTCTGTCTTCATTAATTAATGGGCTTCCCTGGTGGCTCAGAGAGTAAAGAATCGGCCCATACTGTGGGAGACCCCTGTTCAATCCCTGGGTTGGGAAGATGCCCTGGAGAAGGGAATGGCTACCCACTTGAGTATTCTTGTCTGGAGAATCCCACGGACAGAGGAGCCTGGTGGGCTACAGTCCACGTGATCGCAAAGAGACAGACATGACTGACTTTCACTTTTAATGATTATACTCAAATATTAGTGCTGAGAGCCGAAAAATTGATGCTTTTGAACTATGGTGTTGGAGAAGACTCTTGAGAGTCCCTTGGACTGTAAGGAGATCCAACCTGTTCATCCTAAAGGAGATCAGTCTTGGGTGTTCATTGGAAGGACTGAAGCTGAAACTCCAATACTTCGGCCACCTGAGGTGGAGAGTTGGCTCATTGGAAAAGACCCTGATGCTGGGAGGGATTGGGGGCAGGAGGAGAAGGGGACGACAGAGGATGAGATGGCTGGATGGCATCACCGACTCGATGGGCATGAGTTTGAGTAAACTCCGGGAGTTGGTGATGGACAGGGAGGCCTGGCGTGCTGCAATTCATGGGGTCGCAAAGAGTCGGATACGACTGAGCGACTGAACTGAACTGAGTAGTGCTTTAAATATTTTTAACATAGGAATAAAGAGCATTATGATTTTATTACATTTTTGTCCTATTTTCACTTACATATTTTCTCCACTTTTCTATTAGTCATTTTTTTTTCTTATTTTCTTCCAGTCTCTAGGTTGCTTATTATTGAAAATAGAATTAAAAAATAATTATAAGGATAATTACATTACCTTTTTGTTGGTCTACTTCATCTCCATAATTTACTTTAAAGTCTCACCATAAAGATCAATGTATATATACATTTCTACTCTAAAATAATGAAACATTCATTTTTTTCCCCTTTTTTGGGTTATCATACTAATTAATGGCTTGTTGTATTATTTCTTCATGGATTGGCAATATAATCTGTGAACTCGACAAATAAGAGAACTTAAGAGTAATTGTGAAAACTAGCCTATTTTTGTTTTAACTGTGAGCCCAATAGATATCTCTTTTATATATCTTTTAACATACTTCCAAGTCTCCTCAGTTATTATGCAACTATGTGTACAGTTTGTAATGAAAGATTATAGTTTCCATAAATCAAAACAAGGTATTATTTAAGAATAAATATGTATGAATATAAAATACAGGAAACAGACTGAAGGAATCCAACCAAACATGATTGTGACTCAAACTGGCATGAGAATTCTGGAAAGGATTGAGTTTGAAAGGGGACTTCAGCTATTCCTATAGATACTTTGAATTTTAAAGCATAAAGCTTGTGTAACAGCTGCTAAGTCTGGCTGTCATGAGTATGTGTGTTCAGTAATCGCTTTAATTTTTAAATCATTTCCCTTACCCTTTTACAGCTTACTTGCTCCCCAATCTCATGCAATCTTACTGCCTCAGTCATGTCCGACTCTTTGCAATCCCATGAACTGCAGCTCGCCAGGATCCTCTGTGCATGGGTTCCAGGTAAGAATATTGGAGTGGTTTGCCATTTCCTCCTCCATAGTATCTTCCTGACCCAAGGATTGAACCTACATCTCCTATAGTCTTCTGCATTGCAGGCAGATTCTTTACCTGCTGAGTCACTGGGGACTGCTTCCCCAGGACTCAATTAAAAAAAATTATATATATATATATATATAGTCAATGATGGACATTCATAACAGTTATTTGATAAGCAGTTTTCTGACTTTATTTCCCATTCTGGACATATAGCTATCAAGAATCTCTAATACAAACAGTAAACATTGAAGGATTTATTTTAAATGATAACCTGATCATTGCTGTAAGTGCCACAATTCTCTCCCTAGGCTGTGATTGAAATATATATAACTTAGTGCATTGTTTTTCATTTCCTGAAAATTCAGGGAATATACTTTGTGATGGTTAATTTGATGTGTCAACTTGGTTGGGCCATGGTACCCAGATATTAGGTCAAACACCAGCCTGTATATTGCTGTGGAGGTTTTTTTTTTTTTAATTAACATATAAAGTTGGAATCAAGACTGCTGGGAGAAATATCAATAACCTCAGATATGCAGATAACATCACCCTTACAGCAGAAAGCAAAGAGGAACTCAACAGTCTCTTGATGAGGGTGAAAGAGGAGAGTATAAAAGCTGGCTTAAAACTCAACATTCAAAAAACTAAGACCATGACATCTGGTCCCATCACTTCATGGCAAATAGATGGGGAAACAGGAAACAGTGACAGACTTTATTTTCTTGGGTTCCAAAATCATGGTGACTGCAGCCATGAGATTAAAAGACCCTTGCTCCTTAGAAGAAAAGCCATGACAAACCTAGACAGTGTATTAAAAAGCAGAGACACGCCACTTTGCCAGAAAATGTCCATCTAGTCAAAGCTATGGTTTTTCCAGTAGTCATGGATGGATATGAGAGTTGGACCACAAGGCTGAACACCAAAGAATTGATGCTTTCAAACTGGACAAGACTCTTGAGAGTCCCTTGGACAGCAAGATCAAACCACTCAATCCTAAGGAAAATCAACCCTGAATAGTCATTGGAAGGGCTGATGCTGAAGCTGAAGCTCCAATACTTTGGCCACCTGATGCAAAGAGCCAGCTCAATGGAAAAGACCCTGATGCTGGGAAAGATTGAGGGCAGGAAGAGAAGGGAGTGACAGATGAGATGGTTGGATGGCATCATCGACTCAAGGGGCATGAGTTTGAGCAAATTTCAGGAGATAGTGAAGGACAAGGAAGCCTGGTGTTCTGCAATCCATGGTGTTGCAGAGTTGGAGGTGACTGAGCAACTGAACATCATCATCTAAAGTAAACATCTGAGTCAAAGAGATTACCCTTCCTAGTATGGGTAGGATTCAGCCGGTCAACTGAAAACCTTAAGTGAAAACTGAAAGAGGTATGAGAAAGAGAAGATGAAGTCTCCAGATTGTATCTGGTCCTGGGCTGCAATGTCAGTCCCTTCCTGGGTCTCTTGCCTGCCGTGCAGAATTTGGATTTGCAATCTTCCATGTTCACATGAACCAATTCTTTACAATGAACCTCTATATAATATAGATAATCCCCTCTCTCTCCATGTACATGTGTGTGATGTATATCTGTCTCTCTGTGGGTGTGTGTGTGTATGTATGTGTGTGTATATATATGTATATATATTTTTTCTTCCCCTACCCCTACCATCCTGCTTATGTTGACTCTGCCTCTCTGACGAACCCTGAGTAATACACAGTTTCATTTAAATTTTGACTTTTCCATTTTGAAACATTCAAAGCCTGCTGTCAGATTCATCCTACCACATTTTGAAAGCTGCTCCACAGCCAGGATTGAGCCTCCAAAACATGTTCTTTCCTAAGCTGCAAAGTCCCAGTTTACTCAAAGTGAGTAACATAGGAAAAACGTGAAACCACTACTAAAACCCAGCCTAACAGCAAGCAGAGATTCCTTGGTTCTGTAATATCTCCGCTTTTTTTTCTGTCAACCAGAATGAAACTCAGTTGTGCCTACTACAGTTAGAAAAAATCACAGTGTACTCATTGCTGATTTGGGATTCAAACAATGACCCAAACTAGAGAGACACGGGAATGTGTTTAAGCAAAGAGAGCAGAGTTCTCCCTTAATTTTCAAAGATTGTTCAAGAGATGCTGACTTGTCACCTGTTTTCATTTGTTGAGTGGACATCACATTTCCTAGTCTAAACAAGCATCATAGACATTCAATACAGAGAAATGAGGTAGCCCCACTGCCTTCCAAAATTAGAAAACGTGAGGCCCTTGAGAAAGGCCGCCCTGCGGCCCAATCACACACTGTCTGAGGGGTGTCCGGTGTCACTCCTGGATTTCTGATGTTAATGAGCCGTTTAGAACAGCTCACCTGAACAAGAATCACAGCAGGCCAACTTCTTCTAGCCTGTTTGGAAGGGCAGCAGACTGCGCAGTAATCTGCTTGCTCTTTCCCCCCACCACATACCACTTTGGTTTTCCAAAATATGTGAAACTAATATTGTATGTTATTTACACCTATGTGTGATTAGTTACTCAGCCATGTCCTTCTCTTTGTGATCCCATGAACTTCAGCCTGCCAGGCCTCTCCTCTGTCCATGGAATTCTTCCCTAGACATATTTGAAAAAGACAGGAAGAACATGCTTCTATTTGCATCATCAATACCCTCTGTTCCTGGAAAAACAAAAACACTGAGATGAAACTAATCTCATATAGAAATGTGAACATGTACAGATTCTGAGATCTTAATTTTTTTTTTTTCTTTTGGGAGGAGGTGTGCTGTTGCTTTCCCAGTCTCCTCTTCCTACTCTTCCTTTCACTGTTACCTTGTCTATCTCACTCTTTTTCCTCTTCTTATGATGTTATTTTTTTTTAGCATAAAACAAATGGCCTTTGTGTCTTTTTTTTTCATCCCAGGGTTCTGTGATTTCACTTTTTATGTGTGCTCAAGTATTTATCCCCCACAAGCAATTACATTACAAGTGCCATGTCAGCACAAAGTAATTACACGCTTTCACAAATTACTTGATAATTATTCCTGACATTACTCAGTACTTTCAAATATTAATGTATAATGCTTTTAGAATTTATGATATTAAAGCACTTGAAGATGTTTTTGAAAAAGAAAGAAACCTGTATGGCAAAGCATCTGTACTCTATTTTCACCATTTGCACATAAAAAGCATTAAGTGCATGTGTAACTAATAAGATTTTTTGAACATAAAATGACTGTGCAGCCAAACTAAGTGCCATGATTTTCTCAAAGAAGAGTAGAATTAGCCACGGATACACTGAAGTCAGAAGTCAGAAAATGTCATCTCATTTTCATTGAGTGACTCATTGACAAATACTTATTGGATGTTTACCATTTGCCAGGAATTGTATTAAATGCTGGGCATACATCAGGAAACAAAATTGAATTTGGTTCCTGCTGTCACTGCTTTTTCAACCCAGCAGCGTAAATGAATATTGATCACATAATCACACAATTAGATTATTAAAGTCACAATTTTGAAAAATACTATGAAATGGTGGTACAGAGTGCCAGATACAATATGGAGGTTTGGCCTAGTCCAAGTTGAGGGGAAAGAGAGAAAATTGACCACTGATTCAATATCTGAAAGATAAATAGAAAACTCAATAGGCATGAGTCTGAACAAACTCTGGGAGATAGTAAAGGACAGGAAAGCCTGGTGTGTGCTCTTCACGGGGTTGCAAAGAATGGGACATGACTTAGTGGCTGCACAACAAAGTTTGCTAGGAGAATTCTAGGTTAAAAAAATTGGTTTGGGAAAAAATTGCAAGAAAAAAAATTTTGCAAAAAATTGCAAAATATTAAAAGCTCACAGAAAAAGAGGCTGAATCTGACAGAATTTATAAGAGAAAGTACCTGTTGCAAGGCATGACAATGATTATAGTTATTCAAAAAAGATTAAGTCATCTTCTCAAGGCTTTAAGCTTGTTGGAAATACGATCAACTTTGAAATTACCAACTTGGAGATCTAGGAAGCCACTTAAAAAACTAAGATGAGAGATCATAAATTGGGATTATCACTGTGGTAGAGCAGGAAAGATGAGAATTATCTTGGTGAAATGAGATGGATGCTAAGTGTCAAGAATCTCTTATGCTTCTGACTTAAATACAGAAAAGTGAGAGAGGACTGTTTCCATCAAGAATCCTGACTGCCATAGCTGATTCGCAGCATGTTGGATTTGAAAGATTTAAGTCTTCTCAAACAGTTTTGTCAAATCAGTGTCTGAATATATAAGCGCAATCACAGATGGAAATTCTCAGCCAGACTTTATGCTTAATAGATGTTTAATGAAAAAAGAAAGAAGAGTTTGTTTGAATTACTTAAGCTTCATATTAAGCCAAGTCTCTGGGGCTTCCCAGGTGGTGCTAGTGGTAAAGAACCAGCCTGCCAATGCAGAAGACATAAGAGATACGGATTTGATCCCTGGATCAGGAAGATCCCCTGGAGGAGGGCATGGCTACCCACTCCAGTACACTGGTCTGGAGAACCCCATGGACAGAGGAGCCTGGCAGGCTACCATAGGGTTGCAAAGAGTTGATCATGACTTGGCACATAAGCCAAGCCTCTCATCTTCCTCTTGTGACCCTATGCTCTTTTTGCTCTGCCATGCTACTGGATTTGATATCTTATTTCTATGAGATAGCTCTCACACTGCCATTACTCAGATTCACTGATAGTTGTTTCAAGTTTGTGGTCTCCTGGGAAAACAGACACTTTTGATGATTGACCCAGGCCCCCTTAGTTTCTGTGAACATTAGCTGCTAATAGCTCATACAACCTCTTTCAGCAACATATTTCCCTTAACCAATGAACGCCACCTCATCTGAGAGGTCTCCTACACTTGGTAACCTGCAGCCAATGACTCACACTCATGGGAGCAAAACAGGGTGAGCTACTTCACCTTAAGGTGAACTCCTATGCAGTATAATTTGGAGTCCAGTCATCATCCTTCTTGGCTCAACCTAAGGACAGACAAAGCTGAGACCTCATTCTTGCTCAGTCATCTCTGGTTCTCTCACTCCTTTTCATCTTCTTTGCTGGAAGAGCAGTCTTCATGGTATAATGCTGTGCTGCAAGCACCCTCAAACTCAGTTGCTTTAAAACAACAACATTTTGCTCATTAATTGAAATTTGGGTAGAGCTTGGGGACTGCTTTTATCTGGTTCTATTTTCCTGTAACTGGAGTAGCTAACATCACCTCAAGTCTGGTTACTGCTGATGCTGGTTAATCTCAAGTAAATGTGAGCTGGAATAGACATGCTCATTAGACATCTCTTACTATCTCTACTTAAAAAGTGAAGTAGCTCAGTCGTGTCCAACTCTTTGCGACCCCATGGACTGTAGCCTACCAGGCTCCTCCCTCCATGTGATTCTCCAGTCAAGAATACTGGAGTGGGTTGCCATTTCCTTCTCCAGGGGATCTTCCCGACCCAGGGATCGAACCCGGGTCTCCCGCATTGCATGCAGACGCTTTGACCTCTGAGCCACCAGGGAAGCCCCTTTATCTCTACTTAATGGTTTTGCATAATCCCTCCAGCATGCTGGCCTCTTACCTGTTAACTCAACTCCCTGAAAGTATGAGTCACTGGAGAGAGAGCTAGACATAAGCTCTAGCTTTTCATAGTTTAGCCTCAGAAGCCACAAAGCATCGTCTTTAACAAACTCTCCTGGTTTGAGCTATGCCAAGTCTACCACCATGATTTTTCCAGTAGTCATGTACAGATGTGAGAGTTGGATTCTAAAGAAAGCTGAGCACTAAAGAACTGATGCTTTTGAACTGTGATGTTGGAGAAGACTCTTGAGAGTCCCTTGGACAGCAAGGAGATCCAACCAGTCCATCCTAAACAAAATCAGTCTTGAATTGGAAGGACTGATGCTGAAGCTGAAACTCCAATACTTTGGCCATCTGATGTGAAGAACTGACTCATTGGAAAAGACCCTTATGCTGGGAAAAGATTGAAGGAGGAGAAGGGGACAACAGAGGATGAGACAGTTGGATGGCATCACCGACTTGATGGACATGAGTGTGAGCAAGCTCCGGGAGTTGGTGGTGGACAGGGAGGCCTGGCGTGCTGCAATCCATGGGGCTGTAAAGAGTCGGACACAGCTGAGTGACTGAACTGAAGTCTACCCAGGTTTGGGGAAAGGGAAATTGATTTAATTAATTTTGACTCTTGAAATAAGATACATACAAGGTTCTGAAAATATGTATGTGATCTGGACAACTTACCACATTTCAATAAATCACATTTATTAGAATACTTATTTCAAGCTTTCCTCTATGAAGCCTAATAAAAACTATTGGGAAAAGTTAATCAGTCTCTCATGTTTCTTTTACTAGAGCTTTCGGTTATTTAAAAATATTTTTAGTAATGCTATTTCATTTATGATAAACACTCAAATTCTGTCAACATAAGCTTAGTAATTTTATTATGCCTGTTGACTTTATAGACAGTACCAGTGGAAATGAATCAAGCAATAATTTATCCTCCTATATTATTATGTATTTTATTGAGAATTTTTAAAAAAATATCCCAATCATTACACATTTGTGGTTTTTATAGCATTTATCACAGCTATAATCAAAAGTTTGTCTTGTTATAGGATTTTATCTATTCCCTATGACTTGGAAAGTGAAATTTGATTACATAATACTGAAGGAATAAAACAAAATTTATTTTTATCTCAAATGGATGCAATATATTATTTAGAAAAAAAAAACAGTGAAGTAAAGGGCTTTTATTCTATAAGCATTAAATTGAAGATAATAGATGGAATCAAATTGTCTACTGGGGAACCATTTTATTCCAATGCAGAGTAAGAGGAAATGGAAAATAAGAGTTTCTTAAAAGCCCTGGAGAGACCCTAATTTTTGATCGAAGCATGTGAGTTTGAGTAGTAGAAGAATATTAAGGATGAAGGATAAATGGTTGTGTTGGATGAATCACAAGAGAAGCTGAGTAACAGAAAGAAAAAAGTCTGTGTATTGCAGACTGGCCTGCCATGGAATTTATAGAGAATAAGACTGAGCCAAAACTGGCCTAGGTTACCAAATTTATTTATGGAAGTCCCCCACACTGCTTTGGTTAGGATGTTTCATCACTTGGATGTATAAATAGGTCATTTTCAATGATCATCTGAGCTATATTTTGCCTTCCTATATTTCATGGTTGTACCAAGTTATTTTCATACCAATGTACATGTAAGTAATCTTTCAGCTTCACAATCTGGAGCAACACAAGTTGTTGATGTTAATTACTCCTCGGCCACCTGTGTTTTTAGTGAAATGCTTTGCCAGCTGACTTAGGTTTAACTCTTGTTAGGTTTAGAACTTCCAAGATTTTTTTCTTTTTATATGTGAATAACTTAGTGAACCATGATAAAATATTTACTGATTCAAATGAAAATATTTCTCAGTGCTCACTAAGGGTTATACCCACTATTTGGTGTTTTATAAAAGTAAATGTAACTGATTCTCAGAATTGCCCAGGGAGAGTGATATTTGTTCCTGTTAATAAATGAGAATGTGAGATTCAGAAAAACTTCATTTATTTTAATGGGTCAAAGACATGGTGAAATTTAAAAGCTGAGGTTTTAACCCAATGCTTACTATGCTGTTATTGTCATTTGAATTGAATGAAATAAGAAACTACTAGACAAATGACTTTGGAATTCTAAACAATATGACTTAGGAAAATTGATTTTATCTAGAGTCTCAGTATTTTAAGTAGTTCTATTATCTCTGCTTCTCAATGAAAAAATATTTATATATGCAGTTAATACATATAATAAACATATGTATAAATAAGTGAAATTATATATAAATTTATATATATACACATATATTTTTTCTTAGTCTTTTTTGTTCCTAAGAGCTTAGTATTTTTAAGCAAAATTAAAACTTCAGATTAATTTCCAAGGAATTTAAGTTGTTTCACCATCACTTGGACTGAAAAATAATAGTGACTCTTTATATTTTGATTCTAATTTGTTTTGCCTTTTCATAAATTGTGAATCAATCATAATGCTATACCAGGCATTTACATAAAGCATTAGAAGAGCATGAAATTAACCCTTGTAAATTTGATAAAGTCTGTGACTAGGAAGTAATTATTCTCCCAAATGAAAAGACAACAAACAGGATGGGAGATATATTTGCAAATGACGTGACTTGACAAGGGCTTAACTTCCAAAATATACAAACAACAATTACACCGCAACAACAACAAAAAACCCAATCCAAAAAAATGGGCAGAAGACCTAAATAGATATTTCTTCAAAGAAGAAATATAGCTGGTCGATAGGCACACACAAAAAAATGTTAAACATTGCTAATTATTAGAGAAATGCAAATCAAAACTACAACGAGGTACCACCTCACATCAGCCAGAATGCCTATCATTAAAAAGTCTGCAAATAACAAATGCTGGAAAGGATGTGGGGAAAAGGGAACCTTCCTACACTGTTGCTGGTAATGTAAAGTGGTGCAGCCCCTGTGGAAAACAGTATGGAGCTTCCTCACAAAACTAAAAACTAAAGCTACCATGTGATTTAACAATCCTACTCCTGGGCACATATCTGGACAAAACTACAATTCAAAAAGATACACACACCCTTACATTCATAATGGCACTATTCACAATAGCCAAGACATGAAATTAACCTGAATACATGTCCATAAACGAATGAATAAAGAAGATATGATACCTATGTAATGGAATATTCAGTTCAGTTCAGTTCACTCAGTCATGTCTGACTCTTTGTGACCCATGGACTGCAGCATGCTAGGCTTCCCTGTCCATCCACGGAGTTCCCGGAGCTTATTCAAACTCATGTCCATAAAGTCAGTGATGCCATTCAACCATCTCATCCTCTGTCATCCCCTTCTCCTCCTGACTTCAGTCTTTCCCAGCATCAGGGTCTTTTCCAAGGAGTCATTTGTTGCATCAGGTGGCAAAGTATTGAGTTTTAGCTTCAGCAGAAGTCCTTCCAATGAATATTCAGGACTGATTTCCTTAGGATTGACAGTTGGATTTCCTTGCAGTCCAAGGGACTCTCAAGAGTCTTCTCCAACACCACAGTTCAAAAGCATCAGTTCTTTGGTGCTCAGCTCTCTTTATAGTCCAACTCTAAAAATCCATACATGACCACTGGAAAAACTATAACTTTGACTAGATGGGCCTGTGTCAGCAAAGTAATGTTTCTGCTTTTTAATATGCTGTCTAGGTTGGTCATAGCTTTTCTCCCAAGGAGCAAGCGTTTTTTCATTTCATGGCTGCAGTCATCATCTGTGATGATTTTGGAGCCCAAGAAAATAGTCTCTCACTGTTTCCATTGTTTCCCCATCTATTTGCCATGAAGTTATGGGACCAGATGCCATGATCTTAGTTTTCTGAATGTTGAGTTTTAAGCCAACTTTTTCACTCTCCTCTTTCACTTTCATCAAGAGGCTCTTTAGTTCTTCTTCACTTTCTGCCATAAGGGTAGTGTCACTCTGCGTATCTGAGGTTATTGATATTTCTCCTGGCAATCTTGATTCCAGCTTGTGCTTCATCCAGCCTGGCATTTCACATGATGTGCTCTGCATATAAGTTAAATAAGCAAGGTGACAATATGCAGCCTTGACGTACTCCTTTCCTGATTTGGAACCAGTCTGTTGTTCCACGTCCACTTCTAACTGTTGACTGGCATACAGATTTCTCAGGAGGCAGGTCAGGTGGTCTAGTATTCCCATCTCTTGTGGAATTTTCCACAGTTTGTTGTGATCTACACAGTCAAAGTATTTGGCATAGTCAATAAATCAGAAGTAGATGTTTTTCTGGAACTCTCTGGATTTTTTGATAATTCAATGGATATTAGCAATTTGATCTCTGTTTCCTCTGCCTTTTCTAAATCCAGCTTGAACTTGTTCATGGTTCATGTACTGTTGAAGCCTGGCTTGGAAAATTTTAAGCATTACTTTGCTAGTGTGTGAAATGAGTTAATTGTGTGGTAGTTTGAATATTCTTTGGCATTGCCTTTCTATGTGACTGGCGTGCAAACTGACCTTTTCCAGTCCTGTGGCCACTGCTGAGTTTTCCAAATTTGCTGGCATATTGAGTGTAGCACTTTCACAGCATCATCTTTTAGGATTTGAAATAGGTCAACTGGACTTCCGTCACCTCCACTAGCTTTGCTCTTAGTGATGCTTCCTAAGGCACACTTGACTTCACATTCCAGGATGTCTGGCTCTAGGTGAGTGATCATACCATCATGGTTATCTCAATCATTAAGATCTTTTTAATATAGTTCTTCTGTGTATTGTTGCCACCTCTTGTTAATATCTTCTGCTTCTGTTAAGTCTATACCATTTCTGTCCTTTATTGTGCCCATCTTTGCATGAAATAGTCTCTTGGTATCTCTAATTTTCTTGATGAGATCTTTAGTCTTTCCCATTCTACTGTTTTCCTCTATTTCTTTACATTGATCTCTGAGGACAGCTTTCTTATCTCACCTTGCTATTCTTAGGAACTCTGCATTCAAATGGGTATATCTTTGCTTTTCTCCTTTTCCTTTTGCTTCTCTTCTTTTCTCAGCTATTTGTAAGGCCTTCTCAGACAACCATTTTGCCTTTTTTCATTTATTTTTCTTTGGGATGGTCTTCATCCCTGCCTCCTGTACAATGTCAAGAACCTCTGTCCATAGTTCTTCAGGCACTCTGTCTATCAGATCTAATCCCTTGAATCTATTTGTTACTTCCACTGTATAATCCTAAAGGATTTTATTTAGGTCATACCTGAATTGATTAGTGGTTTTCTCTACTTTCTTCAACTCCAGTCTGAATTTGGCAATAAGGAGTTCATGATCTGAGCCATAGTCAGCTCCCGGTCTTGTTTTTGCAGACTGTATAGAGCTTTTCCACCTGTGGTTGCAAAGAGTATAATCAATCTGATTTCATTATTGACCATCTGGTGATGTCCATGTATACAGTCTTATCTTGTGTTGTTGGAAGAGGGTGTTTGCTATGACCAGTGCATCCTCTTGGCAAAACTGTTAGCCTTTGCCCTAATTCATTCTGTACTCCAAGGCCAAATTTGCCTGTTACTCCAGGTGTTTCTTGACTTCCTACTTCTGCATTCAAGTCCCCTATAATGAAAAGGACATCTTTTTTGTATGTTAGTTCTAGGAGGTCTTGTAGGTCTTTACGGACCCATTCAATTTCAGCTTCTTCAGCATTACTGGTTGGGGCAGAGGTTTGGATTACTGTAATGTTGAATGGTTTGCCTTGGAAACAAACAGAGATCATTTTGTCGTTTTTGAGATTGCATCCAAGTACTGCATTTTGGACTCCTTTGTTGAGTATGAGGGCTACTCCATTTCTTCTAAGGCGTTCTTGCCCACAATAGTAGATATAATGGTCGTCTGAGTTAAATTCACCCATTCCAGTCCATTTTCATTTGCTGACTCCTAAAATGTTGATACTCACTCTTGCCATCTCCTGTTTGACCACTTCCAATTTGCCTTGATTCATGGGCCTAAAATTCCAGGTTCCTTCGCAATAATGTTCTTTATAGCATCAAACTTTACTTCCATCATGTCACATCCACAACTGGGTGTTGTTTTTGCTTTGGCTCCATCTCTTCATTCTTCCTGGAATTATTTCCCCACTGTTCTCCAGTAGCATATTGGGTACCTACTGAACTGGGGAGTTCATCTTTCAGTGTCCTATCTTTTTGCCTTTTCATACTGTTCATAAGGTTCTCAAGACAAGGATACTGAATTGGTTTGCCATCCTTTTCTCCAGTGGACCATGTTTTGTTAGAGCTCTCCACCATGACCCGTCCATCTTGCGTGGCCCATACAGGGCATGGCTCATAGTTTCATTGAGTTAGACAAGGCTGTAGTCCATGTGATCAGCTTGATTAGTTTCCTGTGATTGTGGTTTTCATTCTGTCTGCCCTCTGAGGGATAAGGATGAGGGGCTTATGGAAGCTTCCTGATGGGATAGAGTGACTGAGGAGGAAGGTGGGTCTTGTTCTGATGGGTGGGGCTATGCTCTGTAAATCTTTAATCCAATTTTCTGTTGATGGGTGGGGCTGTATACCCTCCCTGATGTTTGACCTGAGGCCAAACTATGATGGAGGTAATGAGGATAATGGCTGCCACCTCAGTGCCCCCAGCCCTGCAGCAGGCCACCTCCGACCCACACCTCCACCGGAGACTCCTGGACACTCACAGGCAAGTCTGGGTCAGTCTCTTGTGGGGTCACTGCTCCTTTCCCCTGGGTCCTGGTGCACAAGGTTTTGTTTGTGCCCTCCAAGAGTCTGTTTCCCCAGTCCTGTGTAAGTTCTGGCGGCTCTGTTGTGGGCTTAACGGCGACCACCTCCAAGGGGTGTATGCCTTACCCAGGTCTGCTGCACCCGGAGCCCCTGCCCCTGCGGCAGGCCACTGCTGATCCGTCCCTCCACAGGAGACACTCACAGACTCAAAGGCAGGTCTGGTGCAGGCTCTGTGGGGTCTCCTGGTATGCAAAAGCTTTTGTTTGAACCCTCTGAGCATCTCTGGCAGGTATGGGGTTCGATTCTAAACATGATTTTGCCCCTCCTACTGTCTTCCTGGGGCCACTCCTTTGCCTTTGGATATGGGGTGTATATATATATATATATATATATATATATATTTTGTGTGTGTGGGATCAAATATTCTCCTGTCAATGGTTGTTCAGCAGCAAGTTGTAATTTTGGAGTTCTCACAGGAGAAGAAGAACACAAGTCCTTTTACTCTGCCATCTTGCAAGCATCTGTTCTTGATCCAAAAAGAACTTCAAAACATGTATACATATTCCTTCTTTGAAGTCACTATTTCTATATGAGCTCTCAACCACCAATGGAATATTACTCAGCTGTTAAAAATGAAATAATGTCATTTGCAGCCATATGGATGCAACTAGAGCTCATTACACTAAATGAAGTAAATCAGGGAGAAAAAGACAAATACCATATGATAGCCCTTTTATGTGGAATCTAAAATATGACACAAATGAATCTCTCATTGAAACAGAAACAGAACCATGGACATAGAGTCATGGTTGCCAAGGGGTGGGTGTTGGATGAGGGATGGAGTGGGAGGTTGGAGCTGGCAGATGTAAGTTTTTATATATAGAATGGTTAAATAATAAGGCCCTACTGTATAATACAAAGAACTATATTCAATATCTTATGATAAACCATGATGAAAAAGAAATTTTAAAAAAGAATGTATATATATATATGTGCATGACTGAAATACTTTGCTGTACAACAGTAATTAACACATTGTAAATCAACTATAATTCAATAAAATTAAAAGTATAAAAATGAAATAATCACTCTGTTGTTTTGTAAGCGAATACTAAGTGTACAACATTTTTTTGCTTTGCTGCCTTATTGACTTAAGTTTATTCAAGTATCTAATCCAATATTTTATGTAATTTAGTTGTAAGGAAAGTTGCCAAACACTGATATCTACTGAGATATTAACAAAAAAACTCATACAATAACAAATGCTAATAATTATCACATATAATTCTTAAATAACTAGAGTTGGGTATAGTACAACAGATTAAAAGTTGGCATTGACTACGTGTCTGAATTGCAAACCTACCCATTTCTTAGTGTTTGAAGACTGTTGTTTGAAAGGAGATCATATTCTTTAGCTCACCTATGGTGGCATTTATGAAAGGTAACTTTTTTTATTATTTATTTATTTATTTTACTTTACAATATTGTGTTGGTTTTGCCATACATTGACTTGAATCCGCCATGGGTGTCCATGTGCTCCCCATCCTGAAACCCCCTCCCACCTCCCTCCCTATTCCATCACTCTGGGTCATTCCAGTGCACCAGCCCCGAACACCCTGTCTCAGGCATCTAACCTGGACTAGCGATTCATTTCACATATGATCATTTACATGTTTCAATGCCATTCTCCCATATTATCCCACTCTCGCCCTCTCCCACAGAGTCCAAAAGACTGTTCTATACATCTGTGTCTCTTGCCATCTTGCATACAGGGTTATCGTTACCATCTTTCTAAATTCCATATATATGTGTTAGTATACTGTATTGGTGTTTTTCTCTCTGGCTTACTTCACTCTGTATAATGGGCTCCAGTTTCATCCACCTCATTAGAACTGATTCAAATGTATTCTTTTTAATGGCTGAGTAATATTCCATGGTGTATATGTACCACAGCTTCCTTATCCATTCGTCTGCTGATGGGCATCTTGGTTGCTTCCATGTCCTGGCTATTATAAACAGTGCTGCAATGAACATTGGGGTGCATGTGTCTCTTTCAGATCTAGTTTCCTTGGTGTGTATGCCCAGGAGTGGGATTGCTGGGTCATATGGCAGTTCTATTTCCAGTTTTTTAAGAAATCTCCACACTGTTCTCCATAGTGGCTGTACTAGTTTGCATTCCCACCAACAGTGTAAGAGGGTTCCCTTTTCTCCACACCCTTTCCAGCATTTATTGCTTGTAGACTTTTGGATAGCAGCCATCCTGACTGGCGTGTAATGGTACCTCATACTGTAATTTGCCGGACAATATTCTAAAGCCAGGAACTGTAAAACAGGTTAGTTGCTCTGGTGTGTTAAAAATATCTTCTTTGTCTAACATTCCAATAGAATCGTCTTTAAATTCCATAAAATATTGCTAAATGTCTCCCAAATGAGAACACGAGTTGTGGACACACTTTTGCATTGTGTTGGCAGCGACCAACCAGTCAGTCGATAAATATTTATTGTGGTCCTAGTATAGTTTACTAGGTATCTGTTCTAGGGGATGGAGTTGTGAACTTGAATACGTTTGCTGAAGAGACAAGACCTCAATCTGAATATAAAGCCCCCCAAAACACTGCCTGATAGCTAAACTACATATTAATAGGGAACACTCCTGGGATACAGAGAAAAGCAGGTCAAAACACAAGAAGATTCTATTCTCGAAGGACAGAATTTAACCAAGATTTTCTTGTTCCTTTCTGAACACATTCATCAACCCATATGCAGCTTAAGCAGCAAAAAATGGAAGAATTAGCAGCTTGAAATATCAGAATACAAACACTGAGGCTGGCAAAATGGCTAGAAACTTGGCTGGGAGAATCCCAGAGGAGCTGCTGTGAGCACACAATTCTGAGCATAAAAGATGCCAAACCCTTCAGCACTCAACTGTGCAGGCCAGGGGAGGCCACCAGGGGCCACAGCAATAAAGCAGCAGCTCTAAGCTTTAAAGCCAAGAAGAGAGAACAGCTGTTCACATCACCAGGGGGACAGTTTGGAGGCTGAGTTTGCTCAAGAAAACTATCCTCCAGAATGAAAACCGGTCCTCACTCGTTGGTCCCTGCCCTTCAGTGAGTGATTAATGTATGGCAGAAAGTGAGAAAAAATACAAAAGAATTTTAGTGAGAGATGGGATAAGGGGAGAATTATCTAACCCATCAACTGGAGATTCAAAAGAGAACACAGAAGTTAGGAAAAGTCAATATGGGAACAGCTATGAGTTGAGATTTCCACCCGGATAAGGACAGGGAAGCCTGGCGTGCTGCAGTCCCTGGGGGTGGCGAAGAGTCGGACATGATTGAGCCACTGAACAACAACAGAACAACAAAGAAAGACCCACGTTATTCAAGCTCTGCTTCTCTGCTTATAAGCTCTCCTTCTCTCTGCTTATCTCCTATAAATGGAGGGTTGGGTTATGAGCCTGCGGGTCTCTTCTGTGTCAACTGTCTCAGATCCTGAGCACAAGTTCCTAAGAATAGAGTTTTAAAAAAAAGTCCAAAAGCCTCAGATTTGGGGAGCAGAGTAAACAGGAGGAAAAATGATGTATCTTCTGCATGTGTTCTGTATCCTCTGGTTCTCTTTTCCATTTAGAGTCCCTCTGACTATGACAGGTTTCTCAGTGCTAGACCTGCTCAGGTTCCCGTTTTCCCAGGCAGGAAAGCAGCCTCCCAGCTCCACCCATCTAGAGTCCTGTGCCTTTTTAGACTTCTGTTCCATAAGATCCTTTGCAACCACAGCTCTCTGACATCCTCTAAGAAAATAAGTTTTAAATGTGTCTTATTACGTTAATTACAGTGTTTTGTCACCAACTTCTGCAACTGGAGACAGAAATCCTATTTGTTATATATTTTTTTTACACATGATATGTCGCAATAAATTAAATTTTAAATAGAATGAAGATGATACAACCTATTTAAGATTTAACTTTTGGTGGTTAATATTTAGTATTTACAATTTCAGTTAATAATTAGGGTTTTCATAATAACATAAGAAATGAGTATCTGCGTCTCTTTTGCTGTCTCGCATATAGGGTCATCATTACCATCTTTCTAAATTCCATATATGTGCATTAATATACTGTATTGGTTCTTTTCTTTCTGAGTTACTTCACTTTGTATAATAGGCTTCAGTTTCATCCACCTCATTAGAGCTGATTCAAATGCATGAAGTAATTAGCCTCCAATTAAAATAAATAAATTGAAAAAATAACACTTCAAAATAAGGCCCAGAAACAGGAAAAAAAAAAAATGAAATGAGCAGTTTCACTGAGACAAAACTTAATTACAAAGAATTGTGACCAAATATTGATTATCAGTGTCTGCATCTCCAGGACACTTTGCCTTCTTCTATCCATCTTCTTATACACAGTATTTCTATTAAGATGATACAAAGATTACTTGGAGGAATTAATATACCATAGTTACTTAAGTAAAGCCTAAGATACTTTAGAAATTGATATTGAGTAATCAGAATTGTTTACATGTGGGAAATACAATATCAACTCTCACAGCAGCTTAGATCAACCTGTTAAATGGATAAACCTGTTTATTCACATCCTTCTGAATTTCATGCAGAAAGTTATGTTATTATGTTATTATGTTCCCTGCAATATGGAGACTAAGGTTTTCAAATCAAAGTCTTTCTATTGACCAAAGTTCTATTTTAGAATGATTATATATATATATTTATATATATATATAGTATATATTTAACACAGACTTAGACTTTGAAGAGATATTCTTTATAGTCTGCAGCCTTTCTATGGAATTTAAATCAGGTTCTTTAATGTTTTTTAATTTTTTCTGAGAATTTTTGTGAATGGACATTCCTTTCTTTTTAAGATAGGCTTCCTCAGTTCAGTTCAGTCACTCAGTTGTGTCCAAATTTTTGTGACCTCATGGACTGCAGCACACCAGGCTTCCCTACCCATCAACAACTCCCAAAGCTTGCTCAAACTCATGTCCATCGAGTCTGTGATACCATCCAACCATCTCATCCTCTGTCGTCCCCTTCTCCTCCCACCTTCAATCTTTCCCAGCATCAGGGTCTTTTCAAATGAGTCAGTTCTTTGCATCAGGTGGCAAGGTATTGGGGTTTCAACTTGAGCATCAGTCCTTCTAATGAATATTTGGGACTGATTTCCTTAGGATTGTCTGGTTGGATTTCCTTGCAGTCCAAGGGACTCTCAAGAGTCTTCTCCAACACCACAGTTCAAAAGCATCCATTCTTCGGCGCTCATCTTTCTTTATATATTATAGTCCAACTCTCACATGCATACATGACTACTGGAAAAATCATAGCTTTGACTAGACAGACCTTTGTTGGCAAAGTAATGTCTCTGCTTTTTAATATGCTGTCTAGGTTGGTCATAGCTTTTCTTCCAAGGAGCAAGTGTCTTTTAATTTCATGGCTGCAGTCACCATCTGCAGTGATTTTGGAGCCCCCCAAAATAAAGTCTGTCACTGTTTCCATTGTTTCCCCATTTATTTGCCATAAAGTGATGGGACCGGATGCCATGATCATAGTTTTCTGAATGTTGAGTTTTAAGCCAACATTTTCACTCTCCTCTTTCACTTTCAAGAGGCTCTTTAGTTCTTCTTTGCTTTCTGCCATAAGAGTGGTGTCGTCTGTGTATGTGAGGTTATTCATATTTCTCCCAGCAATCTGGATTCCAGATTGTGCTTCATCCAGCCCACCTTTTCACATGATATACTCAGCATATAGACTTCCTCAGCATGGTCTTTATGACCGTCCATTATTGGATGACTAGCTCTTGAACCACAATCTTAACTCCTATACTCTCACAACTTCCTGTTTACAATGATGCTATTTGAGCTTTTCAAATACATGGCGCTCCTTTCTGCCTCAAATCCTCACACAGGTTCTTTTCAGTTTGAGAGGTTCTTGCCCTCCTCTGTGCCTACTCTTATGTATCTTGCAGTACTCAAGGCAAATTTCACTGTCCTAACATGTCAAGATCAGAATTTTCTATTGCATGTTCATATAACACATTGTATCGGTTTGACTAGTTCTTGAAAATATTTGTTGCTGTTCAGTTGCTAAGTCATGTCTTTCTCTTTGCAACCCCATGGATAGCAGCAGGTCAGGCTTCACTGTCCTTTACTATCTCCTGGAGTTTGCTCAAACTCATGTCCATTGAGTTGGTGATGCCATCCAACCATCTCATCCTCTGTTGCCCTCTTGTCCTTCTGCCTTTAGTCTTTCCCAGCCTCAGGGTCTTTTCCAGTGAGTTGGCTCCTCTCATCAGTATTGGAGCTACGGCTTCAGCACTGGTTCTTCCAATGAGCATCCAAGGTTGATGTCCTTTAGGACTGACTGGTTTGATCTCCTTGCTGGCTGAGGGACTCTCAATAGTCGTCTCCAGAATCACAATTCAAAAGCATCAAGTCTTTGGTGCTCAGCCTTCTTTATGGTCCAAGTCTCACGTAAGTACATGACTACTGGCAATACCATAGCTTTGCCTGTATGGACCTTTGCTGGCAAAGTGATGTCTTTGCCAGGATGTGCTAAGCAAATTGGGACTTAAAGAATGCCTGAATGCAAACTAATTTTTGTCTTGCATTTGAGCAGCTAAAATTATCTGTGGGTATCATTATAGATTTTCAATTTCCACTTTTCCTTTGACTGCTTAGGTATTATATTTCAAGAGATTATGAGTTACTGTTTTTAACCAATTCAAAATAGAGGATATCACCATATCACCAAGGATTCACTACATATGTCCACTAGAGTCTCTTGTCATATTTTTGTTTTTCTATAATTAACACATATAAAGTAAATGCACATGAAAAATAAGTGCATTAACAATGTTGATCTACATCTTCAATGTAAGACTTGGGTTGTACTGCTTAGTCTGCATTAATGTCTGTGTCAGTATCATTTAAAATTATCTTTTTGCCACTTATCTGCATGATCTTTGTTATCACTAAAGTTGGAGATAGATAACTTGGATGATGTCATTAAAATACATATGTATACCATTATTCTTCCTGGGGTTTAATCTGATTTTTCAAGTAAACTGATAAATCTTCACTAAATTGAAGTACATATGGTCGCTTTTATATGCTTTAAGTGAGACTATTTCACTATTATGTTTCTGGAAAGGATGTTTGTAATATGGATAAAGAGCCTTGCACATATTCATTATATTATATGGTAACTCAGTTTCTAATAATTCATCCTATGAACATAAGTAGATAAATCCACAGAGAAATAAATATAAAATTTTTGTATAATATTTAAGTTGTTACAGCCACTTAGAAAAAGTCAATGTTCATCAGTATGAAAATGATTATATAAAATTAGTATATCCACACAGTATAATACAATGTAAAGGTAAGCATACATTCAAAAAATTACATTTTTGATCCTATGATAATTTGGAAAATGATGGTGTAAGGGTAAGGGAAAGCTGATGCAAATGATAGATGCAATAAAATTTCAATTAAATATGAATGCTTATTTTATACACCTATATGATACAATATTAAATGAAAAATGATTTAAAATAGTACATGTGAAGGTACAGTTGCTAAAAGTATGTTTTGTATACTCTATACCTACATACACTCACACTTGAAAAGAAGACAAAATATCAAAAAGAAATATATCAGATATTAATTATGTTTTCCTCTGCATAGAAATTATGTATAATTTTTCTTACCTCCACTTCTCTGTTCTGTGTTTTCTAAAAATAATGAATTGAAGACTGCATATGTTTTTTGCTAACATAATATGATGGCATATTATTTTAAAATTTATCTTACTTCTATATTGTAAATTCAGCAATGGCAGTGTGATTATTACTTGAAGATATTTCTAATCTACTCCTTGCGTAGCACTTGTGAGGCATAGCACTCATGTACTTTTTACTGCACAAATCCATAGCACAGCATAAGTTTGAAATAACTTCCTTTTTTGAGATTTCCATCTTATTTTTCTTTCTTTTACAATGTATTCAGGAATAGATTTTTAAAAGAATAACACTATCCATATTGTATTTCTCATGTAGTAGGAAATGATGTGCAATCTATACATTGATTTTTATATGTGAGGTCTTCAAAGACTGCTGTGCCTGACTCTCCTGTGAGTTACCTTTTTCCTTTGAGTTCTTATCCTGACTGAAAGATACATGAAGATGGAATTTTTATGTTAATGTTGCATTTCTGAAATGTAAATATCTTGATCTGCAGAGATTTTATAGGCTCAAATACCATTTTTTAAAAATCTCCTTTAGTTAAAAAACTTTGTGAATGAAAAGAAGTATGTTGATTAGCAAATAAAGATAATTAGCACATAGAAATCACTGAGTATCATTTTATCTGGCTATTAAAATAATCATCTGTTGTCAATATTCTGCATTTCACATCAGAAAATAGCTTTCTCTGGAAAACTACAGAATGATCCATATAGATTCTGACTTCACAGAAGTGTGGAAAGCAGGGTAAGCTTTGTACTTTTCACCTGTAAGTCATCAGAATATGGCTACAGTGAGAAATGTGTTCTAGAACCAAATAACTGTAACACCAGACTCATTTTTCCTCAAGACGCTGTCCTTGCTTTTTTTCTATGGTACCATTTTCTCTCTGTTTTTCCTCTCTCTGACAGTTCCTTTGTGAACGCCTGTTAGGAAGGGGACTTATGATGAAGTAGTACAAAGAGGGGCTTCCCTGGTGGTCCAGTGGCTGAGGAGACCTCACGATCCCAATGCCAGGGGCCTGGGTTCAATCCATGGTCAGGGAACTATATCCCATATGCCATCTTGGGCTTCCCTGGTAGCTCAGTCAGTAAAGAATCTGCCTGTAATGCAGGAGACCAGGGTTCGATCCCTGGGTCAGAATGATTCCCTGCAGAAGGAAATGGCAACCCACTCCAGTATTCTTGACTGGAGAATCCCATGGATAGAGGAGTCTGGCAGGCTACAGTCCATGGACTGTAAGACTTGGACATGACTTATTGACTAAATCACCACCACAGCACAAAGAGGGGTGGAACTATCAAATACTGAATTATTCGCCATTAAACAGGCAAACTTTCATTAGATTAAACTAATCCTCACCTAAATAATTTAATAACTTTAGCATTTTGTCAATTTACTCATTTTAGAAGGTAGCACTGGAACTATCCCTGGCTATGTCAGGATAAAATGAAATTCTTTTTTCTCTAATCTTTCCTAGGCTAAGTCTTATCATAGTTTAAACTGTACAGCTGATATTAGACTAGATTCTAATATTAGACAAAGTTCTGACAGGCAATGAAATTAAATCTCTAATACTGGGGTAGTTCCGCTTGTTTACATTTCCCTGGACAGCTTTATATGTGTGGGGTGCCAGCTATAAATTGACACACACATATAAAAATCTATTAAGACTTTTCCAAATTAACAGCAGATACCAAATCACACATCTCCTAAACTTACAGGAAAGGAAGAGGATGAAAAAAATAATTAAATAAGGAAAACATTTCTCTGATCCTACTCTCTGTACACTTAAGCAGAACATATTCAAACTGCTAAGAAAATCAAAGAGAAAAACTTGAAGGCGCAGAGAAAAGACATACAGAGGAAGAAATATAAGAATTTTACCTGCTATCCACCACAAACTATGCCAACAAATAGAATCTAGATCCCCTTTACAGTGATAAAAATGTTAACACTGAGTTTTATTCAAAGCATCAATGTAGCTCACAAAGTGTAAAGAAATAAATACCAAAAGGTATGAGTAAGAATCCAAGATCTCTTCCATCCCCCTGTCCAAGAAAGAAAGGTTTCTATGACCCCTTTTAGGAAGGAAAGAGAGCAACTCTCTTGTATCTGTTAGATTTAAAAAATTGACACATAATTTACATATTACATTGTGAATGTTTAAGGCATACACTGTATTGGTTTGACACTTATATGTTACAATATAATTAGCACTGGAGTGTAGGCTATCTCCTCTCTCACATCACATAATCATTTCATTTTTGTGGTGGGAACAATTAAGTTCTAGTTTCTTAGCTTTGATGTTTATAACAGAATACTATGTCCATAATCATTATGCTGTGCATTGGATCTCTAGGACTGATTTATCTCCTGACTGCATGCATGAGAGATTCACACTCACTTTTCTCCCGTTATCCCAAGGGCAGCAGTCAGAGAGTGCGAGGAACTATACGGCTGTTACTTGCTTTCTAAGTGAATAATGACAACCTATCTGATCCAGAGCACCTGTGTTTTCATTCAAAATAAAATCACTGAAGATAAATATTAAAACCACAACCATACCTCATCATACTTGGGCTACCCCTCTCTGGGTCCTCAGTAACTGGCTCACTTTAAAAAGAAAAGAGCTTTAAAGCATGATCGACAGCAGAGCAGCTGAAAGCTCCCAAGACCAAGGGTTGGGTAGAAGTGAAATGGGAAGGTTACTATAGGAGCTGATGAAACAATGAGTGATGCAGTAGCCACTCCCAAAATTGAAGTGTTCACTGCTTCCCCATGGGGGGGTCTCCAATCAGTGTATAAGATAAGTACATACACACACATAATATTTACAACAGATTGGATGACGGATCATTTTTAGTGGAAAACATATGTTTTCTCCCTCTCAGCATGATATAAAATTGGAGCTTAAAATGGTAACTGTATGCATTTATTATGTCCCTCTCTTTCCCCTTTTCAGGTTTAATCTGGACAGAATTTAATTAGCTGAATTTAGTGTGTTTGTAGCCTATAGGTTAATCCTTATAATGAAGGGTCATTGTGGTTCAACCAGACAAGATAGAGAAACCCCTTGAGTAAAAAAATTGAGGTCAGAGACCTCAATTTTTGCATTTAGACCTTTTTAACATACTGTTCAGTACAATATTTTAACCTCTCATTTTCAAATTGGAAGATTGAAATTGTAATTCTGACCCTACTGAGTTAGGATAACGACTCATGATTCTGGCTGAGTGCTACCATCTAAAATGAGTAAATTGACAAAATGCTAAAGTTATTAAATTATTTAGATGAGGGTTAGTTTAAATAATCTAAAAATCTGAAAGATTGCCTGTTTCATGGTGAATAATTCAGTCTATTATAATTGTGAAATTATGAGAGCAGAATACTATAAGGATTATGTTGAATCAGTGTTAGGTTTGGATTTGACTTGTTAATTATGTTATCCTTTGTCCACTTATAGTAAATAATAGTAATCACTTTGCTATATTCAAAACCAGTTCAAATAGAATTATAGCTTATTATGATATCATTATTCAAAAGAAGAGAGGCTCACAAAATATGTTGCCCATCACTCCCTGTGAGCTAATACAGTTATTATTCTTGCTGAATGGTATTCCTCTCATAACAGAAATGACAAGACATAATTTTCCCTCCTTGTCATATCCACAGTGGCAACAGTATGATTCTTAGTGAGTCTCTTATCACTTTCTCATACATTTCAAATCTGTTATACACCCAGTCTCCTACACCTTGACATGATGTCTGTGAAGTCACTAATTTTTCTGTTTATTTCGTTCCTGAACTCATGTATACTACATGAATTGGTTCCTATATTAACATCACTCAAAAGCCTTCTTTAGGCTATCTAATGATGGTTAATATCTTTACTTAAAAAGTAAAAGATAAATATCGCATTCCAACTATGACATTCTGGAAATGGCACAACTACTAAGACAGTTAAAGGTTTAATGGTTGACAGAGTTTGAGGGATGAGCAGATGAAGCACAGAGGATTTTTAGGACAGTGAAAATAACTCTGAGTGATACCATATATTTGTCTAAATCCGTAGTATACTACTACTGCTAAGTCATGTCAGTCGTGTCCGACTCTGTGCGACCCCATAGAGGGCAGCCCACCAGGCTCCCATCCCTGGGATTCTCCAGGCAATAACACTGGAGTGGGTTGCCATTTCCTTCTCCAATGCATGAAAGTGAAAAGTGAAAGTGAAGTCGCTCAGTCATGTCTGACTCTCCACGACCCCATGGACTGCAGCCCACCAGGCTCCTCCATCCATGCGATCTCCCAGGCATGAGTACTGGAGTGGGCTGCCAGTGACTTCTCCGAATCCGTAGCATACGTAAAGCCAAAAGCAAACTATGTGTAAACTAAGAACTTTTGGTGATTATCTAGTGTCAAAGCAGGTGCGTCAATTGTGACAAATATACTAACACCTCTCTGGTGGGGAATATTGATAACAGGGGAGACCATGCACATGTGAGACAGCAGTTACAGGAGAGATCTCTGCGACTTCAGATTTTACTGTGAACCTTAAACTGCTCTAAAAATAAAGTTAAAAAAAGTAAGAAAATGAAAGCATATGGCAAGACAGTCACCTAGAGAGCAGAAAAGAAGGAAGGAAAGTTGGACTAATGATCTGACTTGGGTCATACCCTTCTGCTGAATTATACGTTAAATATTAAGAACTTTACCCCAGAATACTTCCCAAAGGTCACTTGTCTCTCATCTTATTTTTTCCTTGAAATACCTTAGATAGATAGACAGTGCATCTTTTCCCAACTACGTACTTTTGACTGCCTCTAGGAGAAGGCATCCTGTTAGTTGGGGTCCAGCTATTCTTCTTAATGTTATTTTGGGTGCAGAAAGACCAAAGATGACTCTAACTTATTTCTACGATGGTAACATTTGCTTTCACATTCAGAAAAATAAAGATGAAAAAGCTATTTCAGAGTTAATGGATAGTAAACACTTTATGCATATGAAATGATAGCCTCTCCCCCATGATGGCAAACTTCATTGTCTGTCATGGTCCTTTCTCCATTCTAATTCTAGAACAGTCTCTGAACCTATCACAGAAGAGCGATCTAGGATTCTAGTTGCTCAGAGTTGACATGAAAACACAGACTTACCAAAGAAACTTCATGCTTCTTCTTCTAAGTAGAGTATGGGATACATTATTTTTTGCTTTTATTAATGAAGTATGAGAAGAAAATAAAAGTAAATATTTTGATACATACTATCCCATCCTATATTCCAGAAATGAAAAAGAAAATTGTATTAAGAATTGGCTTTATATTTAAAGTACAAAGAAGAACTTAACATCATTATAAAAATCAAGGTGTTTATGTCCCCATTAATTACATAATTCGCATGGTTTCATGATGCCTTATGATTTAAAATCGATCCTGAGTTTTCATCACTTATCTAATATGTGGATATATATTTCTGCATAAAATGGATCTAAAAAGTTTGACTTAAACAATAACATATTGTCAAGTTTCTGAAGGTTTATTAGGTTGGGTTAGGCAGTCTTTGCCTGATATCTCTCACGTTGTTGCGATCAGATGGCAGATGGAGTCATCTGGAGGCTGGATTGGGCTAGAAGTTCAAGATGGCTTTTCTCCTCATATGCCTTGTAACTCTAGTGGATGGTTGCAATAGCACGGAACTGGTTAAGTTCATTCTCTTTACATGGCCTCTATTTTTGCCTAGGATTATCATACTTCCTTACATGGTGATTGGCTTTCTCCAGGGCATGTTTCCAAAGATCCAGATGGAAGATATAAATCATCTTATGATTTAGCCTTGGAAAAAATTTAGTACAACTTTCACTGTATCATATTGGTCAAAACCCAAATGGAGAGGGGCTATACATGAATGTGGATTCCAGGAAGTGAGGTTCACCAGGGGTCCATCTTTAGAGTTAAGTTAATACATCTGCTTAGACTCTTGTGCTAGTGGATAAAATGTTAAAGAAGAAAGGTATTAATTTAGAATGGGAAGAGAATTATGTTGGTCACAAAGGTAGATTTGGGAAGCAATTTATTGATAATGGATTCTTTGATTAGGAAAACACAAAATAACTGAAGAAACCAAACCAGAACCTACATCTTCTGGGTTTTCTTGGATAAACTGTACAAAAATGAATTTTGTAAATGCACATACAAGTTTAAATGTAAATGTCTTCTTAGTGAAACAGGTCATATTTTATATTTGATACTCAATAGAGCATAAGTCATACCTAAGGTTGCCTTACTATTTCATCCTAGCACAGTGCTAAGAATTTAATAGGTATAAAATCTTTGCTCATAAAATACTGATAATGAATAAATGCATGTGCATGAATAAATGTGTTTCAATTTCAAACTGAATCTACATTATTCAATGTGATACTGAGGTACCAATTAGTTTAATTATGTTTTATTTTATCCAATAATTCTGTATTTTGTGAAATATGTTTACATTTAACAATGAAAGAACAGGCAAATAACTTCAGGTGGTATTTGTAAAAGGATTTTTTTCTCCCTGAATCAGCAAATAATGCATAATGTCAATGAATGGATTCTTCTCCCCAGGTAACAGTCTTCATTATCCTATTGTTTATATAATTGAGTTGGTAATGCATCACATTATTATTTAATGTCTATTGAGACTTAATTGTAATTTCAAATCCACTGTGAATAGAGAATATAACTTTTATCCCAGTGTGTTTGTAGTCTAATGGATTCTTCTTTTCTGTGTGGGAATTCAGTATTCTTGAGTCAAAATGAAACTCTGCAGGCATTCAAAATAATCATTGCAAAATGTGAAGTACAGATAGTATATAATCACAAGATGGACTCTTTGCTAAGTCTACGAACTCAAAGCTATAGAAAGAATCATATAGAATCAGTGACTGATAGATTGAAGTCAGTATTCAGTTTTGTGTTTGTGTGTGTGTTTGTGTGTAGGAGAGAAAAGGAATATCTGTGATGGTATGTGTGTATATATGTATCTCATTTTGGAAAGCAAACTGCAAGGGTGCAGTTATGAAACAAATTTTCATTGTTTATCCTTTGCACTTAAGGACAGTCTGACTGCAGAAGAAATAAACATTGCTCAGTTTTGTGAAATAACTTAAGTATAAATACCTATTTCAACATGCCACTAAAAATGTTTATTCAATAAAATAAGCTCCTGCTAGAGCTATATGATCTTTTTGCATTTTTGAAGTTGTACAAGATTGATAGTGTCTTAATTCTTTAAAATGTGGTAGAATTTACCAGTGAAGTCATAAGGCCTTGCAGATTTCTTTGGATGAATGATATTGATTATGAATCAAGTATCTTTAAAGACAGAACTATCAGATTTTGCATTTCTTCTTGAATTTTTATTGTGAGATGCTTTTCAATTTCTCCTTTCTTAAGCCATTAGATGTTTTGCCATGTAGGTGATCATAATGCTTTCCTATTATTTTTAATGTCCATTGGATGTATGTTAATATCCTTACTTTCATATCATATATAGGCAATTGTGTTCCTTGTCCTTCTTTTGATCACGTCTTTGATCATGTTTGTCTTTTAAAAGGATGAATTTCTGGCTTAGTTAACTCTCTGCTGTATGTTTTCTAATTTGGTAACCTCTGCCCTTGGTGTCACTGTTCTACTCCCTTAGATGTTTCATCTAATTAATTATTCAAAATTAAACAACATGGTAACTGTAGTTAACGAAACTGATTGTATACTGGGAATTTATTATAAGAGTAGATCTTGAGTGCTTTCTCCACAAAAAGAAAATTAGTTACTGTTTCAAATAATAGGTTTTCTAATTAACTTGCTCATGATAATCATTTTACCTTGTGATCCCACACAAAAATACATATATACAAAGGCATTTGTATGCCTTAAATGTATATGATTTTTATTTGCCAACTATACCTCAGTAAAGCTGGGGGGTATAATTCTCAATAAATACCTCTTGATCCAAAAGAAAAAAACAAACAAGCAAAAAATGTAATGTTTCCCTATAAGCACCATTTTAGCTCTAAACTACAAATTTTAAAATGTTCTCTTTATCATTCATTTGGAAATATTTTCTAATTTCCTTGTGATCCCAGCACTGAGGAAAGAATCATTGACTTTGAAGATGCATCAGTAAAGACTTCCCAGTCTGGTATGTTTAAAAAAAAAAAAAAAAGTCTCAAAAGTCATGACAATTTAAAACAATATAGCATATGTGTGATTGGACTATCAAAAGAAGAAGGAAACAGTGGAACAGAAGAAATATTTGAAGTAATAATGCCTGATAATTTTCCAAAATTAATGACAAATACCAAATCCACAGAGAATTCCAAGTTACACAGATATCAAGAGATCTTTATATAATCGTATCATATATAGTCATATCATATTATGACTGCAGGGAAACAAAATAGAGAAAATTCTCAAAGAAGCAAAACAAAACAAACAGAACAAACCCCAAAAGAAACAAAAATAGCTTACTTATAAAGGAAAAGGGTAAGACTGACACTACCCACCCTGAAGAATGACTGTAGAGCTAATATAATCGAGACAGAACAACACTGTCAAAATAATAGACAAGTAGGTCAGTGTAACATAATAGACAGTCCATAAATAGATCCACACAATATACTCAACTTATCTTTAAGAATCAAAGGCAATTCAATGTTGAGAAACAGTCTTTTCAACAGCTAGACATCTATAAGAAAAAAACAAAGATACAATCTTTAAACTTTTCACCAAAATTAATTCAAAGAGGATCACAGATCTAAATATAAAATGTAAAGCACAAAATTTCAGAATAAAATATAAGGTAAAAATCTATGTGACCTGATTTTAGTGAGGAGTTTTTATATGCATTACTAAAAGCAAAATCCATGAAAGAAAAAATTGATAAATTAAAACTTATTAAAATTAAAAACTGCTCTGCAAAAGGCAAATTGAACACAAACCACACATTGGGAGGAAATGGTTACAAAGCACTTACCTAACAAATTATTTTTATTCAAAATATAAAAGAATTCTTAAAACTTGATTAAAATAAAACATTTCAATAAAAAGTAGATGGGTCAAAGACAGAAGGAAATACCTCCCTATAGAAAACACACCTGGCAAGTACATAAGAAGAAGCTTGATATCACTTGTCATTAGGATTATAAATTAAGACAGCTAGATACTACACACCTATTACAACCGGTAAAATCTAAAACAACAACAACAAAAGAATGCAATACTAGTGTTAACAAGGATGCAGGAAAAAACTGAGAGAAAACTCTTCACTCATTGCTTGTGGGAATGCAAAATGGTACAGCCTCTTTTGAAGATAAAGCTAAATATAGTCTTAAAGATCTAGCAATTGTGCTCAAGTATTTTCCCAACAGATCTGAAAACTATGTCCACTGAAAAACCTCCATGTGAATGTTTATAGTAGTTTTAATTTACAATCACCAAAAATGGGAAGCAACCAAGATGCCCTCCACTAGGTGAATAGAAAAATAAAATTTAAAACATACTTACACACACACACACACACACACACATATGTTTGAACTTTGTTCAATGATAAAAATAAATGAACTAGCAAGCCACAAATATACTTGGAGGAAAGTTAAATGCATATTTTTAAGTTGAAAAAGTCAGTCTGATAAATCTACAAATCTCATGACTCCAATCATATGACATTTGGGAAAACACAAAACTGAAAGCATACAATAATCATTGAGTGTTGGAGCTTTGGGGAAGGAGGAAGAGACAGGAAAAGGTGAAATACAGAGGGTTTTTATTGGTAGTCATGCTATTCTGTATGATACTGTAATGATCTATACAAGATACTATGCATTTGTGAAAACACATAGAACTTTATAATTAAAAACTGAACCATAGCAAAGACACATTTCAAAAAATCATTCAGAAGATGAGGAAATCTAAGGAAAAAAAATGCAGATTGTGACAAGAGAGTTTACTTCTTTTATAAATTTATGAAGCAATCTTACTGAGGGATATAAGGGACAATGGTATTGACTTAAGTAAATTTTGAAGCGAGTCAGTCTGAAAGACTGAACATAAATGGAAATGCTCATAAACGCTGTACCCTAGACGATGAGGATATTTCCCACAACGTGTGGCTTAAAAACTCTAAAGCCACAGTGGAATTAAATAACAAATGGATGCTGGATGGTGAGAAACAGGTTTTACACATTTGGAGTGTGAAATGACATACAGACAAAGAGAAAAGGCTAGAATGGTCCACGCAAGAATGAATTAAAACTGGAAACATCAGTATAAACTCATGTATTGCTTAATTCAGATTTAAAGTATTGTGCATAGAAATATTGATAGATATGTGTATGTGTGTGTGTGTGTATATATATGTGTGTATATATATATATGTGAGTCAGTACACAGATACCTATTTCTTTACTGTTGGATGAACAAACCTAAAGGAAATGCCTTCCTGGTAGCAACAAATACACCTAAAATCCAGATCTTGGTTTCCATTACCATCATCTACTAAAAAGAATCAAAGTTCCTCGGAGGAATGGGTGATTCTAGAATGGAGGCAGGAAATACACAAAATGAACTTGAAGCTTCTTGAGGGCCAGAAGTAAGGAAATACTCAACACACAGCACGTGCGCAAACACACACACACACATGTGCACACACACACGTGCACACACACACGTGTACACACACACATGTCAAAGGAGCAGCAGAATTGAAAGGACACTAAGCAGGAAAACTTGAACAGCGAAATAAGTGAAACATTATTGTAGTATAACCCACAGTATAAAATAGCCATGAATCCTGACTGATAAATGTTTGAATGGATTCATTAATAGGAAAAAAAAAATCTCTTGTGCAGAATAATTCCATATAGTTTATGTAGACACTCTGCCTTTAACTCTCCACTTGTTAAGTGTATGCTGTGCAGAGAGACTTCCCAAGGGTACAGTCTATAAAGGGCGTGGGAGGAAGAAATTTACAGAGGAGAACCTCACAAATACCATCTCAACCAGGCCATCAGACCAGTATCAGCAGTGCTAAATCACGCAGGCAGTATGTATCCTTGATATGATGTGATGAAAATGGAACTCTGTCTCGCTGGTTTTGGGTCTCCTTCCAATATCTCATATCTTCAATCTTACGATGAAAACATCAGATACATGCCAAATTTGGGCATCCTACAAAATACTGGTCAGACCAGTATTCCTCAAAACATTCAAGGACTTCAAAACAAGCCAAGTCTGGGAAACTGCCAACACTCACAGGAGCCTGGAAACATGATAATTATGTGTAATGTGGCAACCTGGATAAGATTCTGGAATAGAAAATGAATACTAAGGAAATGAGAACTATGGATTTCAGTTAATAATGCATAAATTTTGATTGATTCTTATAAAAAATGTACCATATCTACATAAAATGTTAATAGGGAAAAATGGAGGGCATGTAGGAATTTTGTTGCATTCTTAATTTTTCTGTATATTTAAAACCATTTAAAAAAACATAGTCTGAAGGAAAACTGGTGAGCAAAATAAAATGACCCCATTTTTAAAATAGGGTCTTTAAGGCAGATCCTCTAAAAATAGTTTAAAAAATCCAGTGTCATGAAAAGCATCTTTCAGAGATTCATCAATATAAAAATTAAAATTTAGTAAAGATTTTCAATATAAAATCAATCAGTTTAAATTATGACCAGAAATCAAATGTTTAATGCTGTGCCCTGGAAGGATAGCTGGCTCTCCAAAGAATGAGGGGAAAAGGCAGGGAGTGTGTGGACCCCCAATGCAGGTTCTAGCTTGAACAGTATTTTCTAAAACCGACAGGAAGTTACTCAAAGGGTCGGACTTCCATTTCGAAATAGTCATGAGAAGTCATTGATGGGGGTGGACTTTCATTCTGAAAATAATACTCTGTCTACAATTGCGGAGAGGATTGGATAGAGTCCAGAACACATGGGGATTTATTACTGCTGTCATTACACAAAAGGACAGAAAATTGCTCCAGATTAGTGAAAAGGAGGCTGGGGAGAGATGGAACACTTGCAGAATTACATACAAAGTCAAATAAAGAGGACTTGTTGATGGGTTAAATATCACATGTTGATAGAGGACAAGAGATGTTGATGAGAAACCCAAGGTTTCTGGCTTATTCAAGTCTCTAATGATGTTGCCATTTACTGAAAAAGGAAACATTGGGAAATGAGCACAGTTATTCTAACTCATTCTTTTGATCTGGATGTAAATTCATCGAAGTACCCTTACTGAAATTGAACTCTGGCTATGCTTACTATTTCATCTATTATACTGTTGCTTTAGGAGGTACCACTATGGGATGAAGCAATGTAGACTGTTTTAATGCAATATAGTCTCTTCCTTGTCTGGTGTAATACTTGACACAGTAGGAACTTCAAAAGTTTGTGAATAATAAATACATGTCTTAAGTAAGAAGTAAATCTGGGCATGGTTTCTGAGTTTCCACTAGGTTCGCTTTTGAAATTTGGTGTGTACCGCTGTCCTTCACATTCACCTTTCTGCTTTTCCTTCCAAAAATGCTCAGTCAATTCCAAAAGCGTTTTCTGTCCTTATTTGACTGCTAGTACTGATCTTTAAAAAAATAAGTGTACACCCAAATCCCTACAAGGTAATTTAGATTTCCTGCTGAATATTCAAGTGCTTCATATTTATACTTGGAAAGGTCACACCATGATCTTCACTTCTGTCTGCTGCTTCACTTCTGTTTCTGTTACTGCCACCTATTTTATGTAACCTTTAAAATGATTTGTTTTGTTATGAAACGGATGATGCAAACAGATGAATGTCTACTACAGAAGTAGACCGCAAGGTATAGTTTAATATGGTACTAAAATAAAATGTTAACGAGACACATTTATGGTAAGGGACAATATTAATCCTGATCTTGAATCCCCAATTCGATTTCCTCTGATTTTGATTTGCACAAAATATTTTAGCATGTATAGGAAATTTTTATTATCTACATATTTAGTCTCCCTAGAAGCTAATCAATAAATCAATAAAGTGATAGTTTGCTTTTGTGCTCATGTACCCATTTCCATCAAAATGTTAATTTTTTTCTCATCTGACTACTCATAACCCTACTTCATATTAGAAAATCTTATGAAAGGTGTATTATTTCATCAAAAGCTTTATGAAGCAAATAGAATTAAATGTAAATTTAAAGGAAAATATTTTATTTGTGTTAAAATATTTAATATTTCACAAGTCTCAAAGCTTTTAAGGTCTTATTTAGATATTATTTTGTATAAGTGATGAATATTTTACAGTTTGTTTTTTATGTTTGTACTGTGTTTATGTATGCTTATCTAAAACTGGAATTTAAGTTTAGACAGAAGTAGGTAAATCTGGGAAACCAAAAACTGTTGAGTAATAAGACGTGACCTATGCTTTTCTGACTGATTCTCATACAGTGGTTCTGAAAGAGTGGCACCCAGTCTGCAAGAGATTGGAGATTCTCTAGGAAACTGCTAGAAATAAAAATTCCATATCATCTCCCTATGCCAGAATGTTTTGGGGGAACGGAGCCTAAATCTGTTTTTGTTATTGTTTGTTTGTTTTACAAGTCCTGAGAGAAGCTACAAGTCACAACATCCTATTCTAATACTGGAATTAAAAAATAACTATTACAAATAACTATACTACAAACAGCAAAGCAGTCCTAATTGAATGGACATTAAAAAAATCAATTGCATTTCTGTTCGGAAAAATCAGAAAATATTTATCAGAAGAAGCTATATAATTTCAAACACAAAGGATTTGCTAAAGTAAAATTAAGAGAGCCATTCCAGGCAGAACAACTGACATGATTGGCCAGGGTGAATCTGTGGGCCAGTGACCGAGTTCCCACTGACTGCAGTCTCATAATTGGGCAATAATGTTGGGGGGATTTTCAATCAGGCAGGTTAGACAGACCAGACACTACTAGCTCTTTTGGCTGGATATACATGGAAAGTCCAAAGGCTACAGGCTGATCAGCAGACGAATACTTCTGATATAAAGAATAGTTCAAAGAAAGATGTCTGAATGAGTTATTAGCTGGAAAGCCACAAGCTACACCCATCATAGTAACTCACTCCCATCTTGTATCAACTCATCAAACCACTATTAGGCTCAGCATGGCAGCTTCAACATACTTAGGAAAAAGCACCTTGGCAGGGAGCGTTGTGGATTATCTTGCACCAGCTACAGAAGCCTGGAGAAAGGAGTTGGAAGAAACTTTAAAAGTTCATCAGGTCTTACTTGTTTTCTCTGCCATTGTGTCCAAGAGTGAGTTTTGACCTACCCTGATCTCACCACGATGGACATCCATTCAGGTGACTGTAACCTCACCATAGTATTTGCAATAAGGGAGTAACTACTACTTTTTTCCCAATGCAAAGAAGGCAGACAACAAGAGAAATTTAGATCATATCTAAAAACAAAATAGTCTCTTAGCCTTGGCTCTTATCATTTTAGATTCCCTTTTTTCTTCATTAACTTCTCTCTGGTTGATCCCTGGAGAAGGAGCCTGCACTGTGAGCAAATATTATCTTGGCAGCAGTCCAGACTGGATACCCCCAAGTGAAATGAGCGACATAGCAGCCACAGGTTTTAGATAGATAAAGAGTTCACATTTCAATATGCTATAATTAAATGTCTTCTGCATGTGAGCACTTTCAAGTCCAAGAAACCCAATTAAATCATGTAGGATATGAGTGTACAAACAGGAAAGAAGAGATTCAAGGTCAGAGTTTGAGGCACCCTGATATTTAATGCCCATAGAATTTAGAAAATGGAAAACAACCTAGCAAAAGATTATGAGAAAGAATAAGTAGATAGGTAAAATAAATGCCTGAAGGGATTGGTATTACACAAGGTAAGAGCAGAAAGTGTTAAAAAGACACAGATAGCAACCAAAAGGGTCAAATGCTGTCAAACTGTCAAGAAAGATCAGGACAGAGAATTAATTATACATTAAGAATTGAACAGAATACAGACCATTTTTCCAATGAATTTTTAAATAATGAGGGAAGAACTGGGTGGTAGATTGAAATGTCAACTCAAGATAGTTGAAGGTGAGAGGCACTACAACATTTTATGCTGAAGGAAAGAACCAGTGACGAGACCATTCATAACAAAGACAGGAGAAAAATCCAGTGCACAAGTAGAATGGGGATTTTGATGATTGATTTAATTGATGAGAAGCAGCAGTCCTTATCACAAAGTATGTGTGCTACTGGGCTTCCTAGGTGGTACTAGTGGTCAAGAACATGGCTGCCAATGCAGGAGATATGAGAGATGTGGGTCTGATCCCTGGGTCAGGAAGATCCCCTGGAGGAGGGCATGCCAACTCACTCCAGTATTCTTGCCTGGAGAATCCCAAGGACAGAGAATCCTGGCAGGCTACAGTTCATTGGGTCACACAGAGTCAGACACAACTGAGGCGACTTACCATGCATGCATGCACACAATGTGGTATTACTGATCTTTTCAATCTCACTTTAGAATTTGGTTTCCTTTATAAATCTTCATTGTTTATCACTCTGGTTTTCATTTTCTTCCACCACACACTTGTTGCATTTAATTTTAGTAGATCTGTTCATGTTCTTTTCATTAGTCTAGGCTTATACTTAATCTACTAACTTAATCAGCATATTATTGGATTCAAAAATCCAATATGTGGATCCATCCACATTTGGAACCCTGTTTAATAAGATGTGACCATACTGACCATTGCTTATATTGTTATTTTCCTAATACACAGATATAAAAACTAAATTATGGAATGCTAAATGATTTTTCTTTAAGCTCATGAAGTTAGTAAACTATTTAATTGAAAATTGTGAATGTATCTATGTGACTCCATACAGAAACTACTTTGCAACTAATTGAATAAATTGCATATAACTGGAGCTCCTTTCATTTCATTTTCTAAATTCTTGGAAATTTCTCAAACATATAAAGATATATTCTGTATCATTGAATGTATCAGATCAGGAGAAAAATAGAAACATTATATATTCCCCATAGACTAAATCATAGTCAGCAGTCCCACCAAGTATAAATGTTGTGGTTACCCTTCAAAGCCAAGTAACACAGAGTCAAAGAAAAAAAAAAAATTCTTTGTAACGTTCTGGGCATTCATAGTTCAGGTACTGTTTAGAGACATCATTCTCTCTGGTATATAATTAAACACCTTAATGCTAAATCATTCTGGAATGTATCATTAATCTTAGGCCACTCCGCAAAAACGGCTGGCTGCTAAGGAACAGACTGCAATAAATATACTATGTGCCCAAAATTTCCTTCCAACCATCACTGACTCCAAAATATGGCACTATCTTCTGAAGCAAGAAAGGGAAAGTGAGGGATTGAAGTCGTTCCCTGTATACACTTGGTCTTATACACAGTGGTCATTGGAGCAAATGGCAAGAACATATAAGAGCTGCTCAGTAGTTTGAGTTTAAAGAGAACAACCTTTAGACTTTCTGCCTAATAGCACAGCATCTGAATTCCTTTCTTTTAGTCATTGCATATCGATGGGATATCTGCTAAAAGGCAACTCAAATGTTGTCAGTCAGATCCAGTCAAAGCAGCTGGATGGAAGGTAATGCCTTCAACTGTATTTAAATGTCCATTTTTCTATTTATGGTATTCCACTTGTTTTAAACATGAGAATATTTGGTTCAAACTGTTTAGAAGCTTAGTTATATACGTGTATGAGGTGGAACACAGTCATGCTTCAAAGCCCATGGAATCAGATAACAATTACAGCAAATTTCTTAAGTTTTTCAAAGGTCAAGAATCAATGAAAAGTCACCTGGAAACAGGCAAAGCTACAGGGAAAATAACTAGAATTTCTAATGACCTTTATGCCAATAACATAAAAATTATAAAGTGCTGACTTCTTCACTTTTTCTATTTGGAAATAATTTTGAAAAGGTTTCAACAACAAGATACATAGAAGGAAACTCACTGGAGCAAGAGCCCCAGAGCTGGCATTGGAACACCCATGATGTATGCAGAAAAAGCACCATTAGAAGAAATGTGCTACAGGCACCAGGGTAATGAAAAAGCAGTCATCGATTCTATGAACCAGCATGACAGGTTTAGAATTCCAGCTTGACCATTAACTAGATATGTAACACTGGGAAAGTCATTTAAATTCCTGGTTACTCTAGTTTCCTCAGTCTCAATGGAAGAGAATATTCGTAAAGATTTAATGAGACACACGTGAGCAAAAGCCTCTGCCTATAGTACCTGCAATGAATGGTATTTTCATTGACCCCATGAGCATTTTATGTTTTTATATATATGCATATATCCAGGGTGGCAATATTTGTCTTGTTCATCCTTTCTAAATCCAGTGATGCTTATAACAGTTAAGTGGACTTTTAATCTTACTAATTATTGTTAGAATCCAAAGGTCAGAGTCTCCAAGCAACCATGGTCATTGTTTGTTACATTTAAAAATATGTCTGACAGAAATAGAAATGGAAATTTCACTTCCCAGTATCACTAAACTCAAATTCGGTCGGGAAACATCCACCTAATTCAATCAAGGATACACACCGAGATGCATTTGATGTGTCTAAATTAACCTCTGGCTTCTTTAAGCAGAAATAAAAATAGGGCAATTGAGCTTGTTTTGATAGCTCTTCATTTGAAATAAAGGCTGTAAACCAAAATTACATGCATGAAAATATTCAAGCCTGAGGAAAATGTTTCTATTAACTCACATGTCCACAGTTCAATTGGAAGGTCAGTTTTTAATCCTTCCTGTTAGAAACTATATTATTGTCAATATCTGGTTTAGAGAGTTTAATATGCTTGGATTTTGGGTAGAATTTCTGTTTATTGTATCAACTGTAAGACTAAAATGAATCTATCACCTTAAAACTTGGCTGAGTCTGAGTTACTCATTCTCAATGGTAAGCAATGGTAAGACAATGCCAAAATCAGACAAGCATTTGTTGGTTAGACTTAACAAGCTTCAGATTGGCTCTGAGAGAACTGCCCCCTTGCCAGGAGGCCATGATATAGAAAGCGAGCGCTGGGACCACAGACAGGGCCAGTAGGCAGTAGCTGTTAACACAGAACATCACAGGTGGAGAGAAACCGTGTATATAGAAGTAAGGGTGCTTAGGATTCATTGTTTGGCTTTAATTTACATTAAATATAGTAAAAATTGATACATATGTATATACAGCCTTATGTATATTATGTACCAGGACTTCATCAATGTAAAGTGTTAGCATGAAATATTAGTCTTTTTAAAACAACTAGATTTTAAAACACGTTGATAATCCCATGAAGGATAAAAATCAATGAGGTAACATTTTTACTCAAATTCAAGAGAATATAATAAAGAAAAGTTTGAAATTATAGCTGTTTGACTGTGTTTGTAAACCACATGAATTTCACTGGAAAAAGCCTCCTGGCTCAATACAGAGGTTGTCACTGCTGCTTCTAGGAACTGTCAACTCTAGTTCAATTTTTATGTTCCATGTTTTCAATCAAATAATGCCTCAGCATGACTCACCTAACTGAAATGTAAAGATCTGTTGTTTACAGCAAGCAAAAATTCTCTGTGTTACAGTTTGTTGATTTTATTTTAATCAGAGACATATTATTTTCCAGGATGCTATGAATGAAACCTGAGCTGTCCATTGAAGGCTTACTCCTAGTCTTTTAAAGAAGAAAGGTAGATACCTCCTCCTTATAATAACCTTTTCAAGTTTTGCTACTTGTTTCTTTCCTAGTTGAAATTTCCTGGTTGAATTTTTCTAGTTTGAGCAGATGTCCTTCCCCGACACACTCTCTCTGCTTAATGTTCACTGGAGTAGTCTCAGGCAATAGACTCTGCCTGTCTCAGTAAACACGGTAGCTTCTAGAAGATGGAGACATAGGCCTCATGCTTAGCACAGGACCAGGCATATAGAAGCAGCTTCTTAAATAAGGATATATATTTAATAGGGTATGAATCCTACTGACATTTGTGCATGTGTGCATGCTCAGTCATGTCTGACTCTCAGCAACCCCATGGACTGTAGCCCTCCAGGCTCCTCTGTCCAAGAGATTTCCCAAGCAAGAATACTACAGTGGGCTGCCATTTCCTCCTCCAGGGGATCTTCCCAACCCAGGAACTGAACCTACATCTCCTGTGTCTCCTGCATTGACAGGCAGATGATCTGTTACCACTGTGCCACCTAGAAAATCTGACATTTGTGAGTATGTATTAACTGATTTTGTAAGCAGCCATCAGCAGGACCTGATCTATTTAACAACACGGATGCTAGGAGTGCATTCAAAGCCTTCACTCCTCAGGGAGCGGCTGGAAGGTAGGAAGACCCTCCAAATTGTAGGGTGCTCTGCCTGGGTAGGGTTTACAGGAAGAATGTGACTCAGCTTTTTCTATCCTTTCCAACGAGGTGTTTTCTCTTGTAGTCAAGAGCAAGCATCGCCTAACCACTTTCTGGATATCCCTCCATGAACTGCTGCATCTGTAGGTGGACATTCAGGGTGTCATGGGTGGGGACAGTTCAGGAGCCTCTTATGTCATCATCAACATCCCTTCACTTAGCATTGTCCTGAGATCTGGGCCTCACTGTGGGTTTTGCATTGCATTTCCTTAGTGATACTGATGTTGAGCTTCTCTTGATGTACCTGTTGGCCATTTGTATGTCTTCTTTGGAAAAATGTCCTTTCAAGTCTTTTGTCCATTTTCCTATAAAATTCCTTTCACATTTTGGAAATTATTCCCTTATGTGATAAATGATTTGCAAATATTGTCTCCCATTCTGTAAGCTGAACTTTCACAATGAAAAAAAGGATGAGTTGGCAAGTAAGCAAATGAGTGTTGCCAAATAAAAATTGTTTCTTGTAGTCTGCCTCTACAAGGGTTAGGTTACTAGTCACTGCAGTCACTGGCCTTCAAAACACCCTGAAACGTGTTCAGGGTGGAGATCAGGAATGAGGCACTCTGTGCTTTGGGTGGTTGGGGGGGAACTGGCAGAACAGGCCTACAGATAGTTATTTTTGGGAGGTGATTTTTATGAGTCCAAATTCTTGTGTCTCCTCATATCTAAAAAGGCACTAAAATAATCAACAGGGAAATCTGTTACTCATGACTGGCAGCAACTTTCTCCTGACTAGCAGCAAGCCACTGCCAAAATGTTTGCTTGACTCTGTGTATCCCCTCTTCACAAAAAATTCTGTAACACTGATCTTCCCCCTACCTCTTTGGAGCAGTTCCTCAGAACTATCTGAGAGGCTGTCTCCCAGGCTATAGTCCTCATTTTGCCTCAAATAAAACTTAACTCACAACTCTTTCTTGCCTTTTCTTCAGTCACAAGTGTTGGTGGAAGAAACTGTTTTTCAAAAAGAAAAAACAACAACAACAACAACTTTTTCATTCAGCAAAATGGTCAAAATCCTATACTCCTCTCAAATCCTGCCTTTGCTAACATTTTTTTCCCCAACTGGCTACCAAATTACTAGAAAAAGAGGCTGAAGGTAACTAAAGTAACAATGAAGACAGTAAAATAAATCTTTCCTGTAGAGAAAAATAAATCTTCTCTGTAAAAATCTTGTGTTAATTTTATCCACTCTGAACTGGCTCTTTGACCAGATTTTTTTGGGCTACTTTGCCAAGAGAGAGGTGGGGTGGGACTATGTGTGCATGGATGGGGAGATGCATGTGCTCAGGAATAGATTTTCATCACTACTAGAGTAAAAGAGCAATGGAATAATGGACTCTTCTCTAAGTAGTGCATTGCCTTGCAGACTGTTTGCACATATACTTTATAAATTAAGCATCTGACATGGTAATTAGTTCTGTAAAAATGTCCTTGCCATTCCTTTTAGTTTGTTGCTGATCAACCTGAAATATACTACTTGCACTTAAAATGACTTCAGTATGGATTACACTTTTCTTTAGTTTTAGGGCTTTGTTTTGCTGTGAATGATGTCTAGCATCATCAGATGCAGATCCTTCAAATCAATTAGTTCTATAATGGAAGAGAACCTGTTACTTTTTCAGTGATAGGCTGAGAAGAGCCGTCTTTCAAGACTCAGTGTTTTCCAATGAAAGACACGCAGTACAGCATGTGGGCGTTAGTGACAAGGTGATTGACTTTTGGTTCACTAATCTGAAAGCAGGAGACGCAGCGGGTGACAGAGGATGAGAAGATTTGATGGCATCACTGACTAAATGGACATGAGTTTGGGCAAACTCCGGGAGATTGTGAAGGACAGGGAAGTCTGGTGTGCCACAGTCAATAGGGTCAAAAAGAGTGGGACACAACTCAGCGACTGAGCTACAGCAATAAATCTGAAAGCAGGGTTATTCTCACACATTTTAAGTCTCAGCCCAACGTTAGCAAATATTTGATAGCAGAAAACTAGCCATGAAGATTTAGGGTAAGAATTCATTATTGGCATTAAATATAGTAAACCCATTTAACAATGCATTATCAGTGTTCAAAATAATGAAAACTAAATGGCACTTGTCAAAATAGGTTTCTAAAAGGATATTTTTTGAACTACTTACTTCAGTTTCTTTTTTTTTTTTTTCTCATTTTTATAACAAAAAATAATTCAACTGATCTGGTCAGTCAAATTAGATTTCCACATCATTAATGCAAACTAAAACTTTTACTGAGTTACATGATGGATTTAGAAGTTCTAAAACTTTTTCAGAGAAGACTTTTTTTTAAAATCATTTGATGAATGGCAAGAAAACGAATATCCATTTCTTTCCACTTCTTTTTAACCAAAATGGTCTTACCTTCCCCTTGGCTTGACTAAACTTGAGACAGGCTTCTTCTAGACTTTAGGCCCCCTGACCTCTGCTTTTCTCAGAGCATTTACTTTAGAAGACTTGCTATTGTAAATTCTTTCTCTATCCCTTTGAAATGTAAATCTTCTCCCAGCCTCCTGCCAGTTTTACAACTCAGAAATGTCTTTTTCAAGGACCCGGAAGCCAGCACTTTGAAATGTCATCATCAAGAAAGATAAGCACCCTCCCGCAGTCTCTGTGGGAGGGTCAGAGACTACCTTCAATAAAGGAAGATTAGAAAACAGAGATAGCCTGGTCACACTGACCAACCCCTCTCAAGTCCTTCAGTACTTTTCTATTAGTTCATTCATTTAAAAATCCTCCCACCCTTTGTTTCAGGGAAATTGAGTTCAATGTCTCTCCCATGTGCGATAGTCTTGACCCCTATTGCAATAATCTTGAATAATACTTTCCTTGTTCACTTCATCTGTCCCATGCAATTTTTCTTTGATTCTTACAAATTTATTACAGCTATTTCTGCTTGTTACTTTTACTACATTTTATAACTTCTGTCCTTTTTATCTCCTATTCTTCCTTTTTCCAAGAAAGAGGATTAAAATAAGTGTACTAATGTAGAGAAATGATCAGTAAGAGGCCTTAAAAAAATACAGTAGGTTTTCCCCCTCAATCATGTATAATAAGTTAAAGATATCTTTTCTGCTCAGATCGATAGAAAATTTTCTTTTCTTGGTCAGTGATACACACAATTGTATACCTCATGAAAGTACTTTATAAAAGAATACATGTTGTTAGGTAGTTAGAAGAGGAAAAAGGAGTCCAAAATAGCGGTGGCTAAGACAAAGAAAGGAAAAAGCCCATGAAAATAGAACAAAGGAACCTCAGGTGAAACAAACAGCCCTGCTGGCTAACCCAGTTTACATAGGGCAGGCTGGGGAGGAGAAAAAACATATAAAACTATGAGCCAAAACTGAGCCGAGTCCCCTCTTCTCTTTGCTTCCGTTGGGTCCACCGGCCCTCAGGCCTCCAGAATGTTTTTTCCTTTGCTTGTCAAATAAAACCGAGCTGTAACTGAGCTGTAACACTGGTCTGTCCGCTGCTTCAAATTTTTGCTGTGGCGAGACAGAACCGAGGAAATTACACACTCCCCCAACCATGTGGGACACCTGGGCTTAAAAGACAATTTTAGGTGGTATTTGGGTGAGGATATTTTAAGAGTCATTTATCTTAATTCCACTCATATTTAATATTACATTGCTTTTTATCTTTATATGATGCAGCAATTCCTATCCTAAATAAAGTTGAAACACTAACTAGAAAAAGATATATGCATCTCTATGTTTATTACAGCAGATATTCACAATAGTTAAGGTAAGTTATTAATATGTGTCCATCAATGGATGAATGAATAAAGAATATGACCCATATACATATTAAAACATATATATATATGTAGTGTATATATACTGGGTTATTGTTTAGCCTTAAAAAAGAAGAAAATCTTGCCATTTGTAACAGCATGGATGGACCTTGAGTGCATCAGATATGAAGTGAAATAAATTATAAGATTAATTTCTACTTCAAATATATACTCAAATAGTTCAAACTACATGAAGATGGTACAAATAAGACTAGTGTTTGGGAAACACTGTCCAATGTAAGACAGTGTTATGCATTTTGTGCCACAGGTTTATTAATTCCACTGAAGAATAAGTAATTATTAAGAAAATCCTTTGATCCCAAGACTTTACTCTTAGATAATTAAAATATTTTGTATTGTTCATTGATAAATTTACCAACTGAGATATAAATTTTTTAAAATTAATTTTCACAACTATTTATTAAGATCAGTAATTAGTCAAAAGTACTCTTGGTTCCAGTAAGACAAAAGCACCTATAAAGTGATCTTTACCTGAAGGTGTCCTAATAAAAGGGGACAGAAAGTGTATAATCAGCAGACAATTAAAATGACATGTGATAATTAATATGTTAGAAAGACTAATGGAATTTCATGGAAAGCTGATGTACCAAGAAAGAGAAAATTCAGAGATACTTAAGAGATGCAGTAGAATTTAAATAAATATCTTGAAATTTATGAGCAAGAAAAAGAAGAAAAAGATTTCAGGCAAACAATACAGTTTTTAGCTTTGCCAAGGCAGCAGAGTTGAAAAATTATGACATGTTTAGAGACAAGGAAAATAAGGAGACATTTTTCTAGCATGCAGAATGAGATTAACTACACAGATTAATCTTCAACTCTGAAAAACCTTTTAGGTGCTACAAAGTAGTTATTATGAGAATCATCCAAGTTGTTATTATTTCAGTAGTTCCTTCCTTTTTATTGCTGAGTAGTAGCTCATGGTATTTATGTCTTACAAGTTGTCCCATCCATTCACTTGTTGACAGACAGGAGGGAAAAATTGTTATGATTATTCTATGTGATCATATGTCTTATTTCTCTTGGTTAAATATGTATGAATAGAATGACCAGGCATAAGGTAGGTATATATTTAACTATTTAAGAAATTAATTATTTTCTAAAGTGATTGGACAATTTACATTCTAACTTAAAATATAAGAGAATTCTTTTATTCTACTTCTCACCAAGAGTCTTTTTAATTTTAGCCGTTTTGATAGGTATGTGATAATTGTTCATTTTTCCATCATTGAAACTTGAGGGTTCCTTACATATTCTGGATAAACATGTTTATCAGACTTTCTCCTGTGTTGGATTTGTTTTTTCATTCTCTAAATAATGTCTTCCAAAAAGTAGAAATTTTTAATATTGATGCACTTTAATTTACATTTTTATCCTTCAAATTTTCAGCCCACTATCTCTGAGTAATAGACTCTAATTACTTAGGAAAGTGAAAAAGTGAAAGTTAGTTACTCCATTGTGTCCAACTCTTTCTGATCCCATGGACTGTAGCCTGCCTTACAGTTCCTCTGTACTTCCATATGGAATTCTCTGAGTAAGAGTACTGGAGTGTGTTGTCATTTGCTTATCCAGGGGATCTTCCCTACCTAGGGATTGAACCCAGGTCTCCTGCATTCCAGGCAGATTCTTTACCAACTGAGCTACTATGGAAGCCCTAATTCACTCATACATCAGGGCATTTGGAAGTGTCCTTCAATTTATTGGTGGTTTACTCTATTTTTATTCATTTTTTTCCCTCTCTGTTTCATTTTGGATACTCTTGCTATATCTCCATATTCTCATATCTGTTTTACTGCACAGTTAATCTTTACTAATTCTATCCAGTGAATTTTTCAACTCAGATACTGTGAATTTCATGTTTGGAATCACAAATTTGGGGTTTTATCTTTCATGTCTCTACTTATGAATATAATTATAAAATGTTTTAACATACTTTTCTTCTAAATCCAACATCTCTGCCAGTTCTGCGCTGGATTTGGATACTTGATTTTTCTTCCTATTATGGAGTCTAAGTTTATACCTGGTAATTTTATATTAAATGAAAAGCACTATAAAGTTTACCTGGTTGGACCCCAGTTATTTGTTTTATTCGTATAAATGCTGTTGAACTTTGTTCTTGGATACAATGAAGTTATTTATAACAGTGTGAATCTTTAGGATCTTGTTTTAATAATTGTTTGGTGGGACCAGAGCCATTCTCACCACAGGGCTAATTATTCCACCACTGCTGAGGCAAGACCTTCCTCTATACACTACCCCCAAAGTCATGATTATGTCTTTCCAGTCTGATGGTAGAAAAAGGCAACATTGCCAGTCCCCGGACTTCCCAGGTGGTACTAATGGGAAAGAACTCACATGCCAATGCAGGAGACATGCCATGCGAGTTCTATCCCTGGTTGGGAAGATCCCCTGGAGGAGGGTGTGGCAACTCACTCCAGTATTCTTGCTGGGAAATTCCATGGGCACAGGAGCCTGGCATGCTACAGACCTTGAAGTTGCAAAAGAGTCAATCACAATTTAAGACACTTAGCATGTAACATAGTTACTATTCCATCAAATTCTTTGCAGTGGCTCTTTCCCTGGCTCTGTTTGTTTTTCCATTTGTAATGCACTGATCACAGACCTCTGCTACACATTTGAGGGTCCTCAACAGCTTTCTCTTTGTGTGTGGTCCTCTCCTCTCCAATACTCAAGCTCAACTCCATCCTACGCTCAACTCCATCTCAACTCTGTGTAGGCCATTTTCTGCCTGGTTGCTAAGAAGGAAGAGCATTATGAGAAATAATACCATCTAATGATAATTCATTTGTGGAAATTCACACACCCCAATAAACATAGAAGGGTCTTTGTTAGCAACCTATATTGTGGTTTCTATCCTTCTACTTCTAGAGATGGCTTCTGGCCCCACTGTTTCATGGCAAATAGATGGGGAAACAATAGAAACAGTGACAGATTTTATTTTCTTGGGCTCCAAAATCACTGCAGATGGTGACTGCAGCCATGAAACTAAAAGACGCTTGCTCTGTGGAAGAAAAGCTATGACAAACCTCGGCAGCATATTAAAAAGCAGAGACATTACTTGGCCAACAAAGGTCCATCTAGTCAAAGCTGTGGTTTTTCGAGTAGTCATGTATTGGTGTGAGAATTGGACCATAAAGTAAACTGAGCACTGAAGAACTGATGCTTTTGAACTGTGGTGTTGGAGAAGACTCTTGAGAGTCCCTTGGACTGCAAGGATATCAAACCAATCAATCTGAAAGGAAGTCAACCCTGAATATTTATTGAAAGGATTCGTGCTGAAGCTGAAGCTCCAATACTTTGCCCACCTGATGAAGAGAGTTGACTCCTTGGAAAAGATTCTGATGCTGGGCAAGACTGAGGGCAGAAGGAGAAGAGGGTGACAGAAGATAAAATGGTTTGATGGCGTCGTCAACTCAATGGACATGAGTTTGAGCAAACTCTGAAAGATAGTGAGAAGAAGCCAGATGTGCTGCAGCCCATGGGGTCGAAAGATTTGGACATGACTGAGTGATTGAACAACTTTTACAGAAGAGAGACCATACAGCAAAGTCCCTGCAATAAGATCCAAGTCTTTGATGTGTGATACTTGCTCTGAATTCCTAGGCTTGCTTTCTGGCTACCAGGAGACCATCCTTTCTTTGATTCCAGCCCAAGTCAACACACATCTTCCAAAAAATGGTTAGACACAACAGTTAATTTTGCTGCCAGCTCAGTCTTGAAAGATCAAAAATTTTCTATACCTCCCTATCTGGCCCATTTTTCCAAGATTTTATGTTCCTAGTAGAACATAGCCAGTCTATGACCAATAAACTCTGCCAGACCACTTTAAAGGAAAGTATTAATAATGAGATATATTGGTATGAGAATAAATTAACTATATAAACATCCTTGTAAATGTTCTAAATTCCCTCTAATAAAATGTACAGAAAGGTTTAACATACACTCGTATTCACATAGGATTGTTGGAGATAATTTAGTATTTGTGAGTGACAATACGTGAGGCATGTACTTGTACTTAGGTGGGTTTCCTTTAAACTTTCTGACACACTTTTTCAAGGGATACTAACAAAATGAAAAGTAAGTATGATAGAAATTGATATTGAAATTCATGGGTAAAAATTTAGATTTTGAAGAGAATGTTCCATATGCTAGAATTCCCTTAGGCTACATATGCTATGTCAGCCAGCTTTCAGGCAGCAGATGGGACACTTAGGCACCAACATCAATGGAATTCTGCCATTGAATTTTTGACAAAGACAAACTATTCATCAAGGAAGTCTTCATCATTAGACATTTGTGCCTTCACTTTTGGAGAAGAAAACATATTACATCATGATTAGTGTGCAGTACCATTAAAATGATTGAATGAGCCTTATCAGCTTCTTACTCTTTTAATTTTCTGGGCACTGAGGGGTGTGCGTAAGTATGAAAGATGGAAAGGTATGGCAATTGCTGTGTGATTATATAATCTGAGCGGAAGAAGTAGATTTATTTCAACCTTCTCTTTCCTTCTCACTCATGAACCAAAGAGCTCCCGTCTCTAAAATTATGCAAATATTTTCAATTAGGTTTAAAAATCTTAGTCCTGATAATTTTAGGAACTAAGTGAACACAAAATCCTCTGTATTCTTGAAAGAGCATTTCAGCCTTTTGTCATTAACTGATTAAAAAATAAAAGAAAAAGTGGAAAATTTTTTCCACCTTTTTTCCAATGTTGGCAGTTTAGTCTTTCAGTCAGTATACCACCTCCAGAATTTCAGGATCATATGCAACAATTCTGATAAAGTTATGTTCTTCCCAGGTAGGACTGATCTCAGCACTGACCTCGGTGACTCAGGTAAAGCACTCACCTGCAATGCAGGAGACCTGGGTTTGATCCCTGGGTCAGGGATCAGCATGAAGAAGGGAATGGTGTCTTTGCCTGGTGAATTCCATGGACAGAGGAGTCTGGTAGGTCCACGGGGTCACAAAGAGACATGATTGAGTGGCTAACACTTCACTTTGCTTCATATATACAAACACATTTATATATATAATGCTTAATGGTTGTTATGGTTTCTATTAGCCTCATGAACTAATTTATGTTAAGAATAATTAGAAGTTGAAAAATGATTGACTATGATCTTTTATTGAGGTGAATGATTTTATTTCAGGGGTGCCTTCTGAATACACACTAGGAATCTAAAAGAAATATTTATATATATATTTATATAGGAAATAAATATAGAGGAAAAATTGTATAATATAAAAAGCAATTTAAAAACACATAATTTTTTTAGTTTTCATGATTCAACAATGAACTTGTTATTTAACGTAAAAAAAACACACACACAAATTCTCAAGATGTCAGATTTCTATATCTGAGAGGCACTTGGAGTAAGGTGACTTTTAAGAATTTCTCAACTGAAAATTATCCAAAGCAATGTGTCAGTGAAGCATGAAAAAGTAGTTATTGGTTTCATTCAATTTCCTTCTTATCAAAGAAAAAGTCTTCAAATCTATGTGTAGTTAAAATGCTAAATTTAAAATATTCACATTCAAAATTCTCACGATTGTTTTGGGGTTAATATCACCTTGTTATATACTCATATTTTATACATTTTATCTACAACTAACCCCTTCAGCACTAAATTATTATTGTTTGTTTAGGCAACATTATGCTGCCAAGGTAAAAAACAGGTGCCTCAAATGACAATATTTTACTGAGGAATTGTTCAGATTTCAAATTTCAAAAATTTCTTTTTGCTATTAAATCCCAATACATTTTCCTGTGATATTTTCTCTTTGAACCTATAAATTTAGACGCCGTCTCTAGCTGTGAATGATTTTGCGCTTCACCCTCATTGCTCCCAAGGATTTGGACCTTGCTTGCTTCTTGCTCTTTTTGGATTCACTGCCTTCTCTAAACCTGGCACATTCAGTTGTTCCAAATAACAACTCTCACCTTGCAGCTCAAAGTTCCTTTAAACTCCCTTTCTAAAGAACTTCCGATGATGTATTTCTGGATCATCAATAGATCTGTCTAGCCAAAGACTGGAATTATTAATGAAAAACTCTTGGGTTCTGAACTTTCATACTTGTCATGAATTATATAACCCTGATGATGCATAATTTAGGTATTCCTTTTTAGAGATACATGCTCAATTCGTCCCACATCCCTACACACCTATTAACTCAAAGTCAACTTATATAAGTGGGCTCACATAAGGAAAATAAATCAAGGCTTTGTATTTCCTATTCATTGCTCTCTGCAGTAATATTTTTTCTCATTAGTTTAAGTTATTCCCTCCAAGGAAAGAGAGAAAATATATGCGAATCAGAGAACATTTTGATAAAGGTTTCTGGAGAATCAGAGAAAGATTCTGATAAAGGCTAAAATTTGACGGTGTAGAGACATGAAAGTGTACAACATTAAAAGCAGAGTATATACTTATATACTTTCTATGCAGAGTATAATAGTTGCTATGTTTACCTAGATGATATAATTTTTATAATGATCTATATCACATTTAATGCAATCATTTTATTACTATTTTTATAGCAAAATAAAAGTGGACCTAATAATAGAGATCACTATCATAGTTAAAATAAAGTACATGTGGAAATCTACTAATATCAAATAAAAGGAACTCATGATACTTTAACTTAGGTTTCAGGATAACTTTCTGGCTATGTTATGTATAGAAAGGAATAAATATCATCTAAGATTATGTCTGAATAGGAAATTTTTTAAAAGACATTTTTTTATTATGTAATCATAAGAAGATTCTCATATATTCTCCATGATTAAATTTTAATCTTTCTATTATTCAAAAGCTTCATGCTGTTTTCTCCAAACATCAACTCATTAACTTCTTTCTCATAACTACATCTAGAATGAAGAGGGATGGAGGCAGAAGTGGGTGAATGAATAAGCAGGGAGAAGGGAATTATATATCTTTTTTCACTTCACTGAAAGCTTTCTAATTCTAGAATTGATTTCACATTTTAAAGTTCACCTGAAATCAAGCAGAACCAAAACAATTTACAAATATAGAAGCCTGAATATATGAAAACAAGATCTATTTGCTTTTATGTGTAGGCATTCATCCAGTCAATTCAGTATATCAGCAGAGTTTATACATAATAATTGACAAATACTCTTGCTTTTATATAATATTCTTTTATTGTACCTAAATATGTTAGATTATTATGCCTTTTACTACATGTAAATAATTTAGCAGAAATCAAATAAATCACTGCATTATAAACAGATAAAAGTAGTATTTATGCACAAACTTCTGCTGATCTTATCTGTAGAGTCACTCACCATCTCAGTATCAAGAAGAAAAGTCAGTGTCCCCAAAAAACTTTACATTTACTTCTACAGTTTTTAAAATGTTCTCAGGTTATATTGATCAAGACATTGAAACTGAATGCTTCAATCTCAAATTCAAAGTTCTCTTTCCCCTTGGTACAGGTTGCCTTCTCACCATCCACCTCCCTCCTTTTCCTGGGCTTCTTGTGCTGAAGTTGTGGCTGGGAAAGAAGAAAAAGATATTTCCTCCACTAACTGGGACTGGTGAACTCCCAGGTCTCTCTTGTAGTGGTCATAATTGCTCTTGATCTTGGCATCCCCGTTCTCATCAGGACCAAGATTACTTAATTCTCAATCACTTTGAGGAGATACACTTAAAGCATGCACGCATGCAAAGTCACTTCAATTGTGCCTGTTTCTTTGCAATCCTATGGGACTGTAGCCAGCCAGGCTCCTCTGTCCATGGGATTCTCCAGGCAAGAATATGGGAGTGGGTTGCCATGCCCTCCTCCAGGGGATCTTCCTGACCCAGGGGTCAAACTCACATCTCCTGCATCTTCTGCATTGGCAGGCGGTTTCTTTACCACTAGGGCCACCTTTGAGGGGATCCACTTAAAGCAAGAAAGACTGTATTATCCTCACCATGTGAAAGGGATTCTTTCCTCCTTGCTCTTTCATGCTTGCTTTATCGCACATCTCATGCCCTAGCAGCATCGGACTCTCTAGTTCTGTGACTAACTAGAATTTATCCAAATATTTAGCTTGATTTAGCTAAAGAGTTGGAGCATCAGCCAAATCTTCATGGAAGAAAAGAGAGGGCACTGATGGCATCTACTCACAAATTCTGTTTTTTTCCAAAACACCTCACTCACTCTCCTCCATTCTCTTTTCATTTTTTTGCTTTGTTTTCGTTAAAGGTATGAGGAAGGGACAGCTGAAATGGCACATTTAATCAATCCTGTCAAGTTAGGACTGGACCCTCAGCTATTAGTGCTTTGAACTTAAACCGTGGAACACATTACCAAATTTCAATTAAAATAGGTACTAGGTATTATAGCAAAATTACTAGCTAAATGAACTAAACACAACTGTGAAATTAGTAGTGGTCCATTTGGACTATGAGATCTCAGAGTAGCACTACCATTAACATAACTTTCATATCTACATCTGGATGTGCAATTTGGACAAACTGTCTATTGAAAAAAAGCATTTCACAAAAGCTAATGGTTTTGAAATTATTTTTAGAATTGTATTTGACTAGAGAATTTTTGTTTATTGATATCATGTTTCTTTGTCTTGTGAGGATTTTTAGAAGTATTAGGATCATATAACACAAGAGTTTTATGAGTCACAAAAATTATCATTGAATTATGGGAAATTCCATAATGATGATGATCTAATAAGTAGGATGGATTATTTTGGAAGGAAATCATCAAGAAAAACAAACCAAAATCATTCCAGAGTTACTGGTTTGCTTTATTTAATCAGACTGCAACAGAAAAACAAACATGGATGATTGCCCATTTGTTAAATAACACATACACAGACTATCTGGGATATGAATAGTTAGAATCATAGCACAAATGTAAGCTTTTAGTTTAGGATACATTTTTTATCTTTTAATTGTTAAATTTACCATTAAGCTTATTTGACTGCATGTTATGAAACCTACCTCATTATTAAAAACCAAAAAAAAAAAAAAAAAATGTCATTTAAAATAAGCAGAGCACAAAAGTAAGATACGAAAACACAGGGAGCCAAATTAGCTGTCTCATCATTTGTAGCTATTTTAAATGGCTTTGTGAGAATGGAATGAATATAATTATTTCAAAAGACATAAAAAGCATTTGACAAAAAATTAACACCCTTTCACAATAAAACACTCAACAATCTAGGTACAATGAATAACTTTCTTACACTGATAATGAGTATCTATGAAAAGCCAACAGTTAACATCATACTTAATGGCAAATAATTTAACACTTTCTCCCAAAGCTTAGGAAGAAAGACAAGGATTTTTAGTCTATCTACTTCTATTTAGCTTTGTCCTAGAGGTTATAATCAGGGCAAATATCAAAGAAAACAAAAGTCATTTGGACTGAAAAAGAAGATAAAACCTATCTCTATTTGAAAAAGAAAATCCTTTTTATAGGAAACATTAAAGCACCCCTTAAGAAACTATTAGAATAATAAATTCAATGTTATAGTGCATAAGGCCAATACAGAAAAAAAATTTTTTTTTCTTCTGAGTGAACAACTTACAAATGAAGTTAAAAAATTTGTACTTTAAAGAGCATCCCCCAAGTAAAATACTTGAGGACAAATTAAAGTGAAAATTTTTGGACTGAAAACTGAAAAATAAATTTAGAAGTAGTTAAAGAAAAAAAAAGTCATCTAATGATCATGGACTGAAAGAGTAATAGCAATGTTCGTTGCTCACTTGTGTCCGGCTCTTTGTGACCCCCATGGACTATACCCCACCAGGTTCCCTCTGTCCATGAAATTTTCTAGGCAAGAATAACGGAGTGGGTTGCCATTGCCTTCTCCAGGGGAGTTTCCTGACCCAAGGACTGAACCTGGGTCTCCTGTATTGCAGGCAGCTTCTTTACCATCTGAGCCACCAGGGAATTATTTCATGGATTGAAAGACTTATACTATTAATAAAGGAATACTTCCTAAGTTGATCTATAGATTTAATTAAATACCTGAGAAAAAGCAAGGTAGATTTTATGCAGAAATTGACAAGCTAATCCTAAACCTCACAGGGAAATGTAAGGACTCACAATAGTCAAAACAATTTTAAAGAAGAACAGCAATGAAAGGCTACACTTTCTGTTTTCAAACTCACAACAAAGCTACAATTATCAAGACTGTATAGTGTTAGGATTTAGATTAAAAAAATATAGATCAATGGAATAGAACTGAAAATCTCCAAATATGCCCTTACATTTGTTGTCAGTTTTTGATTAGGATGTTTAAAACATTCAATGAATGGGGGGCAGTAGTCTTTTCAACAAATAGTATTGGGACAACAGACTATTCATGTGGAAAAAAAAGGAAGTAGAAGCCATACCTCCAGCACACACACACACAAACAAACTAAAAATGAATCAGACATACATATAAGTATTAAAACTATACACATCTCAGAATACAACCTTGAAGTAAATTGTTTAAATTTGGGGTGAGACAAAGCCTTCTTTGTTATGGCACCAAAGGCATATGCAAGAACAAAGAAAGATAAACTTCTTCAAAATTAAGAACTTTTGTTTTTCAAAGTACACCATGAACAAAATGAAAAATACACCATGAACAAAATGAAAAAATTATATCAAATTGGGAAAATGTTTACCAATAACCTGTGTGTTAAGGCACTCATATTTGGGATACATAAAGGACTTACAACAATAACAAAAAATGAAGAATACAATTATAAAGTTATTTGTGGGAAAAGGATCTGAATAGACAAATGACAACATGAAGAAGTCTCAGTATCATTACCAAGACAGAGATGCAAATCAAGCCGTGATGAGATACCAACTCAGACAGAGTAGAATGGCCGTATTCAAGGCCATATTAAAAAGTGTTGATGAGGTTGTGAAGATACTGGAGTCCTAATATCCTGCTGGTAGGAATATAAAATGATGTAGCTATATTAGACTTTGACAGCTTCTCAAAATATTAACAGAGCATTCCCATGACCCAATCATTCCTAGATATTTACCCCAGAGGTATGAAAATGTGTTCACACAAAAATGTGCACACAGATGATAACAAAAGCATTATCTATAATGACTAAAAAGAGGAAATCTAAATGCCGTAACTGTTGAATGGATAAAATTGTGGTATAGCAATACAATGGAATACTGTTTGGGAATAAAAAGAAATGGAGCCACCATATAAAATCCTATGGTATGGATAACCCTTGAAAACATAATGCTAAGTGAAAGAAATGCAATTTTTCCGTGAAAGAAATAAGCTGGACTTCATTAAAATTAAAAAAACTTTTGCTCTAAAAAGACAATATCAAGAGACTGGAGACAATGTTTGAAAAGACACATTCAATAAAGAACTGTTATCCAAAATACACAAAGAACTCTTAAAAGTCAATAGTAAGAAAAAAACCTGGCTAAAATTACAGCAAATGATCTGAACAGGCACCTCACCAAAGACGATATGCACATGGCAAATAAGCATAGTAATAGATGCGTTATATCACATGCTACCAGGAAAATTGAAATTAAAAACAATGAGATATGAATATCCAGACAGTGAAATATTCAGTGGTAAACAAAAAAGCTATCAAGCTCTGGAAAGATATGTAAGAAACATAAATATTACATGTATCTAAAGTGAAAGAAGCCAATGTGAAAAGCCTAGACACTATTTGACTCCAATTATATGACAATCTGGAAAAGGTGAAACTATTCAGACAGTTAGGAGATCAGTGGTTACCAAGGCTTGGTGGGGTGGAGGGAGGCGTGAACAGGCACAGACACTTTTTAGGGCAGTGAAGCTACTCTGTATGATATTATATTTATGGACATCAGCCATTATACATTTGTCTAAATTCACACAGTGCACAACACTAAGAGTGAGCTTTAATGTGAATCAAAATGTAATTACAATGTGTCAGTGTAGATTTATTAATTGTAACAAATATACCATTCTGATGGGGGATGCCGTTGATAGGCTAGACAGTGCATTTGTGGGGTCACAGGCTATGGGAAGTCTCCACCGCTTCCACTTAATTGTGAGGCAGACCTTAAACTGCCTTAGAAAAATAAACTCATTAAAAAAATTAAAAAGCCCCACAGAAACAGAAATAAAAGACAGCTGAATGTACCTCTTCATTTAAACCCATGAAACCTGAGAAAGACTGACTTTCCTGGGATCTTGGACCTTGCTCTGATTTAGGTGAAGGAGATGAGCTGACATGCAAAACTTCTTAGGACGGCTAGGCAATCATGCTCAGCGGCCACTCTGGAAGAGCACCGCAAAATGCCCCCAGGTGGAAATTGAGCATCTAGAGTGTGGACATTAGTGTGGAGAGTATGAAGGTGCTGCAGTGGAAGGAACTAGGGCAAAGGCTAAGTGATGAATCAGAATTCTGACAAGAGAGAATATTCTACGATCTCTTCACATTTACCTGAATGCCTAATTAGAATAGATATGATAGGTGAACTGGCCGTTTTGGCCTTACCCTTTACACAGAAAGTCTTAAATTCTACTCTTGTCTAGCTTTAATCATTTATAATAAATAGGGAACATTTAAATTGCCCAGTCTTCCTAAGTAGCCAACACAGAAGCAGTACAGAGGGCTTCCCTGGCAGCTCAGTGGCAATGGATCTGCCTGCCAATGCAGGAGACGTGGGTTCGATTCCTGAAGTTTTGATTGTAAAAACTATCTTTGTGGTAGGCTTGTCTGGGGAGTTCATCAGGCGTATGGCTTTGTATATTAGCAGATGTATCAAAAACTAAGCAACGTATCTCCTTTAATCACCTAACTAGCTGAATGGGAAAGATTATATAGGAAGTATTCAGACAAGGGGACTTGCAAGCCATTATAGTCCTGATTAAGTTTTTTTTCATCATGAATTGTGGAGTCCAGCCAGAACAATTTACATTCTAGGGGACTGAATTCTGGGCTTCCCAGGCGGCACTAGCGGTAAAGAACTGGCCTGCCAATGCAGGAGGCATGAGAGATGAGGGTTCGATCCCTGGGTCAGGAAGATCCCCTGGAGGAGAGCATGGCAATCCACTCCCGTCTTCTTGCCTGGAGAATCTCCTGGTCTGTGTTCACCGTAACACCACAAGGATATTTGAATTTGCTGCCCTGTTGCCATTATCTGGTCAAGAAGGTCTTGGGCTTCACAGTTATTCAGAGTCATTTGTTAGTAAATCGCACTGATAATATCATTAAAGCGGACTTGGTGCATGGAACACTGAGGATTGTAGTCATCTAAGTGACAAATGGAAGCTTTCTGATAAATTCAGCTTATATCCAAGGCTTATATCAAACTGTGAAATTCTTGGAGCAACCATGGCCATTCTTCAAACTCTAAAACATATGTTATTTCCCACTGACCCTGTCACCAGGCAAAAATCTCAGAGACTAGCAAGTTGTTCAGATGTTTTATTTAGGAATTCTGTTGATCCCTATTCCCAAGGGACAGAAAGATGCCTCAATATAAATGAAGGCTGGGCTGAAACAAGCATTTAAAGTTTTACAAAGCACTGTGGCTTACGCAGTGCTAGTAGGTTCTTAAGAACAGTCAGTGGGGTATGGGTAGCATAAGCAGAATAAGCACAAACTGTGGTCCTGAGCAAATTGGGTAAAGTTACCAGAAGAGAGCTTTCGGGGTTTACAGTCAAAAGCTGCCTAATGCAGTGCCTCAGCATAGCTCAAGTGAAAGACAATTGCTAGCTTCTTCCTGGAGGGAAGCAGATGCCCCTAGGCAACAGAAGGGTATCAGGAAAGTCAGAGGTCAGAACACTGAGCTGGGTGAAGTCAGAGAGACATTTGTGCAGAGGGTGAAAATAGGCCAGCAGAATCTACTGTTGAAGTTGTCAACTGAAAACTAGCACTTGCCTTCTACCTACAAAGGTCCCTATAGCCAAAGCTATGGTTTTTCCAGTAGTCATGTATGGATGTAAGAGTTGGACCATAAAGAAGACTGAGCACTGAAGAACTGATGTTTTCAAGCTTTGGTTGCTGGAGAAGACTCTTGAGGACAGTCAGACACGACTGAGCGGCAAAACAACAACAAATATACCTCCACAAGGTTTAAACCACACAAGCTCCCGCCCTTTAACCCTCTCTGAGAGGAGCTCAGGGTGGAGATCAGAAACGAAACGCCCCATGCTCTGGGAACCTGGCAGGACAGATCTTCAGATAGACATTTTCAGGGGTTGATTTTATGATCCTAATTCTCGCATCTCCTCATATCTAGAAAACCAAAATCCCTTCATGGTGATCAGCTCCTTGCAACTAGCAGAAAACCTTGATTGCATTGAACTCCCCCTTCACCAAAATCTTATATACCTCACCTTTCCCCGCTGCCTCTTTGGAGCAGTTCCTTGGAGATATCTGAGGTGCTGTCTTCAGGGCTGCAGTTCTCATTTTGTCCCAAATAAAACTTGACTCACAAATCTCATGTTGAGCATGTTTTAAGTCAGCAAGGTGTACTCCTGAGAGAAGCTAAGGAGGTTGCACCCATGTGTGAACAGTTTGTGTTGCTGCTGGTGCAGACAACTGGGCAGCCCCTGAAAGACCTCCCTTCTCTCATGACTCTGGTTCTTTGATGAGGGATTCTGGGCTGAAAGTAGATGTTTGCCAATCAGTAACATGCCCCGGAGAAGGTGAAAGTGATGGAAGAAGAGATGAGTTAGCACAGAGGGTGAGACAGAAGAAGGAATCCAGTGTCAAGCCCTCTTTGGAAGACTGCAATATTTACTCTATCTTAAAGTGAAAGTGAAGTCTCTCAGTCGTGTCCAACTCTTTGCGACCTCATGGACTGTAGCCTACCAGGCTCCTCCATCCATGGGATTCTCCAGGCAAGAATACTGGAGTGGGTTACCATTTCCTTCTCCATTACTCTATCTTAGGCAGTAGCAAATGACCTTGCTCTGAGCTCAGTCAAATGAGCTGAGCTCATAGATAATAAAGCAAAAATATCTGGTTAATTCAATTAAGGAAGATTCTATGGGTAATTGGAGAGCTAAAGTGAGCCACAAGGATACTCACCTTAAAGCCACGTTTCCAACTTGGCACAGGATTTGAATGCTAGAGTACAAACCTTTGGCTTCCCAGGTTGTGCTAGTGGTAAAGAATTGGCCTGCCAATGCAGGAGACGTAAGAGACACAGGTTCAATTCCTGTGTTGTAAGATCCTCTGGAGAAGGGAATGGCTACCCACTCCAGTATTCTTGCCAGGAGAATCCCATGGACAGAGGAGCCTGGCAGACTATAGTCCACAGGCTCACAAAGAGTTGGACATGACTGAAGCAGCTTAGCACAAACATACAAGCCTTAGGTCCCAAGACCCAGATGGGGGATACAGGGGCACTAGGGCTCAGCCATGTTGAGTGGGTTAAGAGACAACTAACTTCCCTTTCACCTACTATAACCATTAATGTAATAAAATAAACAAATCCCACCCCACCCCCCCCAAAAAAAAACCAAACAACAACAACAAAAAATACTATTTCAATGTCAATAGGAAAACATTTGAAAGTTACAGTAGCTAAAATGCCCTGAGGATGCCAACCGATGAAGAGCTGACAGATAGTTTATATTTTACTCTACAAAAAGCCCCTGGGGGTGGGCTACTATTGAGTATAACTGAGCTTAACATTTATCCCACCCTAGGTCAGTAAAGGAAATCTTCCTTAAGCATCGGACTTTGTCTGAAATTCAAGAGGCAGCACCACTGCAGTTAGGAGGGGTACCAAGCGAACCTATTAATTTTGCTTTGTTCAAACTCCTTTTCGTGATCACCTAGCTTTCTTGAATGGGCCTACTGGTTCTTACAAAATGAAATTGAATATGAAAGTTACAAGAAAGCATCCCCTGGTGCAATGATTCACAGCACAAACCAGGCTGGTAACATCCAAGTGTCTGTCTTGCAGAGTATGAAGGAGGGCATTTGCATATATATAGTGTGGTTCCTGGTAGAGCTCTCCTTGGAATTTTTGAAATTTGAGCCTGAATTGCAAACACATTTTACATGCTCACTTGGTGAAGGATGCAACCTATTTGTCACTTTCCGTGTTTATTCATTGCTACTGTGTTACTGTGAACGTGGTTTCACATGATCTTTGCAGAATTCTGAAATCCCAAAGGGGTAGGAGATCATTTTGACATAACTTTTTTGAGGGGACAGACTGATGGATAAAATATGATTATTGTCTTCTTTGGTCATGGTGTGGATGGATGGGTGTGTAGTTTTCAAGAAACACATTAATTTTGAAATATGTTTTAAAAGAGAAAGAAAGCCCTTTTCAAAAATAAGCATTATTAAGGTAATGACAGAAAGTCAAAGTGGTATTTCTCTCTATATTGATCCCTAAGCTTTATCAGTTGTGACTGACTTAGGAACACTGATTGTTTTTGGTAGAAATCAATTATCTTGAAGCATGTAAGGATAAACAAACATTTCCCTACTGAATTTGCTTTTCTTTTTCCAATTAGCTATCTTATATGCTTGCCGGTAATATAATTTCACTTTCCCTTACTTTCAACCATGCATAATTGGGTATACAAAAACTCCAACTATTCTCTACTTCCCAACTTTATACATAGTGTACACACAGCATTATTAAAAAATGGTTTATTACTTGTCGGGAGCCGTTATGGGAGGTCCCTCCCGTGACGAGGTCATGAAGAAAATACCGGGCAGGCAAGGCCGTCCGGGACCCCATCCATGACAAGGTCACGAGGAAAATACCTGACAGGCAAGGCCATCTAGGATAAGGGACCCTCCAGGTTGGCCTCGGCCTCTACCCTACCCCATATCCTCCCCCCTTTTCTGCTGTTGTTCTTGTTTGCCCTGCTGCGGATTCTTGTGTTGCCTGCCGAGAGCTCTCCTGCTCCTCTTTCACTGAATGAAGACCAACTTAAAACCCTAATTAATAAATCTCCTGGACCCTGGTACCCTATGAAGGGGCCAGGGATGAAGGAAATGCTTCAGTTCAAACCCTTTTGCTGGCATTCTGGCTTGTTTGATAAATGTGTGCTCTCATTGCACAAAATGCTCATGATTGTTCTAAATATCCTAAGCACAGTACACTAACAAAAGAAACTATTAAGCACAGGTCCCTCCACGGGGTGAGAAAAGCCCCACAAATATTATAGCCACATATACGCCTAATAGAAAATAATTTAGATAGAGATTAGCTGGTGACTTCTTGCAGGTAATTAACTTTTGGACTAAGAGCCTGTTTTGTGCCATATCTGCTGTTTTTGCAATCCTTTGAATTTCTGTTCTGTGAAAATGTAATCCTATCTAGTTCCCATAGAGATGATGCTTATTAGAAAGAAAATAGATTAATTATAAGAAAGACAGGGTCGGCTACTGAAGTTGCTTAAAGTTGCACCAGGTGCAAACCATAAACTGTCAACAGGCCTGAAAGCCAAAAGATATTATACATAGAGATTAACCATTAAAAAGGCCCTAATAGGCACAGAGCCCTTTGGGGGGTGAGGAAGCCCTATTAATAAATACAAA